>NC_057717.1:82447961-82471614 GCF_004010195.1 Chiloscyllium plagiosum | reverse complement strand
CGTGGGAAATCATGTCACACAAACTTGACTGAGCTTTTTGAAGAGTAACAAAGAGGATTGATAAGGGCAGAGCGGTAGATGTGACCTATGTGGACTTCAGTAAGGCGTTGGACAAGGTTCCCCATGGGAGACTGGTGAGCAAGGTTAGAGCTCAAGGAATACAGGGAGAACTCGCCGTTTGGATACAGAACTGGCTCAAAGCTAGAAGACAGAGGGTTGCTTTTCAGACTTGAGGCCTGTGACCTGTGACGTGCCACATGGATTGGTGCAGGGTCCACTACTTTTCATCATTTATATAAATGATATGGATGTGAGCATAAACAGTATATATCATAAGTTTGCTGATGATACCAAACTTGGAGGTGTAGTGGACAGCGGAGAAGTTCACCTTAGATTACAAAGGGCTCTTGCTCTGATGGGGCAACGGGTTGAGAAATGGCAGATAGAGTTTAATCTAGATAAATGTGAGTTGCTTCATTTTGGGAAATCAAACCATAGCAGAAATTATAGTCTTAATGGTGAGGTCCTAGGGCGTGTTGCTGAACAAAGAGACTTTGAAGTTCAGGTTCACAGCTCCTTGAATTTTGAAGGATAGTGAAGAAGGCATTTGGTATGCTTTCCATTATTTGTCAGAATATTGAGTACAGGATTTGGACGGTCATGTTTAGGCTGTATAGGACATTGGTTAGGCTACTTTTTGGAATATTGTGTGCAATTCTGGTCTCTCTCCTATTGGAAAGATGTTGTCAAACTTAAAACGGATCAGAAAAGATTTTTAAGAATGTTGCCAAGGTTGGAGGATTTCATCAATCGGGAAAGGTTGAATAGGCTAGGGCTGTTTTCACTGGAGCGTCGGAGGCTGAGGGGTGACTTCATCGATGATTATAAAAACACGAGGGGCATGGATAGGAAAAATGGACAAAGCCCTTTCTCTGGGGTGGTGGAGGCCAGAACTAGAAAGCGTAGGTTTAGGGTGAAAGTGGAAAGACATAAAAATGACTAAAGTGGCAACTTTTCACTCAGAGAGTAGTTGGTGTATGGACTGAATTGTCAGAGGGAGTAGTGGAGGCCAGTACAATTGCAACATTTAAAAAGCATCTGGACGAGTATATGAACAGGAAAGGTTTGGAGGTTTACATGTCAGGTGCTGGCAGGTGGGACTAGTTTGGGTGTGATATCTGGTCAGCATGGACGAGTTGGACCGAAGTGTCTGTTCCCGTGCTTGTTCTTCTTTATGACTCTGTGTCTCTATAACTCCATTATAATTTCAGGTTTACGTTTGTCCTTGGTTTAACGCAAACCCAACTTATTTGCTTATTCTAAAATATGGTCTTTTTCTCTCCCTCTATACTTGCTTGCCAAATTTGAGCATCATCCTCAAATCCAGGAAAGTCTTCCACAATTTTCAGAGCCGTTTCTCTTCTTCGAATTTAACCAACCACAAGTCACCGAAATTAAACACATTGTTTTGTGACGTTTTACTTGAAAATCTCAGACACTAATCTGCAAGTGTTAAAATCTTCTGAGCTTTTTCGTACCCCAAATCGATTCAAATTTGTCCAAATCTCAGAATGGATCTGTCTGAAACTGTCCAAATCACGAAACTAAGTCTCAAACTGTGCAAACCCTGGCGATGAGCCGCAAAATGTTACAACATGGTGTAACTCCATTTGCTAATTTAAACACGCAACACAGAAAAGATACACCCCGTGCAGCAATCTGTTAAGATTCGAGAGGCAAAGAACTATCACGATGTTAAACAAAAATTAACAACTTTATTCTTTAAGTTTAACAGAGAGTATTAATGAAGAATTATTTACATATTCTTTCTCTTCGTACAATCTTTTACCTCCCATTCTACAATACTAGTTCGATTAAAAAAAATCGGATTGCCATTTATAGAAAAACAATCACGTTTCCAAACCAGGCAGCTTTGCCGAGTTTCCTCTGTCGATTTCCTCTGTTTTCTCTCACACCAGGTAGGCCTCGACGTTCTGCTGCCCAAGCTAATAGACAGGCACCTCTCAGAGAGCTGTCCTGCTGGCAGTCTCTACTTGTTGCTGGCTTGTCAGTTCTCCCTCAACTGGTCAAAAATGTCTTTTTTTATATCACAAGACGTCGGACCGTTTCATTGGTTTTAATGTCTTCAAAATACTAAATTCAAAGTTCATTAGAGTTTGGTGTCTTGGGGAAGTTTATAAAATGTTTGGGCAAGTTTCAATTTGTTTTTGTCTCACAGCAACCGAGCTATTGCTAGTAGCTCGACAAAAAGATACATTGTTAGCTTGTTCAAAACACTTTGGGGAGTGTGAGATCGTTCTGCTAGTTTTTCAACTCTCCAAAAGGTGCAATATCTCTGCACCTTATTAACACCTCTCCCTCGTCAGAAGAAAATGAAAGCATCGCAATGAAGAAGTGCCTTCATTTTTCATCTATTCCCTAACCACAATATTACGACATATGTTGGACTTTAATTTAAGCCGATATTGTTATATCAAATGTTATGTTATTACCTTGTTCAGGACACTTTTTTGCTGTATCCGTCAGTTGCACGAGCTCTTCAGCTCTCTTTAATGTATTGTACCTGTACACCTTCAAAACAAGAGGGCTGTGGACACCAAGTCAGTGGATACGTTTATGACAGTGGCAGAGAAGTTTCTGATTTGGGGAGGGCATCAATGATTACGAAAGGAAGCAGGAGAATGGGGTTGAGAAATACTTCTGTCACGATCACATGGTGAAACAGACTAAATGGGCGGAACGGCCTCATTCTGCCCTTGCAGCGTGGGGATCATCAATCTGCACATAGATAGAGCAAGTAAAATCAGTGTGAATATCATACAGGAAACATTCTTAGAGTGTCGATGGGATGGTTTTACGATCGATACATGAAGGACCCAAATGGGGGAAGGCCGTCATCAACAACGTACTGTGTAATGGCTGGGAGCGGTTAGATTATTCGGGTGGACGGCTGGATTGAGAAGCAGAAAGACATCAATAGCATATGCTCAATCCCTGTACTGGCTGAGGTCACCGTGAAGGTCCCACCTTCTTAAACCTTGACCATCACCGGAAGAAAGCTGACCGTCAAGGTAAAGCACTACAAGTCCTCTCTCACTCTCTCTGTATCAGTCAGAGATCAGTCCCATGATTTTCTTGGACTACAGCAACTTTACATTCAAAATTCCTGTTGGGCCATCAGAAGGGATTTCTGGCAAGCTAACATGAATAAAAGAAATACGAGGGTAGGAATAGGTCCAGTCAAGGATAGTAGTGGGAAGTTGCGTGTGGAGGCTGAAGAGATTGGGGAGACACTGAATGAATACTTTTCGTCAGTATTCAATGAGGAACAGGACATTGTTGCCGATGTGAATACTGAGTCACAATTAATTAGAATGGACGGCTTTGAAGTATGTAGGGAAGAGGTGTTGGAAATTCTGGAAACGGTGAAAATAGATAAGTCCCCTGGGCCTGATGGCATTTATTCTAGGATTCTCTGGGAAGCAAGGGAGGAGATTGCAGAGCCATTGGCCTTGATTTTTATGTCCTCGTTGTCAGCTCTGTTGGTAACAGTCTAGGCTTGCATCATAGCAAACTGTGGCTGAATGAAAACAATCTGAGTTTCCACTGCAACACTCAAAGTACTTTTTTAGTCATTCATGGTTAGGCCAGCAATTATTGCTTGTCCCTAATTGCCCAGAGAGCAGTTAAGATTCAATCACATTGCTGTGGGTCTGGAGTCACATGTAGGCCAGATGGGTATATGAATAGGAAGGGTTTGGAGGGATATGGGCCGGGTGCTGGCAGGTGGGACGAGATTGGGTTGGGATATCTGGTCGGCATGGACGGGTTGGACCGAAGGGTCTGTTTCCATGCTGTATATGACTCTATGACGAGATAAGGATGACAGTTTTTCTCCCTGAAGGACATTAGTGAATATTGTACAGTATACAGTTTCTCTTTATACTGCAATAGTAGCTGAAATATCAGCCATCAGATGTTACATGATCGTTTGTCCACAGTATGTTTGGGCAGAAAGGTGGCAAATGGAGTTCAATGTAGGTAAGTGTGAGGTGATTCACTTTGGTAAGAGTAACAAAAAGATGGGGTACTGGGCTAATGGTCGGATACTTGGTAGTGTGGATGAGCAGAGGGATCTTAGTGTCCATGTACACAGATCTCTGAAAGTTGCCACCCAGGTAAATAGTGCGGTGAAGAAGGCATATTGCGTACTGGCTTTTATTGCTAGAGGAATTGAGTTCCGGAGTCCTGAGGTCATGTTGTAGCTGTATAATACTCTGGTGCGGCCGCATCTGGAGTATTGTGTGCAGTTTTGGTCGCCATACTATAGGAAGGATGTGGAGGCACTGGAACGGGTGCGGAGGAGGTTTGCCAGGATGTTACCTGGTATGGTAGGAAGATCGTATGAGGAAAGGCTGAGGGACCTGGGGCTGTTTTCATTGGAGAAAAGAAGGTTTAGGGGTGCCTCGATAGAGTGGACAAGATGATTTGGGGTTTAGATAGGGTTGACCATGAGAACCTTTTTCCACGTATGGAGTCAGCTATTAGAGGGGGCATAGCTTTAAATTAAGGGGTGATAGGTATAGGACAGATGTTCCGGGTAGATTCTTTACTCATCGAGTCGTGAGTTCAATGAATGCCCTGCCAGTAGCAGTGGTGGACTCTCCCTCTTTATGGGCATTTAAACGGGCATTGGATAGGCATATGGAGGATAGTGGGCTAGTGTAGGTTAGGTGGGCTTGGATCGGCGCAACATCGAGGGCCAAAGGGCCTGTACTGCGCTGTATTTTTCTATGTTCTATTTTCTATAACTGTGTGGGGCCTCTTGGGGCAGATTGAAGAACTCTAAAGAATGGAGAATGATAGATTTGATTCTGAGACTGGGGGTGTGTGGTAAAAACCTAAATGGACAAGCTTTCAATGGCATGAGACACAAGCAAGCTATAATAATTTGGGGAAGATCACTTCCGGTATTAACAAACATTTCAACAGTATTTTGAGGAACTCTGTCCATTTTTCGTTCCTGTCCGGCACAAAATAAAACAGGAAAGGTGACCCTGCTAATGCTAAAAAGGGATATTAAGGTTAGAAGTGGATCCCAGAACGTGGCGTATTTATTGGCTAAATAGAGCAGCAGACATGAAAACTGGGAGTAGTTCAGATTTCAAGAAAAGAGGACTAAGTGATTGATTTAAGAGCGATAAAAGATGAATTTTAAGGGCTGCTTAAGGGGAACACACAAAATAATTATTACAACTCCTAAACGTGTATGATGGGGGAAAAATAACAGAAACAAATCCCTTCCAGTCAAACAGGGCAAGTTATAACGTGAAATAAGGAGAGGGCTCAACAATTAATTATATATTTTGGTGGTTTCATCACAAAGGTTGCAATAAATAATATTCCTAAAATATTGAGTAACACGCGAGAGGGAGGAACTGAAGGAAATCAGTAACAGCGCGAAAATGATGTTGGGGAAAGTGAGGAGATTAAAATCCAACAAATAGGAGTATCTGTCAATACTCCTCAGTGAACACAGCAATGATTCAACACGTTAGTCTTTGATTCAGCCCCATTCAAACCAAAAAAAGACAAACATACAGTGAAGCGATATTTTTTTTTAAATAAAACAAAAAAATATAAAACTGAACCAAGTGTTGCGGCTGCTGCCTGGGAATTGTTTCTGTGAAGAAGCCTGAGGTTCTCTGTGGCTGAAACCATGGCACCAAAACTCATGTTTGTGTCGAGAGCCCGACAGTGACTAACAATGAAACCTCAAAGCAGGATATAGCACCTGACGCTGCCCTCCCTTTTAACCCTCGTAACCTGTCTGGATCCTTGAGCATGTGGATTGACAAAATCAGTTTTGTCAAGGTTGACTTCATACCGCATCACAGTTTAATTCTTGCCCACTTTTTAAAATTCATCAGAAATTTATCATTTTGAGCAGTGTGTCCAGCCACAGTCGCTCCTCTTGATCCTGAATGCAAAGTGTGATTGATCACATGAGAAAAGACCAATCTCTTGTGCGGTGAGTACGCGATCATTAAGCTCAAATGAGGCATAATACCTTATATACTTGAAACACTACACTGTTAGAGATACACTATGAGTTTCAATGCAACATTGTAAACAAAATAAATAAAGAGAATGAGCAAATGCAAAATAATTAATAACGAAAAATGAAAATAAAGAAACAAATATCCTAAACAATGCCAGAAAACGAGGATATTGATCAACGAATACAAAAAAATCAGAAAAGAACATTGTTCAACCACAAGACAGAAACAAAAATAATGAAAATTTCGTAACAAAACTTGAACTAACATTGTAAAATCAGGGAATATTTTAGAAATTGGAGAAATAGACGAATACCAATTTTTTTAAAAAGTAACGAAAAATGGGGAAATATTACTAGCATTGTTTATTCAATAATACAAGAAAAAATCTATTAAAAAATCAATCAACATTACAGAGCATTTTATAGCTACAGGCAAAACACATTCACGAGGCTTCGTCAAATATTTGCAATATATCAATGAGTTGGGAGAGACTGTAACTTTGAGTGAGGCCTGGTCCGTTTCGTGTCTCATGGGTATTGTTCCCGATGACGATTGTGATCCCAATGAGGTAGGTTTCGATTGCATTCCGTTTGATTTGTTCGTCCTTCGAAAGGGCAACTATAAAAAAATTGTTTAGTAGTTGAACAGTTCTGAGCTAATGCAATGCCGATAGTGCATATGCCCTAACCCTCACCCACTTCTTTTCATAAAACACTTTTTTTTTAAGGAAGGAAGGAATGCATACACCATATGGAATATTCAGTTGGCTTCAGAGGCCTGCTAGTCTCTAACCTCGCGTTTCAATGTTAAAGGTTCATGTGTTTGAAGCAATGTTACCATGGTGTGGCCAGGAAAGACAGAAATGAGGTGGTCATGGTGTCCCATGATTTAGCAACACGCGAAGATGAAGATACATTGCCCAGAGAACTAAGGCGAGATGGTTAGCATGATAAACACATAAAAGGCAAGTGAGAATGAAAGACAATCGCAACAGATCAATGATTTAAATCTAAATGAAAGTAAGTGTGCAACCAAACAAGTGTAACCCGGTTAATTCGACCTGCATTGACAGAAATAAGATTTAGAATTTGGACCATCAGAAACAGTCGTACTTTGCCTTGGGTGTCTTGCAGACATTATTTCATCATTTCGAGCAGTGAAAGCGTGCACGTGTCAAATGGGCACCGCACACAGTCATCAGTGTTTTTGGAATCATCTGTCTCTGGAGGCGTAGCCATATTGAATCCTGAGGTTGCCCATGCTAGTGTCTGGTCATCCGTCTGATTGGGTCACCTAGAATTACCATTTGACAATCTGGGTTTCTCTTTTCTACCATAGTTCGCACTATAATTTTGTAGTGTCACGTTTCCATGTGATAGGTAATCATCTGAGGTGTGCTTCATAGTGCCTTCCTTATGTTCCATCTGCCTGTCTGTCAGGAGAATATATGGAAATAGTGTAATTTCCAGCATGTCGGGAATACGTGGCATATGCATGTTGTCAGTTGGTAGTTCGTCAATTCAATCTGTTAGAGAATCTTCTATTAACTCTCTTAAAGTTTCCAGGGGTTCATTGAACGTGGAAACTATTGTTGGCGGCAGTGATTCAATCCATCACTTTCATGGCAGTGGAGGAAGGTTTGAAGATATGTCAGTCGGTGTCTTGACCTTGTAATCTTTTGAAGGTTGGTGAGGAACGACCTCCACCGCACAAAACGATGTTGGCAATGTCATTCAAATATAATTATATCCTAGCCCTCAGTACCTTCTCCAGCAACTTTCCCCACCACTGGTTTGTTGTTACCTGGAATATCTGTACAACACTGCTTGAACAGAGCATCAACATGAGCAACTCTCTATCCTCCGGGACGTCACCGTTGCTTAGGAATGCTACAAAGATAATCGACAGGGTCCCAGCTATTTCCTCTTTCTCCTCCCTCACCAACCTGGGACATATCCCATTCTATCCTGGGGATTTGTTCATCTTAATATCCTTCAGCCTACCAAACACATCCTCCCTCCTTATGTCAACGTGATCCAGAGTAAACAGACTTCCATCTCCAGATAAGGTTCCCAACAGTGTGGAAACAGGCCCTTTGGCCCAAAACGCCCACACTGATCCACCTAAGAGTAACCCAAACAGACTCATTTCCCTCTGACTAATGCACCTAACACTATGGGCAATGTAGCATGGCTAATTCACCTGGCATGCACATCTTTGGACTGTGGGAGGAAACCGAAGCACACGGAAGAAACCCAAGCAGACACGGGGCGAACACACAAACTCTACACAGACAGTCGGTCGAGCCTGGAACGGAACCTGGGATCCTGGTGGTTTGAGGCTGCATTGCTAACCACTGAGCGCCTAATCACAACATTCATCATGTCCCTCTCGTCAATGAACACTGATACAAAGTAATCATTGAGAATCTCAAAAATTTTCTCAGGTTCGACACACAACTTTCCTTCCGTCTCCTTTAGTGGACCAACCCTTTCTCTAGTTACCCTCTTGGCTCTTATATATTAATAAAATGCCTTGGATTCTCCTTAATTCTGCTCGCTAAAGTTTTCTCATGACCCTTTTAAAACCGCTTGAATACTCGCTTAAGATTGCTCCTACTCTCGCTATATTCCTCCAAAGCCTGTTCTGTTCATGGCTGCCCGGACCTTGTGTACCACTTCATTGTTCCCCCGGTTAGTAGCACAATTTCTCGTGTTGTCAATGGTTCACAAATCTTGACTTTCCTGTCCCTTGTTTACAAAGGGGCATGCCTCTCCTGCACGATGTTTAACCTATCGTTGAACGACCCCCACGTATCAAATGTGGAATTCCATTCAAATAGCTGCCCCCAATCCACATTTCCCAGCTCCTGCCGAGTTTTGATAAAATTGTCATTGGCCCAGATTAGTATTCTTGCTGTATGACTAGTCGCACCTTTGTCTACAAATATTCTATAACTTACAGATTAGTAGTCACTATTACGCTAGAAATACACTACTACAGGTTGGACCACCTTGGTCATTCAGCAACGCCAGTTTCAAAATGGCCCCTCCCCTTGTTGGATTATTGACATGTTGCTCTAGAAAATATTCCTGAATGCTCCTGTAAAGTACTGAACTATCCAGACTTCTGACATTAATTGTATACACGTCAATGCTGGAAAAATAAATCTACGGTCACCACACCCTATTGGTTCTACATCTGTCCATAATCTGTTCAATTAACTGTTATTCGACATCACTTCATTGTTGGGCGACCTGTATTAAAGCCCCAAACATGTGACTATGCCTTTCTCATTTCTCAGGTCGATCCATAATGCCTCACTGCTCAAATCCTCTCCAGTGTCTTCCTTTGTTATCCTTGACCAGCAATGCAACTCCTCTCTCCTTTTTCTTCCCTCTGTGCCACGTCTGAAGTACCTATATCCTCGAACATTCAGTCGTCAATCATGCCCTTCCCTCAAAAAAGTCTCAGATCGTAATACTTTCATGCTCCCAGTCACCAATCTGACCTCTACGTTTGTCTGCCTAGACCATATCCTCCTTGCATTCACGCACTTGCATTTCAGTTCATTTGCGTTTATCTGCTCTCTAACTACTCTTTGCCTTTGCAATGCTAACTTTGAGATTCTGTTCCTTACATTGTTTCGTTTCCACCTCACACACTACACGAGTTTTTCTTCTGGTTCCCCGTGCCCTGCCACATCAGTTGAAACCCTCCCCAACAGCAGTAGCACAAAATCCCTCAAGGAGAGTAGTTCCAGATTGGTTCAGATGTCGACTATTCAATTTGTAATCGCCCCACTTTCCCCAGTTCACGTCTCAAAGAGCAACAAACCTGAACCCCCCCCCGCCCCTCCCCCAAGCACCAGCCCTCAACCAAGTGTTCAACCTGCAGATTCTTTCCTTTCTACTCTGGCTAGAACGTGACACTGGTAGATCTCCTGAGATCACTGCCTTTGATGTCCTCGTCTTTAACGTCTCTCCTAGCTCACTGAATTCTGCCTTCAGGACACCTTTTTTAAACTTATATCATTATGCCTATATGCACCACGACAACTGACTCTTCTCCCACCCCTTCCCTTTCAGAATGCTGTGCAGTCGATCGGTGACATCCCTGACTAGAGCACTTGGGAGGCAACATACCATCCGGGAGTCTCGTTTTCGGCCACAGAACCGCTATTCTACTCACAGTACAATAGAAATCCTATGACTATCGCCCTCTGAGCCAGTGCAGGGAGAAACAAAACAGCTAATGAAAGTAACTGTGATGGCACCTGCCAATATATTAGAAGGAGTTTTAAGAGATATGGCGTGTTTCTGGATAGACAGATGCAGATATAAGCGTGTCCATAGGCACTGGCAAAAGTTAGAGATTTACAGAGTGCTATATAATTACAGTACATTGCGCTGACATGGCATGTTAGAGGAGCTGGATCAGGTAATCACAATTAAGGGATTGTTACAAACACTGGACAATTTTCCAGGAATAATGCATGCTGTTCAGACTGGAGTATTCATTGAAAAATACAGCATTGCATATTCAGAGATAAGACGCGTTTGGGAGTCTGGAGACAGAGCTGGGAACACTCCAGCAAAAGGACCATGAAAGTCTCCTGGAGCATGATGGGGCTGTTGCAAGTTATGGAAGCACTTTATGGAGTTAGAGGGATTGAAGAAACATGCAGAAAAACCGATTTAATGATTTAGAACGAGTTACAGATATGGGCATAATTTGGCTGTTCGATGATGCTGAAGAGATTGCGTGAAAAGAGATAGGGAGTGATGGAACAGCTAGGAGATGTTTCAGTTATAGAGGAAGATGTGTAAATTTTAAAAAGTACATTGAATATTCTATTGAAAGAAGGAGGATACAAGAGATTAGACCGTTTATGATAGTTAAAGGCAAACTTCTTGCTACTTGCCTTTTCCAGAAGATGGCCAATTTCAAGTTTCGGGATAACATTTGTCAAGGTGAGAGGAGACAGATTTGAATAAGACTTAGTAGTCAATTTCTTATTACGCAGGTGGTCCGCGTGTCAAATGACCTCCTGAGGAAATGGCCGACGCAGGGCCAATTACAAAGTTTTAAAGACATTTGGATGGATACTTAGAAAAAGTTTGGGAGCGATATCGGTCAGGTGGAGGCAGATGGTTCTTGTTTAGTTTGGGAATATTTTTGGCGTGGACTGTTTTGACCGAAGGGTTTCTTTCCTTGCAGTATGGTTCGATGACTCTCTGACAGCACGAGAGGTTAGAAGTTAACTCACAGTCTGAGAGGGCTGTGAGAATTTGATATTGACAGAGAGAAACGGGGGGTTCTCACAAAGGATTCAAACATGAATGTAGCAGTAATGGCTTGAGGATGATATAAATATTGGGAAGGATTCTAGGGATGATGAACCTGTCGAGTGAGTGACATTACAAGGAGACTAAGGAGAAAACATATCGTGGGAAAATTATAACTGTCTTTGTAAATTGAGGGAGGACATTGCATTATGGTACTGAAGTCATTTGCAGACACGCGGAGACTGGATCAGCTTTAACAAGTAACAGAGACATGAGGTTGTTGGTGGCTACTGACGAAAGGTGGTTCGAACGATTCCGTGTGCTTCAGAAACATAGGTGTTCCTACACCTCTGGGAAATTGGCGAGTCTGGAGGATAGCACAGAGATTGAAATTACAGGAAGGGTTTTGGGAGTTTAAGGAAATCGACAAGATTGTAGCAGCTGGAGGATGGTCGATATATGATGAGGCATGAACAATACTGGAGTGTGTTACAGATATATGAGGATGGTCGATAAATGCGTTTTTTAAAGATGTAAACTGCTGCAGAGAGATTTAAATAACGGACGTGCTGAGAGAATTTTGATTTATCTGATTGATTTATTTTGTTTTATTAATGGGAGTCTGAATCACTTTGTCGAAATGGAAGTTCTTAAAGGGTTCAAGTATATGACAGAAATAGCAAGAGCCAAAGCAGGCAGACTATATGAAAAGTACAACTGGAGTTGTAGCAGAAAAGCCGATAGTACAGCTGTGTAGGAAGGAGCCCTGGAAAATTGATTAAAAAAAAGCAAAGATTAACATATTTAATTCAGTTTAATGAGAAACAGAAGCCTGGGTGTTTCCAACAAGTAAAGAGTTAACGTTACGAGTTGGGAACTGTGTAATCCCATGAACAGGCAGCTGACAACTGACAACTTTTACTGACTTCGCTAACCTTCATAAAATATGGAATGAGTGCAGACAAGGAGAAGTGCATTGTAATAATCGAGTCTCGGCACAGCACGAGAATGGCTGAAGTTGTAAGGCTAACACAGGAACGGACCTGAGTGACGAAGTAATGTTGAAACCGGCAACGTTTATCTTCGGCACAAGTGTGAATTGGCTGTAAATGATTAATCCTGAACCGATTTACGGCGTTCATCATGGAATGAGAAAGTTGCCCTCAATCCATGTGTGCGTGTTTGTCAGGCCTTGTTCTGAGCTTGCGGCTGTTTCTGTTTTCCTCTGTTCAAGAAACAACTGTCTCACTTCGTCCACCCAAGTCAGGTCGTGGGGTTTTAGTGTGAAGCGATGGGATGGAAAAACCACACGATGGGAAAGAATTAACCTGATTGGCAAGAGTTAAAGGGGGAGAGCTGAAGAAAGGGTGTTAAAGTTCCCGGAACAAACAACCGGAGGTAGACAGTATGAAAATACGCAGGATCCAAGGAGATAAGAAGAAATATTAGAGTTTTCACTTATAAACCAGTAAATTAGTTGGTAGCACATATTGAAGTCGGCAAGTATGATGTTGCGGGTATCAAAGAGATGTGGCAGCAGGGGAATCAAACTGGGGATTAAATATCAATGGATACATGTCAATATTAACAAGACAGTCAGAGGGGACGGCATGTCATGTAAGAAATGGAATTAAGTCAATAGCAAGACGCGATGTAGAGTGAAAAGGTATAGAGTCCGTGTGGGATCAGTCCAGCAACTGAAAACGAGAAAAGACCGTGATGGGATTTCTGCACAGGCCTCCTGGCAGCAGTGAGAATGTAGGGAAGAAAATGAATTAGGGGAAAGGAAATGCATGGGGAAAATGCGCGATTACAATACTAATGTGGGTGTTCCATCTGTTTGTGGACTAGGAAAATACGTTTGGGACAGATCTCAAGAAAAAATGCACTTGGATGGGTATATCAATAGGAAGTGTTTAGTGGGATATCGACCAGGTGCTGGCAAGTGGGACGAGATTGCATTTGAATAGCAGGTCGGCATGGACGAATTGGACAAAAGGGTCTGTTTCCGTGATGAATGTCGCTATGACTATGGCTGTAAAATTAGACTCGCAAAACGAGTTTTGCAATAAAGAAGAATCTTTGCAGCTTGCACCGTAGTTGCTTCCATAAAAGGAAATATGTTTATCCCCTGAGCAGATGCGAGGAGCTGAAAATCGAATCACTGGAGGAGGATAAGGGACTATTGATCCTGCTTCATTTTCGCCCCTGCAGGAGACATAATGACTGCTCTGCTGCCCTGTTTACATGTGATCAACCGAAGGTCTGTTTTGGTGCCTTGTTCACGTCAAGTATGCATGACGCGTCTTGTCAATTTCAGCTCTCAATGAATTTCAGTTCAACACTGAAACTGATCAGTATCCATTGCTTCAAAAGAACAACTGAGTAAGATGATGCAACATAATGGTTTCGATGCAATTGTTCAGCCATGGTCTCTCTGAATTTCATCGCCTGAGCAAGGAGGTGAATGGCGTCGGGCTCCACAACTTTCTTATATATATATCTATCCATCCAGGTCTCTCTATGTATTCATCGAACCCCTATTGTGCTGTTCTTTGGCGGGGGTGGTTATTTACTTCATTCCTGCCACCGTC
The DNA here is from genome assembly GCF_004010195.1 of Chiloscyllium plagiosum. NCBI lineage: Eukaryota > Metazoa > Chordata > Chondrichthyes > Orectolobiformes > Hemiscylliidae > Chiloscyllium > Chiloscyllium plagiosum. Next base: position 82,457,649 of record NC_057717.1, on the reverse strand, counting down.
ACTGTTTTTTATGAGCTCTCCAGTACTTGGTATCCAACAGCCGCTGTTGATGTTTCTCCAATTTGGTAATTTTAGATAAAGTATTCCCAACAGTTAACATTTCTTGGGAATTATGTCGTCCTCCAAGCTATCATTTGTATAACCTGATCCACAATCTCTCGCAATTTCAGTGTTGCTGTAATTTGAATGTTAGCAAGTTAGTTGTATGTTTTATGTAAAAATAGCTTCCAGTGGGTTCTTGAGCTTCTCTCGAAACCTCGGAAGAGATGCCACATAGACAATGGCGTTCGTGCAGCAATTCAAATTCCGCAGCACATATGCAACAACTTTAAATGTATATTGACCATCACTATCTAAAATCTCATCAACATCAAAGTAATATAAAATATACCACAGCCACATAAATATGAAGCTGCCAGAAATGGCAAATAGTAAAACCATACACTGCCTTCTACTCTCCATCTCTGGATCACTGCATTTATCTCCTTTACTCTGACCTTTCAGACCCTGGGGGAAACGATTGGTGACTATAATGTGTTTCACTGTCAGAGCATTGAGGAACAAAATTAAACCAAATGGAAGTATTGGGGTTAGGATCTTCTCAAAGTTGTTAAATCCTTGCCACACAGGGTCATCACTGTATGCATCTCTATTTGAACAGTACCATGGTACATTGTTAATGATTTCATAAGGTTCAAACCTAAAGTAGATCGGGATATTTTTTAAACACAGCAGACTACCGATAGCTGCCGAAACCACAGTTGCAGTTTTCTCATTGCAGTATTTAGCTTTGAGTTTCTCACAACAAATGGTGACATATCGATCGAAGGTGAAAGCAATAGTGAACCAGACAGAACAGTGTATAATGGCACGACGCAATACATAGCGAACACTACACATGGGAGTGATGTCCAGGAACGATGGTGGGAAGTAATCGTTCTTGATTTTGCTCAGTATGATCTCAAAGGTAACGACCAAAATATCTACTGTTGCAATAGCCAGAAGGTAGCGAGTTGTGCAGGTGGAGATTCCACATTTTCCCCGGGCCAAGATTGCAATTGTCACTAAATTGACTGGAAGAGAGAAAACGATAGAGAAGGGAAAACTAATTGGAAAACACAAACATTCATCATCTTGAGTCTTTGTGTTGACGGTTACATTTTAGTACCACAAATGTCTGTGTACAATATTGTTAGTAGACCAATAATCTCAATGAACACAACTGTGACACATACTGTACCTTCAGGTTTAACGCTAATGCGACATGAATATGAAGCAAGCTGTTTAAAAGAGGAAATAATACAGGTAAGCTTTGAACAAGAAACAAAATCGCCAGTGGTTCATCAACTTCCCAGTGCATTTATAGCAAATCCTGTATATGTTACGCCCATTATTAAAATTGAGCATACTCTTAGAAAAGGAGTGCACTCTCTCTTCGCTGTGAACACTCCCTCAAGAACTACTTACACATTGTTTTTTGAACATTCCCTGTGATTTGGCTCTCATGAAGTATCATGACTTTTAAAAAAGTTTGCTGACACGATGGAAACAAAATCCAAATATATTGGCCAACTTCTGCTCGGCAATGACAAGACCAGTGTTTGTGTCAACAATGGCAATAGCAAGGCTTTCAAGTACGAAGAATTCTGGAGAGATTGGTGAAACTGTCTCTAATATCTGCAAGAATCTCACATTGCACAAATCATAAGAGTTAGAACAGTACAGTATTGTACAGGGCATTCCACCTCGATGCTGTGCCAACATTTTGTCGTACTCTAAGATCAAACTGTCTTATACATCGATATATCATGGTCATCCATGTGCTTACCCAACAATAGCTTAAATATCCCTAATGTATCTGACACTACCACCACTGCTGGTCGTGCGTTCCATACACCAAACACACTCTGTGTTAAGAACCTACTTCTGAAAGCTCGCCTAAACTTTCCACCAAACACCTTGAATTTATGCCCTCTCGTGATAGCAATTTCTGCCCTGTGACAAATTGTCTGGCTATCCACTGGATCAATTCCTCTCTTCGCCATGTACACCTTGATCAAGTCATCAAGTGTCACCCCATTCAGAAAATCCCTCGTACCCTAAAACTATCTTCACAAAACAATTCTTCCAGTCTAGGCAGCTTCCTGGTAAATTTCTTCTGATCCTTATCCAAACTTCCACATGCTTCCTATAATGAAACAACGAGAACTGAACATAATATTCAAAATGTGGTCTCAAAATGGCTTTACAGAACTGCAGCCGAAGGTCGCGACTCTTAAACTAAGTCCCCCTGCTAATGAAAGGCAACACACTGCACGCCTTCTTAACATCATTATCAACTTGAATGACATCTTCAAAACGAAGAAATTAGTCAAATTTGGAAATATTGCAGGTGCATCATTCAGATAAGAGAATGTCGAAGTATAATCCAGGGAAATCTCTTCAAATTATTTAGGCAATTGGAAGCTGGACTTGCACAGCATATTTAGACATGTGATCTTTTGAAATACTTGTGTTCATGAGAGTAGGTAATAAAAAGTAGTTTTCTGAAACAATTCAAAACAGAATGTCATTTGCTCTAAAGTTGCGTAACTATCACTTGAAGTAGGTAAATGAGAACGCTTTACGAGAAGGCAAATAAACCCTGAAAGACTTCTGGATATTCTAAGTTAAAAACCAAAATCAGTTATTTTTGGAAAAATCTCAAGCTGTCACGCTGCATCTGTGGAGGGAGATGAGAGTTAAAATTTCAGGTCCAGGGACATTTCATTAGAACTGAGGAAGGCAGATGTTGATCATGAGGTATACCTGAATGGCAGGAAACGTTCGTAAGTTTGGAAGAGCAGAAATGGAGATGGAGCACAGTGGAGCATGAAGATAATCATAACCCAGCTCGTCCAACTACCATGTTTCATGCTCTGCAAACTGTCACTTCAATGTTCGGCATGATGAATCACGCATAATTTATTCTTTAACAAGTAATTTCGTTCATGGCACAATGGTTACCAGGTCTTTGATCAGGAAATGATATTATACATCATCATGTCAAAAATGTAAATCTGTTCAGAGTCAGTACAAAATGGTGCACATCATCGACACAAATACATCCTGAAGAATAGTCCTCTGAACACAAAGTCCCTGGGATAAGGGGTCAGAAACTAATGAGGCATACAACTTCAGAGTTAATGGTCCTTAAATTAAAGCGGTGTGCTAAACTGAAGCATTATCATTTGTGAGGCATGCTGTTCTCATACAGCTGATGATAATGCGTTAAAAATTCGGAACTCAGACCCAGAACTATCTGGATAGATCAGTTTTTATTTTTCATTTTCGTTTTTGCGGTCGAGTCAGTCAGCGGTGTGCTCACATAAGGCTGGCAAACCTTCCACAACAACAAAAAAAATACACCGAGCAAGTTCCTTTTTCTTGAAATGAACACAATGCAAACATCAGGTGGAAAGTTTCAACATTTATACAATGCAGGCATACAGGTGCATCAACCTCAGCAAGCTTCAATGTAGTTTTCATGCTGAAGCTTCTTGTTCATCTGATATGTTCACAAAAATGTACCATTTTGTAAAACTTCCTCAAATTCCCAATACTTTTTTCCAGTGTCACGCACTGATGTCTTGAAATAGGCTGCAAGTAAGTTGCTGTATGCTCTTTCACCTTGTACGTTTAACTGAGTCGAATGTGTAGTCTTAGCTAATATTAATTCTGCCGTTTAGGGCGTCTTCTCACTCTTCTGCATCTGTCTGAATGATCCGGTTTCTCTCCTTACTTCTACATTCTAAATCTCAAGGCAACAAATACTGTAGAGACCATCTGATTATTCGAATAGCTACATATTTATATAAATTCTCCAGATAGTCTTTTTTGTCCTTTTTAATGCTTTTTGTCAAATAACTCAATTCATAATATATTTATGTCCCATCAAGAACTGAAATACGAAATCAAAAAACCGTATGCTTCCACGTAGTCCTTTCAGTATCATTTTCTTCTTCTGTTTTGACTGACTGGTGATCTATGAAGCATAAAACCACGAAATTTGGAGACTTTGAAACAGGTGAAGCAACAGAAAATAAGCATACAAATAGGTCAGGGACATCTGAAATGAAGCGATGTTTCCAGTAACATTATTACTCAGAGAATAATGATGCAGTGTAGGTGAGACATAATAGAACAGACTGAAAGTTTATGACTCTTACCGGGGAAACCGATTGCGCCTAGGACAACGTGGAATATTTTCTTCACGGTTTGAATTGGAAGATGCATTTTCAGTGTGAACTGACTTATCCCTTTCCTCTGCATATAATCCGCCTTAACTTTGATTCTGTCATGTCCAATTGTCAAAGTCTTAATTTTATACCCCTCAGCAGCTCCGCGGGGATATTAGTTTTGCAATATCCAAGTTTTTGTCTTGAAAACCTCGTAAAAAAAAAACAGATGACGGCTGCTGACATAATCCCCCGATGCAGGACAATTTTTACCGTGAGGAGTGAATTCGGGACGAAAAAAAACACAACCCTTCATGATGGGATAAAATTGGTACCATAAAGAAACTAAGCAGAACTGGCAGTGAGGTTAAAAATACAAATGGTCCTTTGTGCACGTCCATTCTCAACTCGAGACAACGTATTGGATCAGCGATAATCTTCCATTAATGACCATTCCATGAGTGAACTACAACCACCAGAGAATATACTCAGTGCTCTTTACTTAATTCAGGAGCGTCGCAGCTCTCTTTCGCTGTAGAGAATCAATTGATTATGCCATAATGTCACAGTCAGCAAGACGAAATTACGTCTTTTGCACGTTCTCGTTCAGATCTGTGTTAGGGCAACTCAACCAACCACTCCATCTCTACCCCTAACATCCACACCCCTTATCTCTCCAACATGAGCTTGCTCCCTTCTTTTTACGTTTATGGTTCACTTCAATGTAATTGACTCTTGCTTTGCCATTTTCCCGGGAAATTATCTCTGTATTCTCAACATTTTCTTCGAGAACATTCGTTTTCCATCATATCGCTCTTGACTCTTACTAGCCTTTGCAAGATCTCTGATGGAAATGTGTTGCTGGAGAAGCGCAGCAGGTCAGGCAGCATCTAGGGAACATCTCCTGCTGCGCTTCTCCAGCAACACATTTCCATCTCTGATCTCCAGCATCTGCAGACCTCATTTTCTCTTTACAAGATCTCTGTCTTGCACAATTGAGAGCACGAACTGATTCAGCGTCAGACAAACTAGAATATGTGCAGTTACATTTAAGGAATCGCAGAGGAAGTGGTACAATGATTGGAGTTATGCACAGGCCACCTACCAGCAGTCAGCTTGTGGAGAAGATAAAAATACAGGCGATATGAAAAGCATATATGAAAAACAATATTGCAATAATCATCGGTGACTTCAACTTGCAGTTACAGCGGACAAAGCACTTTGCTGGCCAATCTAAAGATAATTTATTTGTGAACTAAATATGTGACTGTGTTTGGAGCAGCTGGTGGTATAAAAACTAGGAAACACGGAATTCTGGATTTGGCATGAGACCTAAGGGGCAACTTTTTCATTCAGAGATTGGTACGTGTTTGGAATGAGCTGCCAGAGGATGTGGTGGAAGCTGGTACAATTGCAACATTTAAAAGGCACCTGGAGGGGTATATGAGTAGGAAGGGTTTGGAGGGATATCGGCCGGGTGCTGGCAGGTGAAATTCGATTGGGTTGGGATATCTGGTCGGCATGGATGGGTTGGATAGAAGGGTCTGCTTCCATGCTGTACATCTCTCTGACTCTATGACTCGAAGTACTGAATTTTGAATTTAAGCTAAAGGAACCCAGAGAGGGCAGGGACCATAAGGTGGTCTAATTCTGTTTGAGAGTGAAAAGGTGTCAGATGTCACAGAATGACTTTTGAGTAAAAGCATCTGCAAATACATCATTGAGGAGATAACCAGAGTTATTTGGAAGTGGAGCTGAATTGTGGGCGGCACAGTGGCACAGTGGTTAGCACTGCTGCCTCACAGCGCCAGAGACCCGGGTTCAATTCCCGCCTCAGGCGACTCTCTGTGTGGAGTTTGCACATTCTCCCCGTGTCTGCGTGGGTTTCCTCCGGGTGCTCCGGTTTCCTCCCACAGTCGCAAAGATGTGCGGGTCAGGTGAATTGGCCATGCTAAATTGCCCGTAGTGTTAGGTTAAAGGGGTAAATGTAGGGGTATGGGTGGATCGGTTTGGACTTGTTGGGCCGAAGGGCCTGTTTCCACACTGTAAGTAATCTAATCTAATCTAAAAAAAATTGGCATGCAACTGTGGCACTTTTAGATAAATTAATCCAAAGGTAGAGGAAACAAACTCAGGGCTGGATAAGTTAATCGTATCACGCAACAGAAGTCAAGGACAGTACAAAACCAATGAAGTTGTATGCCTCATCTTAGAGATTAATAGGAAGTTACACAATTAGGGAACTTTCAAAACCAAGAGAGGGTATCCAAAAAAAGCAGTTGGAATAACATGATACGTGAGCAAAAGCTGGTGAGTAGAGGAAAAGATTAATTCAAAAGTTTTAGATATATTAAAGCAAGGAGAGAGCGTGATGAGAGTGTGCCACTGGAAATTGAGACTGGGGATGTCGTCACGGAGAAAAGGAAACAGTAGAGCAACTGAACAGACATACTGTGTCAGTTTTAATGGTGAAAGACTCCAGTAGCAAAGAGCGAATTTGAGAGACTGAGGAATAGGCGTGGGTCCACTTCATCACTAAAGAGAATGTGCTGGTCAGTTAAAACGTCTGAAGGAGAGTAAATCCCCATAACTGGACGGATTGAATCAGAGAGTTCTCAACAAGATAGCTAAGGAAGTTGCTGAGTCATTGTTAACGATCACTTAGGAGTCAGTGGAGTGGATGTGAGTGCCAGATGATTTGAAAATGTAACAGCCTTGCTTATGAAGGGACATAACCAGAAGACATAAACTAACGTTGGTTAGCATGACCTTGGGTTGCTAACGTTTTGGAGCCTCTTATTAGCAATAAGATGGGGAAGTACTTGAACGTGCCTCATAAAATAGGGCTAAGATGCTACGATTTCAGTGGGGGGTCTAATGCTTGTTAGGTATATTAGACTTATTTGAGAAAGTTACAAACAAGTTACATAAAGGACAGCCAACGGATGTGATCACTTTGTACTTTCTGAAGCCATTGAAAATGTACAGCACGGGAGCCTGTTCAAGAAGATAAGAGCCCATGATGTTAGGAGCAAGGTACTGGAAGGATAAATGGTGAACGAAATGATCTAAAATCAAAGAGTTTTAAGAGTACAAGTATAGGAGTTCTCTTATGGATAACCCGCAGGATCAGCTGCGAGTTAAGAAAGCAAATGGAATGCCTACCTTCCTTGCAAGAGGGAGAGAATGCAACAGCAGAGATTACTGCTGACGTTGTATAAGGCACTGTTCAAAATGCAATTGGAATGTTGTGAACAGCTTTGGGCCCCATACCTCAGGATGCTCTGGTATTGACAGGAATCTGTAGGAATTTTTATAACAATCATGCTGCGTATGATGACGTTCTGATATGAGCATCTTCTCGATGGCGTCAATCAGAAAGGGTAGCGTTTTGATTGAACAATCCAGAATGTTAAGAGGCTTTGACAGAGTGGATGTGATGGAGGGGTTTCTATTCGACGGAGAGGTAAGTATCCATTCGCACAGCCTCAGAATGAACGTTATCACTTCAAAATTGAGATGAGGACAGCTTTCTTTAGCCAGAGCGTAGTTAATCTGTAGAAAACATTGTCATAGAAGGTAGTGGCTGCCAAGTCATTCCGCGTATTTTAAACTGTGACAGAGAGGTTTTTGATGATTAAATGTATTAAGGTGAGACAACAGGACAATAAAATTGAGAAACACATTAGCCAAATGGCAGAGCAGATAGGAAGGGCGGTATTGTTTACGATTCTCTTATGTCTTATGGCATTATCATCTAAGAGTCTACTTTGTGCAAATAAGTGAACTGCGTCACCTTAGGAAAAACGTCTCTGAACTCTAGATGACTCAATTATTTTCGTTTATGGTGTCAAACATTGTACCAAACTTCGCATTTTCAACTCTGCTCGATCTGCGCTCCATCTGAGTTCCTCAGGTCCCCGATGCACCTCATTGCCTAATGAACACATGGCTATGCCTGTGGAAACATAATAGATTGCACATTGACTATCTGTCTCTGACACCTGCTGCCCAAGAGTGAATCTTCCACAGAACACAATTACTACATCATGGAGACATAACGTTCAGCCCAACAAGACCACATCAAACATCTGTCGATCATCCCACCCAGACCCATCCCCTTTCCATGTAACCTTACATTCCCGATGGCTGATGCACGTAGCCTACATATCCCTGAAGATGAAAGCAATTTTCCATTGCCAATCCATCTAACTTGAACAGTGGGCGGCACGGTGGCACAGTGGCACAGTGGTTAGCACTGCTGCCTCACAGCGCCGGAGACCGGGGTTCAATTCCCGCCTCAGTCTACTGAGTGTGTGGAGTTTGCACATTCTCCCCGTGTCTGCGTGGGTTTCCTCTGGGTGCTCCGGTTTCCTCCCACTGTCCAAAGATGTGCAGGTCAGGTGAATTGGCCATGCTAAATTGCCCGCAGTGTTAGGTAAGGGGTAAATGTAGGGGTGTGGGTGGGTTGCGCTTCGGCGGGTCGGTGTGAACTTGTTGGGCCGAAGGGCCTGTTTCCACACTGTAATGTAATCTAAAAAAAAATCTAATCTAATCTCTGAATTTGGAGGAAACTGTTAGATATCCACGCATACACGGGGAAAGTGCAAACTCCAAAGAGTTGCCCTGGGGTCGAATTGAACCCATGAGACTGCAGCTGTGCGGCAGTAGGGCTAACGACTGAGCCACCGTAACGCGCAATACCAGTTATCATTGACCAGAATCTGATGTGGCTTTAATAATTTAAATATACGTGGCGAAAAGAGCAGATCAGACGCTGGGAATCATTCAAAGTTTGCCCAACAGCCACAGGTCAGAAATCCTTTGCTGAACAGTAGCTCAGTGGTGAGCACAGCTGCCTCACAGTGCCACGGACTCGGGCTCGATTCAAGCCTTGGGCGTCTGTCTGTGTGGAGATTGCTCATTCTCCCTGTGTCTGCATGGTTCCTTGCAGTTGTTCCGGTTCCTCCTACCTTCCCAAGACGTGCAGATCAGGTGTGTTGACCATTCTAAATTGAACATAGTATTCGGGAATTTGTAGTTTATGTGCATTAATAATGGGGAATGGAGGCTAATAGTGAATTGGCCCTCGTATCATTCAAAGCATCGGCGTGGATTTATTTGGCGAATGGTCTGTTTCCGCCTGTAAGGATTTTATGACCGTGATGCAATACTTGCCACTTGGATGAAAGGGTGAATATCCAATAACACATGAAGAATTTTGGCAGAATCAATGTCGAATCAGGTCTCCATGATTGACAAATTGCAGAATTTTCATTTTTTGTGTTGCTTCTTCGGGAAACGTCCGCGTGACAGCACTGTGCTTTTCTGTACTCCACTTGGACTTCAGCATTTTATAAACGCTACTATCGCCACTATTTTCTCAAGGTAACTAGGGATGGCAATATATTCTGGGCCCAGCAGTGACGCTTGTACCACAAACGTGCGTTGAAAATGTATCACTACCACCA
>NC_057717.1:82441892-82447461 GCF_004010195.1 Chiloscyllium plagiosum | reverse complement strand
TTGCTTTCAATTATGCTTTCTCTAAGAACTGAGAGCTGTTCGCTAAGCAGAAGGCAGTTGCTCTCTTGTCTTTATCCAAATGCCCTCTTCTTTTCTACCCTCGATAGGATTGCTGCTACATTGGGAAAATAAACAAATTTAAACTTAATGGGTTTTTGACATAAATGTCCCTGGTTTGAATTAGTTGACTAAATTCAACACGTGTTGTTTTTCTAACAAACCAAAACGCTAACTTTACAGCCTTTTTGCTCTGTGCACCTACAAACCCAAATACATCTACTTATTGACATGTCCTTTCAAGAGAAAACACACTGCTTCCCACAACATTTTATTTCCATCAAAATTTCACAAACATCAAATTATAATGTCCGCCTTCCCAGTTAACAAGTATTCTACACAACTTCGCAACATCTCTCTCCTTAAAAAAAAGTACCGGGGATCCAAGATGGCGGCGAACCAGCAAGTCTGAGTCTACAGTGCTCCTCCCAAGACTTGGGTAAAGTGAGTCACCCACCCCCACCAGACTCACCAAATCATTCAAAATAGCTGTTTAATTTAATAAGTTGCTTAGTATTAAATTGAAACAATCTAATCTTTAGTAAAAATGACCAAAGGGAAGGGAGCCCGCAGCTCTCAGCAAGCAGGAACCCCTTCCCCACCCTCTCCAGCTGCAGCAGAGGCGTCCGCAGCCGCCCCGGGGCACTTAACTACAATGGCGAGCCTCGTGGAAATCATCTCTAAACTCGATTCGAAGATCGACGCTTTCATCGAAGAATCCCGAAGTCGATGGGATTCACTCTGGGCCGCGCTGCAAAGGCACGACCGAGACATTAAAGAAATCAAGCGCCGAGTCGGAGGGGCGAGCTAAAGGCCGCGACCTCCGAAACTGCAGCGCAATCGGCCGTGGATAATGTCCGGACTCTCGAACGACGTGTCCGGACCTCAGAGAATCACATTGATGACCTCGATAATCGAGGTCGTCGAAAAAATATTCGTTTGCTGGGCCTTCCCGAAGGGGAAGAGGAAGGCCAGCTCACAGCGTTCCTCGAGCAGTGGCTGCCACAGCTTTTAAATCTGGAAGCTGGATCAGGCCAGGTAAGGGTAGAATGGGCCTAGCGGGTCGCAATACGCGGGCCCAGCTCGAACCAGCGTCCCCGCCCGGTCCTGTTTCGGCTGCAGAGCTATAGGGAGAGGCAGATACTCCTGGAAGCTTCTAGAAATCTTGGAAAAGATTCCCAAGCTATGATCGATAAAGGATCCAAGATCATGTTATTCCAGGACTTTTCCCCAGCTCTGGTCTGAAAGAGGAAGCCATTCGATGAGGTGAAGAAGCGTTTAAGGGACTTAAATATTCAGTACTCCTTACGCTACCCAACGACGCTATGCTTTAACGATGAAGGATCCGTGTATAACTTCGGATCGCCAGAAAAGGCTAAAGAATTTTTGGACTCTCTCAGATAAATTGTAAGAAATAATGGATGTTGGTTTGCCTTTCCCCCAGTCTGGTTGATATCCCCCCTTTTTCTTTTTTCTTACCTTACTGTTTAATATTATCTTGGGGGGTGGGGAGAGAGATTTATTTATTTGTTCTCTATTTAACGATTTTCTCCCCCCTTGGAGTTGTTTTATATTTATATATATATATAAGCCGGGGGGTTTAGTTAATGTTGGTGGGGGAGGTGGTTACCTTATTCTATTTTACCTCTGTCTCTCGGAGCGGAGTTGTTTTCCCTTGTTATTTTGTATTATTATATTTAATTATTATTTGTTGAGGTTGTAATTTTATAATTATATATGCTTATACGTGGTATTAACACTACCAAATATATCCAGGTTTTGGTGTGGGTGGGGGGGCGGGTAGGGTGCTCACTGTTAACTCTAGCTTTGTATTATATCTGAATTCTCCTCATCCTATTGAGGAGTGTCTGGGTCAAGGGTGGGACATTGGTTGGGAGAGGATACGATGGACCTTTGAAAAGGAAATGACACCCCCTGGGAACAAGGGGGAAATCTCCATTTAAATACGTTTTTTTTATTATTTAGTAATAGTTTTTTATTATACTGTTGTGAGTGTATTAGAGAGCCTTTGTATTTGTGAATTTTATACGCTCTATGCTCGGGATGTTCTGGATAGGGTTTCCCCTCCCAAAGGGTCTCGGATTTGCCCAGACGATTATGGTTGATCAGTCGGTTAAGTGGTGCAACTGGAATGTCAAGGGGAGTAACTCACCAGTCAAAAGGAAGAAAATACTGTCAAATCTTAAGAAGGAAAGAGTTGATATAGCTCCCTACAGGAGACACACCTGTTTGGATAAAGAACACTTGAAATTACGACAGGGTAGATTTGATCAGGCCTTTTTTTCTTCTTTTAACTGAAAAAGTAGGGAAGTTGTTATTCTTGTTCGGAAGAATTTCCCTTCAAAATCCTAAATCGGATAAAAGACGAATCTGGGCGATATATTTTGATTAAAGCCCTAGTAAATGGAGAGGAATATGGGATTTTAAATTTGTACTGCCCCCCGGCACACCCCTTTAAATTTACAACGGAAGCCTTTTCAAAATTGATGGCTTTTGGTGCCCGTCATACAATTATAGGGGGAGACTTTAATTGTATGATGGATCCGGAAATAGATAGGATTCCCAAGAGTATTGCAGGAGAATCTCCCAGATCTAGACAATTGGTGGATCTGAATAAAGAATTAGGATTAGTAGATGTATGGAGATGTCTTCATCCACAGGGCAGACATTTTTCTTTTTACTCCAATCCATATAAATGTCATGCCAGAATTGATATGTTTTTTGCCCCCTCGGTTTTATTAAATTCCATATCATCCTGTAAAATAAGTAGTATAACAATTTCCGACCACGCTGCTGTATATATGGAAACCAAGGCGAGGAACAACCGGACATCCCCTCGGCATTGGCGTATGGACCCCTTCCTATTGAAAGATAGTAAATTTGTAAAGTACTTCTCTCAAGAATTTAATACTTTTTTAGAAATTAATTTAGTTACGGCTAGCAACCCATCAATGATGCGGGAGACCATCAAAGCTTACCCGCGAGGTTTGATCATCTCCTACTCAGAGACCCAGAAAAAATTAAAGGGAGAACAACAGCGTCTGCTCGAAACACGCTTAAAAGCAGCTGAAACAGCATACGCTAGTAGACCTTCTATTATTAAATAGCGAAGGATTACGGCCCTTAGGACAGCTCTAAAAACTATGCTTACCCAAACGGCTGAGGGAACTATTATTTGCTAAACAAAGGTTATATGAATTAGGCGACAAACCGGGTAGATACTTAGCACTTCTTGCAAAGAAAATAAAGGCCCCTCAAACTATTACGTCTATCAAGGAAAGTACGGGTATTTTGACTCATGATCATAAAAAGATTAATGCAATCTTTAGAACATTTTATTCTGATTTATATAAATCGCAGGATTGTGACGGCAGGGCTGGGAGGATGCAATAATTTTTAAACAATTTGACCTTTACGGGTCAAACTCCGTCACAGGTATCAGTCTTAAATGCTCCCCAAACAGTCCGAGAAATATTTGACACAATAAGGCAACTTCAGAGCGGTAAGGCAGCTGGCCCAGATGGTTTTCAAGCTGAATTCTATAAAGAATTTACAGAAATATTGGCTGGTCCACTTATGGACATGTATAACTATGCATATAGTCAGGGTTGTCTCCCGCCTTCACTGAAAGAGGCAAATATCTCTCTTATCCTTAAAAAAGGAAAGAATCCAGAAGATTGTACATCATACAGACCAATATCCTTGCAAAATGTAGATTTTAAAATCCTTTCTAAAACGTTAGCATTGAGACTGGAAAGGGTACTGCCACATATCATAAAGGAGGATCAGACGGGGTTTATTAAGGACCGTAGGTCATCCAATAATATTCGAAGGTTTTGAATATGATTCAAGCCTGCCATCAGGGAAAGATACCAGGAGTAGTAGTTTCATTAGATGCGGAAAAGGCATTTGATAGGGTTGAATGATCATATTTGTTTTACACATTGGAAAGGTTTGGCGTTGGAAATGTGTTTACCAAATGGGTCTCAAGATTGTATAGTGATCCCAAAGCAGTTGTGATTACCAACGGATTAGGTTCGGATAGCTTCAGTGTGGGTAGAGGCTGCCGTCAGGGATGTCCACTCTCGCCATTGTTATTTACACTAATCATTGAACCACTAGCAGAAGCTATACGGGCGGATCCTAACATAACGGCCCCGAGGTTTGGTACAGGTAAGCATAAAATTATGCTTTATGCAGATGATGTTCTTCTATTCCTCAGTAATCCTCTGATGTCCGTACCTCGCGTCATCCAAGTTATTAATACAATTATCGCATTCTCAGGCTATAAAATTAATTTTTCACAATCGCAACCTATGCCAATGGGTGGCCTTGCTATGATACCCCACTTAGTGGACGGATCCCTTTTTCCCTTTCGTTGGTCCCTGGAGGGTTTCTTATATTTAGGCATTTTTATTACACCAGTATTTGGTCAGTTGAACAAGGCTAATTTTGTGCATTTACTGGAAAGCATAAGGCAGGACCTCCAGCGATGGGAAGACCTTCCAATTTCCTGGCTGGGTAGAATCGCACTAATTAAAATGAATGTCCTGCCCCGTCTCATATATCCTATGAGAATGCTTCTGCTGATGCTGCCGAGGATGGCTCTACGTAAATTATATGGCTGTTTGGGTTCCTTTATGTGGAATCATAGACGGCCCGTCATTAAGCTGAAGAAGCTACAGCTTCCACAGGCAAGGGGAGGATTGGACTTCCCAGATTTTAGGAAATATCAGTTAAGTTCCCTATTAAGTTACATAGCTGATTGGGTCTTGTCTGATCCACAATGAATCTGGCTGGACATCGAGGCTTCTCAAGTAAAATGCCCACTTATTAACCTTTTATTTTCAGAGAAGAGGAAAATCATTACGGATCACTGCAAAAACCCTATAATACTAAACACAATTAAAGCTTGGAATATAATGGGGCAAAATGAGGGCAACTCACATAAAACATCTCCTTATGCGCCGTTAGTGGGAGCATGGGGATTCCAACCGGGGTGAACAGATGCCACTTTTAAACTCTGGAGATCCAGGGGTATCTGATGTCTTGGGGACCTATTTAAAGATGGGGTCTTGATGTCTTTTGAACAGCTGCGTCAGAAATTCGGATTACCGAATGGAGACCTCTTTCGATACTTCCCAATTCGAGACGAGATACAGAAGAAGACTTCGTTATTAGATAGTCTTTATAAATCAGATAGAGTATGTAGAGTGCTACGACCAAAAGGGGTATCTTCCATCAGTACTATTTATCATTTACTACATGATGAAGTATCGGGAGATATGGACAATCTGCTTAAAACATGGGATCAGGATTTGGGACTAGAAATCTCTATAGAAACATGGAATGACATTTGGGAAAATGCTAGAAGAATTACCATCTGTAACAGAACTCAGGCTATCCAGCTGAAGATACTTCATAGGGCCCATATAGCACCGGATCGATTGGCAAAATTTAAGGCAGGAGCACCTCCAATGTGTCCCAAATG
>NC_057717.1:82431628-82439656 GCF_004010195.1 Chiloscyllium plagiosum | reverse complement strand
ACCTGCCAATAATAACGCCTTACGTCCAAGTTGGTGATGTAATTGATTTGTCTGACTTTCTCGATGCAATGTTCCAGTCCAGGAATTGGATAGGAGTACAATTTTGTAAAGGCGTTGATCCATGCATTGACATTGATTCGGCATTAATGCCGATGATTCATGCAGATTCGTTGAGGACTGTGTGGTTTAGGAACTAAGACGATCAGCGACCTCCACTCGCTCTGGCTTGTTTCCATGATATCCACTTCCTCCTTCTGGACCCGTCTGGATTTGAAAGGATGCACTGATAAAAGTTTTGTTTAAATTGGATCAGTAATCCCCAACTCTATGTCATGTACAATAGCAATAATCAAACTCATCTGATACTTACGTTTTTTATTCATATACTGCAGTAACGAACGTTTCAACTGCATTCTACGTTCATGAGACAGATAGCTTACTAACCTATCCCATTTCTCAAGGGCTTCTTCTTCTTTAAATCTGTTTTGACAACATTTGAACTTGATTCCTCGTTCTGCGGGGCAGTAACTAACACTGGTTGCTTTCGTTCTTTCTCTGTAGTATACTAAGATTTCAACATGTTCACATGGCACACTCAACTCCTTGTTTTTCTACTAGGCAGTTCACCTGACTCACTTTTTTCGCAATTTGATAGGAATCACTAAACCTGATTTTGGAGGGATATCTAATCACTGGTCACAGTATGATAACGTCATCCCCTCGGGAAAACTTCCGCTCCTCAGAGATGTTATCAGCCACCTGCTACATTCTATGCTTTGTCCCTTTTTACGTGCTGTTGAACTAACTCGCATGTTCGATTTAAACTCTCGGTCACCTCCAATACACAATCTAAGTGTGAAATCGTGACTTCAGACCTGTGTTTTTTACAATTTCATTTTAAAAGGCCCCGGCTTCATTCTCGATTATAAACTCGAAGGGAGTGAACTGAGTTGATTCGCTTGGGTCATCTCTAATATGATATCATACGAATGGAATACCTTTATTCCAATCATTCGGGTAATCCTGACAGTTTGCTCTCAACATGGTCTTCAAGGTCTGATGCCACCTATTTAAACCTCCCTGGAATTCAGAAAGATACATACTGGATCTCAATAGCTTGAACCGTAAACTATCAAAGGCCTCTTTAAACAGCTGAACAGAAAAATTAGAACATTGAGCCGATTAATCGCATGGGTAGCCCGTACTGTGTTAAAAAAGCTACTAATTCCTATACCACCAGTTTTATCATCGTGTCCTGCCATTGCAAGTCTCTGAACATTTCAGAACGAAACACTTCTGTCTGACCCTCTGCCAGTACACGTTTTTTCCTGCACCGTTACGTCACTAGGGTTTTCGGGAACTGAACCTCAACTCCTTTACCTTACTCTTTAGTTTTTGCTTCGTCCTGTGAATTATGATCGTGGATCTGGTTACTACACAGTCTGGGAAAATACCAGGATTTTTTTTAAATCCTCAGTTTTGTGGTCTTCCTTGGGCTTCTCCACAACAAGGGACATTAGTCTCACCTTGGAACCGGTCAAATCATTCCCAAGTACAAACTGAATTATTGGAACTTACATTCTGTCAATAAAACTGTAATTTCCCCAGTCTTGAGTTAGCACTCCAACCTGAATTACATAGCGGAACGCTACATTTGTGTCCGTCTATCCAAATAATTACCAAACTTTCGTGTGTCAAATTGGAAAGACTACATATTTGCACATGCCTTACTATCAATGACTGTTTGGATGCTGTATCTCTAAAAATTGTACCTTGAATCCCCCTCCCCGTACTTTCTGAGTAAGCTTTATACAAAGAGCAGAATTCTTTTTGGAGATTAGATACCAATTTCATAATCAGCCCCTGGGTCTACTGTGCATTCTGCTGTTGCTCATCTGCTCTTCTTGTGGTTTCCTTTAATACCTGCACTCATGCCATGGCTCAGCTTCTTTCAGCATATCTTCTCGCACAATGCCTTTCTTTAGCGACCAGTAGTGTGGCTTTATGTGTTCCACCCGATGGCATGAAAATACATTTTCCCAGGGCCCTTGTGAAACTGCCAGCACTGTAATTTTCTGTTTCCCACTCCATTGCATTGATAACACCTGAAGATTTTAAACTATTTTCCACCCTATTTGGCTTCATTTATTTTTACCAGTGTTCTCTACTCTTGGTTTACTAGTGTAAGACCTCCCTTTCTCCCAGCTTCTATCACTCTCAGGACGAAATTTTGGCTGCAAGTTTCTCTTTTGCATCAACATGATTTCATCTGCTCGTTCTGTTGCCCGTCTCACATCCTAAAGTTTTTGTTCCTCCACGTGAATTTTTACCATCTCTGGAACCGAGATTTTAAACTCATCCAGCACGATAATCCCTCGTGGAGCTCAAATGTCCAAGCTATCTTCAGGACATATTTCTATCAAAATTCCTCTGTTTAATTCCTTCGAGCTCAACATAAGTCAAACTGGTTCCTTCTTTGTGTTTCTGAAATGCTTTTAATGCGCTTGTGGCACCTAGTCATAAGCACGTAAATTAACCTGTTTGACCTCTCCATAAACTCTTGACCCCTCATCAGACTGTGTGGCAAATACCCCATTTGTCCTCTCTACCTGTTTAATTAGAACTCGCATAATCCATTTATCCTAGGACTACTACATCTGCCTGACAAGCTTTTTCAATGAAGTGAAGCCGGCTTCAACATCTTTCTCAAAAAAATGTGATATTTTTACAAATTTGTATGTATCACGACCTTCTCTTTTAATCTACACCGTGCTACCTTAACTTTGTTGACTCAGTCGCACTTTCTCATTTTCAAAATTTCGCTTATTTTGACACTCCCTTTTTTCAAACTCCGTTTACTCAGCTGAAACCATTCTCTCTCTTTCTTTCCTCTGTATCTCTCATCTCTCTCCTTTTCTTCTCCCTGTCTTTCTCTTTCGTCTCTGTCTGTTTCTTCTGTCTCTCTTTGTCTTTCATGTCCCTTTTGCTTATCTTCTAACTCAATTTTCCTGAACTTCAACTTAAGTTTTCCTACCTCTACTGCACTTGTCTATTTCTCGTTTACACCTTCGTGTTTGAGCAATTATCATACAATTCTCAGCTGAAACCATTCTCTCTCCTTCTTTCCTCTGTATCTCTCATCTCTCTCCTTTTCTTCTCCATGTCTTTCTCTTTCGTCTCTGTTTCTTCTCTCTCTCTTTGTCTTTCATGTCCCTTTTGCTTATCTTCTAACTCAATTTTCCTGAACTTCAAGTTAAATTTTCCTACCTCTGCTGCACTTGTCTGTTTCTCGTAAACCCATATCTAACTTATTTATTATCATACAATTTCAGCTTTACATTTCTCCTTGGTTAAACCCATATCTAACTTATTTGATAATTCTAGAAGTATGGCATTTTTCTTTCCTTCAAAACGTTGTTGGCAAATTTGAGAATCGTCGTAAAATCCCAGAACCTCTTTTGCAATTTTAAGAACCATTTCAATTACTTTCAACGACAAGTCAACGAACTTAAATATTTGACTCAACTATGTCCAACTTAAAACTCTTGGGCACTAACCTGCAAGTTTTTAAATCTACTGGACTTTTTCGTACCCGAAATCTATTCAGATCTGGTAAATCTCAGACTGAATTTGTCTGAACCTCTTCAAATCACGAATCCCAGACCCAAACTGTTCACATCCCAGACGACATATCCATAAACTATTATGACACGCGGTAAACCCCTTTGCTAATTTAAAGGAGCAACAAAGAAAGATTCGCCCCGTGCTGGAATCTGTTAGAATTCGAGAGGCAAAGAATTATTCCAAAAGTCAATGTTTAAAGTAAAAATTAACACATTTTTTCAGTCCAACAAAAATATTTAACTAACAATTATTTACAACTCATTTCTCCAAACCTATCTTTTACCCTCCCTCGACAATACTGTTCCGATAAAGAAAATCCCAATTCCGATGTACAAATTTATAATCACGTTTTTAAACCAGGAAGCTTGCCGAGTGTCCTCGCTGGAATTTTCCCGTCTCTTTTTCTTCTTCTTAGCGATTCTGTTACACAGGTCGTTGATAGATCAATGCACATTTGGGGGAGAAGATATTTCTGAAAGCAGTCTTTCTCTCATTGTTGGTGCTTGGCAGTTCTCTTTACTACTCTGGCTAACTGTTCAAAATGTCTGATATTTGAACCACAAAATATTGGATCGTTTCATTCGTTTTAATATTGACAAAATAATAAATTCAAACTTGATTGGAGTTTGGTATCGTCGGACATAATTTAAACTTATAGGCTTAATTTACACTTGTTTTGTCTCATTGCCACACAAGTACCTAGCTCTTCGACCAAATTAACTTCTTAAAATTTCCAAGACTTTGCTTTCTTCTAAGTGTTTGCTAGCTTTTCATATATCCTAAATGTACAATTTAATTTACACATTCAGAACATTATCGATGAGGCCAATGAAGGTTATGTCGTTAATTGGGTAGGCGGAGTAACTAAAATGAGCGGTAACTGGAAGGTCTGGTCGGTCCTTGCAGGCTCGGCTGTGATGCCTTTCAAACCATTACCTCAGTTTATGTTTGATCTCCCCAGTGCAGAGAATACCACATCGGCAGCACCTGATGCAATAAACTATTTGGAAGAGAGGCAGGTAAACCTTTGTCTCAGAGCTGGAGGACTGTTCGGGCGCCCGGGATGGAGGTGGGAGAGGTAGTATATCGGTCGGTTTTGTATGTTTTCCGGTTGTGGGGAGGGGACATTTGAGCGGGTTGTTGGGGAGACTGGCGTGAGGCAAGAGGTGGCGGAAGGGAACAGTTCTTGAGGAAGGCACAGACGGGTGGAAAGGTAACAATGATTTTGCCGCTGCAATTCAGTTGGATTTGGCGGAGGATGATGCGTTTTTTGTGGAAACGCGTGGGGTGGTTAACACCTTATCGTTCGCCTGGGCTAACGACAGCCCAGATGATTCAACATTGACAACTCAAAATTCAAATCACCTCCCCTCCGAATCCCCACCTTCCTTTCCTGCACTTGGCCCTCTATTCCATTCCTCTGATCGATCCTTCCTTCCAGAATCCAAAACAGATTCATTTCTGCCATCGACCAAACAGGGCGTACCCTCTTCCTGTGTTCACCTGTCCCGATCTCAACACCCCTCTACCCCCTTCACACGACCTCTTTTGTGCGGCACCATCCTGCCAACCCCAAACCTGAATTTGCGTTACACCTGAAACGTTGATGCCTCCACCTCCCGATGCTATTTGGCTTGCTTTCTTCCTCCAGCTTCCTGCTTGTCTACCTTGAATTCCAGATTCTGCAGATTTCATTTTTTTCTCTTGTTCCTAACTAATGGCTCCATCTGCTGGTTTAACTTGAGAGAATCCTGAAGAAGAACTTTTAAGTCTCTTTCGAGTTCAGACGTTAGACAGTGAGTCAGCTCGATCATTTGCAAGGAGAAATTGTCTTCCTGGAGCTGAGCGTTTGTCCAGTGC
Source organism: Chiloscyllium plagiosum (assembly GCF_004010195.1). Taxonomy (NCBI): domain Eukaryota; kingdom Metazoa; phylum Chordata; class Chondrichthyes; order Orectolobiformes; family Hemiscylliidae; genus Chiloscyllium; species Chiloscyllium plagiosum. The sequence continues at coordinate 82,434,172 of NC_057717.1, read as the reverse complement.
TCCTCGCAAAATTTCTCCACTCCTTTCTGGACACACTAACATAATTGAACATTTTGTGTCGAACCATTAATTCCTGTCACCAGTATATTTTCTGGCAATAGTCCTTCAGGAGTGCATGTCTCCCCATCCTTCAGCATCACAGACTGAGAGCATCCTGTGTTGCTTAATATTTAAATTCTATACCTGCCACACCTGGCCTATGTAAATAAATATTACTTTTGCGGGTATATTTTTGAAGAAGTTTTGGCACTTCCATCTCAACTGATCTCTGATCACCGCTGATCAGCTTGTGCTCTCTCATACATGCTTCCAGCTTCCAATGCACTTTCTGTGCCCACTCCAACAAGACATCCAGGCTTATCCTGATTTGCAACGTCTGGCTTTCCTATGCTTTTCCGCACCGAGCATCACCTTGATTTCATGTGGCCTACTTTATTGCAATGAAAACACCAGAGTTTTTTTACCTTCTTTGATATTATTTTTCGCCTGTGGTTATTTCTCATTCTGACCTTCACTGAGATCTACCTTTCAATTTCCACGTGATTATGTCTCTTTTTGCCTAACTTCTATTTGTCATAGAATAAAATGGATTCAGGAAGCCAAATCGCAGTTTATGGGCCAACTCACTGTTATCAACCACTTCACTGCTTACCTTGCTATTTTATCTCCCTGCTCTTCCACACTAAGCTTACCTTCAGCCTTTATCGTCAGCCTTTTAAGCTGACTTCACTTTCTGAGTATCAATTTATGTCGTTCAAACACTCTCTCTTCTTCTTTCTCTTCTGCTAGAGGCTTTCGTTCTTTTCTCTCTCTTTCGATTTAATCGTAACTCAAGATGTTTTGTTTCTGCTGCCCTTTCTTTCTCTTTCGCCTCTAAATCATTTTGCTGCAATTGCAATTGATTTGTTGCAATTTCCATGGATCTTGATAGTGTTTCCAACAAAGTTAAATGCCGTGCGACTGCTGAAATCATATTTTCTCACGGAAAGAGGTAAATTCAACCACAGCTTGTCCATTAAATTCCTTGTCTTGTTTCCCTTTTGTACAACCCCGAGGGTTAGTTCTTCCACCTCCAGAAACTCCAGAAAGTGAAAGTCATTGTTATCCAAACGCTGTTTAAACAAACCAAATCAACACTGGAAATAAAATGCACTAACACGACCAATACACACTCCCTTACCAGAAACAGTGAAAAAATAGACACAGGAAACTGAAAGTTAGAAATCAGAAAGGCAGAAGGACAGAGAGAAGACTTCCAAGTTCCCCTGTGAACTTTACTCAACTCATTCCCGAACTGAATTGAATTGAAAAGCAAGAGAGCTGACCTCGCTCCATCAACAATATCAGCTTTTTCAAAGACGTGTCAAGCTTTTGGCCTGATGAACAACGCCCCAATTAAGTATTCGAACTTCAGACACGATGAGGTGTGGCCAATGACCGCAGTTTTAAAAAAAGCATCAACGGCAAAGTAACCTTGCACAAGACCAGCATTATGACAACATTTGACATGCTAATGTTGCTCTTCATCCTTTTTAAAAGAATTTTCATTTCGACACAGGTTCTGGAGTATGTAGTTTTTAAAATGGATTTTAGTGCCAATTTTGATATAGCTAACAGTTTCTGTTTCAGGCAAAAGGCTTTAAATGTTTAAACGAAGAATGCACACTGATAGGAGAATGACCCACCTCAGGTTTCTGGGGCTTTGTTTGGTTTGGTTTGATTTTAGCAAGCCTTCAGATGTTTGTTTTTGCGGCTGCCGTTCAAAGGATCAATTGTATGGGCGAAAATGTTCCATCATGATCTCTCTGACATTTCTCTCTCCTGCAGGACACTGTGTTTGACTTTGCCTTTTTTGTGAGGTGTGTTTATGGGGAATGTTTCAGGCGTTGAGAACAACGTCATTAATTTGGAATCATCAGTTCGGTTTTTGAATAGGTGAATTTATTCCATATTCTGTTCTCTTTTCTTTGTGTCCCATTCAGGAATCTTGCGAATCAATTGCGTTTTGTTCAAAACTAAGTGGTTGAGCCAACTTCATTACTCGTGAAATATGCACTGACACCCGCCTCAAACACCGAGCAAATTTAGAATCTGGGCTACATACTTGAAGAGTTTTGAGGAGATTTGACCTTGTCCTTAACACAATGAATAGCTGAGATCTTTTTTGCTAAAGGTAGGGGAGTCCAAAATTAGATTGGCCTGGTTTGAAGATGAGAGGGGAAATCTTTAAAGATACCTTAGTGACAACAGTTACACGCAGATTTTGCTGCGTCTATGGAATGACCTGACGGAGAAAGTAGTGGAGGCATGCTTAAATATATCTTTTAAACGGATTCTGGATGAGTACACGAATAGGAAGAGTTGAGAGGTTTGTGGCAGACAAATGTGGTTTTATTAATTTCTATATCTAGTCTGCAAGAGCGAGATCGTCCAAAGGAACAGTTTCCATGTTGAAAACTCGATGTTTGTGACTGTAATGCACTCCATTATTAAAGGAAGAGGAATCTCACAGCACGTGCAAATGATAGCATGTAACAGCCGTGG
>NC_057717.1:82419032-82431012 GCF_004010195.1 Chiloscyllium plagiosum | reverse complement strand
GACAGGGAGAGCCTTTTTTCCAAGTATGGTGACGGCGAACACGAGGAGGATAGCTTTAAATTGAGGGGTGAGAGATAGTGGACAGATGTCAGAGGTAGTTTCTTTACTCAAAGAGTAGTAAGGGTATGGAGTGCTTTGCCTGCAACGGTAGGAGATTCGCCAAGTTTAAGTGCATTGAAGTCGTCATTGGACAAGAACATGGGCGTACATGGAATAATGTAGGTCAGGTGGGCTTCAGATTAGTAGGACAGGTCGGCGCAACATCGAGGGCTGGAGGGCCTGTACTGCTCTGTAATGTTCTATGTTCTATGTAATAGTTTATTCAACTATGACACATTAAAGCCAGTGCTTTCTTCTTCGGTGCTAATAATTGCCCGGCATACGTTTGTTTTTTAGTATAATTAATGTTACTGATGCATCAACAGTGCTTGATTCCCTGCAGGTTTGATGTTGGTACAAATATCGCGATCCTTCTATTACTTAAGGCGTGCATCATTCAGAGTCCTTCAACTGTCACGCAATCATGCTCTGACAAAGAAATATACAATTCTGCTTTTCAGGTTAAAGAAACTTAATACCCAATTCTTGCATTGGCTACCCTTCCTGGTGAGATTTCTAAACTGTCAGTTGTTAACCAGTATTAAACGTTTTCTTGTTCACTCTTCAGATTGTATAGTAGAGAACTATTCATGGAATAAACACATCAATTGTGTTTCTGAAATATCCAATTCGTTGTTTAAAAAATGATTTGCTATTTATGATTTTAAAGGACCTAGACGAAGGATTTCCAGGATTTTGCGACTGTCTTGTCAGTCAGTGCAGGGAGATGTCTGTATCTTATTCATCTTATTCATATGTGGATCATTCGCTCATTTGGAATTGCACTGAATAGATACTGCCAATACTTATCTTTTTCAGTCACAGCAATATTAATTGTCTGCTCTCTCTCTTTACAGAGAACTCAGTGACAATCCTGATTTTGTCAAGTGGAAACTGTGGCCCTTCCAAGTGTATCTCTGTTTCTTTGGTAGCAATGGCAATAACGGATCTACTGGTCATTATTATCAATTTTATGGTGTATCATATCTTAATTTATCATTTTCTATTTCTTTGTTCTATGCCTACACATCGGTGTGCACATTCACTTAATACCTGACGTCTGTCTCGTTCGATGTGTCTGTTTGGAGCATTTTGCCATGCACATTTGAGCGATTTGCCATGATCTGCTGCCAGAACTTTCAAATAAATTATTGCACCAAAAGAACAGCAATACCAGTCATCATCGCCTGCTTTCTTCTTCGGTGCTAATAATTGCCCGGCATACGTTTGTTTTTTAGTATAATTAATGTTACTGATGCATCAACAGTGCTTGATTCCCTGCAGGTTTGATGTTGGTACAAATATCGCGATCCTTCTATTACTTAAGGCGTGCATCATTCAGAGTCCTTCAACTGTCACGCAATCATGCTCTGACAAATAAATATACAATTCTGCTTTTCAGGTTAAAGAAACTTAATACCCAATTCTTGCATTGGCTACCCTTCCTGGTGAGATTTCTAAACTGTCAGTTGTTAACCAGTATTAAACGTTTTCTTGTTCACTCTTCAGATTGTATAGTAGAGAACTATTCATGGAATAAACACATCAATTGTGTTTCTGAAATATCCAATTCGTTGTTTAAAAAATGATTTGCTATTTATGATTTTAAAGCACCGAGACGAAGGATTTCCAGGATTTTGCGACTGTCTTGTCAGTCAGTGCAGGGAGATGTCTGTATCTTATTCATCTTATTCATATGTGGATCATTCGCTCATTTGGAATTGCACTGAATAGATACTGCCAATACTTATCTTTTTCAGTCACAGCAATATTAATTGTCTGCTCTCTCTCTTTACAGAGAACTCAGTGACAATCCTGATTTTGTCAAGTGGAAACTGTGGCCCTTCCAAGTGTATCTCTGTTTCTATGGTAGCAATGGCAATAACGGATCTACTGGTCATTATTATCAATTTTATGGTGTATCATATCTTAATTTATCATTTTCTATTTTTTTGTTCTATGCCCTACACATCGGTGTGCACATTCACTTAATACCTGACCTCTGTCTCGTTCGATGTATCTGTTTGGAGCATTTTGCCATGCACATTTGAGCGATTTGCCATGATCTGCTGCCAGAACTTTCAAATAAATTATTGCACCAAAAGAACAGCAATACCAGTCATCATCACCTTTTCGCTTCTGAGTCTATTAAAGGGAATATAAATCTTATTTCAATTTGAACCTTAAAAAATAATCAACAAAGTGGGGTTGTCGCCAAAGAGCTGCTTACAACCGTTCAACCGCAGGAATAGCGTTTGTCTGCCTTTACAGCACCTCCTGCTGTTTGCCTTCCGTTTAGTCTGATTATCCTGTTTAATTCAAAGACTGCCCGACATATATTACTCACTAATAGAACTCGCTCAGGAGTCCATTCTTGCGGGAGTGAGAATCAATGTGACCCAGAGACTGAGAACCAAATCCACCCCTTTCCTCCTCTCCATACCGATCAGTTTTATATTGCTCTGGTTAAGAAATTCTGTGAATTTTGTGATTACCAGATTGTAATCACAATTTATTACCAGGGTAACCATAAAAACACTCATTAAATCGCCAAAGAAATTGCACTATTACTGAAGTTGTTGAGTTGATTTCAAAACAGTTGTATTTACGTAGTGACCCATAGGAAGTTCAGAGAACAGTTGAAATGTGTTCAAATCTCCATTATGAGACATAAAAAGGAGACACGAGAAAAGAAACACAGAAAAAATGGGAACAATAAATGGATTCTTACAGAAAAAGTTCTGGTAGTGAATTTCCAATTCCTTCTCTACATTAGAATATCTTTTTGGTAATGTGAATACTGAAACAAATGCAAGTTCAGATTTATTGGATTTTGCTGGTTGTTTCGAGGTGGTATTTTCCATTTTGTCTGAAGCATTATTTGATCACAAAACTCCTATTGCATCAAATTCAGGAATAAAAGGATAACTATATAATACGCTAGAGTGGCGATCGTTAAGTGGAAATGATTTACTTCAATATTGCCTGCAACGTAACTCAAAAATATATTTGTTATCAAAGTATCTCATTTTCTCTCTGAGAAGGTCTTGCTGATTGTGATGAATGTATGATATGAATGTTGCAGTCTCTATTCAAACACTTACTAAAAGAAAAATAGGAAGAATGTCTATCACGTTTTACATGGGAATTATGGAAAAACCCCACATTACATCGACCAATATGGTTGTTCACATATTGCAACTTTAAGATTTAATTTCCAATTACAACATTGTGCGAGCAGGTGCATTACTCGTTACGTAGGTAAGATTCTCTTGGGAAAAATTGAAAGTAGCTTCAATATAAACAAACATTAAAAATGAGACTTATTGTCCAGCGATTTCTTGGGCACAACAATCAGTAACCGTTTAAACTTTACTTTCTTAGGTGTGAGAGGTGAGAAATTGCATTACGTCCTTTAGCTTATTGTTTGAGAGACTGAGTGTTGGAGAAAAGATCTATGTATTCCCCACTGCTGAGAAAATTAGAGGTTAAGAATAAACGTTATAGTTTTCATTCACTTATGTAGCAGAAGGTCCTTTGGCCCTTTCTGTCGAACCAGGTTGTCATTCGAATCAGTTACTGCTGTGCACTTGACATGTTAAGAGTAGAAATCCCTTTACTATTCGATTCATTTGTGAAGTCATTGCTTGAAAATGTTTACACAACAGGAGTAGTGCCTGGCTTCGAATTCACTGGGACTCATTACAGAAAGCGATCGTGCATTTTGAATGTTATTGATTATTTTGGAGGCGTGCAACATGGATTTTATTGATTATTGTGCCAAACATGTAAGTATAGAGGAATAACATGTTTTGCTCCCGTACAGCAATATTATCTATTTGATATTGCTTGTCTTGTTAACTCATTTTTCATTGTGTGATATCATCTTGATTCATACCATCCGATAAAGCATAAAACTAAATTGGCGCCAAATATGATCTGAGAATTCTGAAATGTGAAATCTCGTGTTTTAAATATAATCACGTTTTGATTCTAATTAGCTATTTTGCAGGCTACACTGCATCCACCGTAACCCCTCCCACCCATCCCCCTCCCACACCGCATGCATAAAAGAACCTTCATGGGTTATCTTGCAAATGCATTGCCAGGATCTGATGGGCTTGTTCAAACTGCGTTTATCCTGAATTGTGCTATAGTTGACAAGCGGGAGCAATTTCCTCAAGGATGACAAAACGTCCTTGAAAGTGTACCAATATGGTATAGGCTCACCAGGTCTGCACCGACAAACCGTGAAACATCCCACTCTACTCCCGGATACCGACATTTACCATGGATAACCGACCTAAAATCCCATCCACCAGACCAATTGAACAAGGCAAATTCACTTAACATGCTCGTCACTGGCCGATTGGTCGAAACCCGGTCATCCACAGAACATACAAACTCCACAAACTCCGAGGTGAGAGTTATTCCAGTCAGCAGTGCTCATCACCGTACCACCACACCTTTCTAATTAATCGTTCTTCTTTGTCAATCTACATTTTTTGATTAAAACGAAATTGATATCAATTGAATTAAAACGAGGACGAAAATATCTTTTACCACCTTATTTCAGCATTGTTTCAGTTAGCAATAAGACAACGTGCAATCTGGTGAAAGTGTCAGTTCGCCCCCTTCAGTGTATTTTCTAACATTCATTCACCATTCATTGTATGGTTTGGCAGATTGTCATTTATTGCCGATCCCGAATTATCCAGAGGGCAGGTAGGATTCAACTACGTTGTTATGGGTCTGGCATCATGTGTCGGCGATAGAGGGTAAAGATAACAGTTTCCTTCACTAAACGTCATTTATCATCCAAACATTGTTTTCCACCGAATATCAAGAATTAATGCATGGACATCATTCGACTCTTAATTCCAGATTTTTGAAGTCTCTGAAAACACCATTTTGAGGTTTCCTCTTAGTGGCTTCTGAACAAAGGACGAGTGCACTGTGATGAAGCTGTTATGTTCAACTGCCATATTGTTGATCTCATGGCACGAGATCTTTTCTTTTGACCCCTATCCTTCAAACATGCGATCGCAAAACCCAAGGTACGGAAACAATTATGAAAACAGGCTCCTTCTTAGTATTAAGATGTATTCTCATGGCTTCTTTGAGATGCTGTTTCCATCGCAAATTTTAAAATAACATTCACACGTGAAGAAAAACAAGCACGATATTCGGAAAACTGGAATTTCAGATCCATGTTCCTCCAATACTAAGCCAAGTCCTCAAACATCATAAGATTTTATATTGAAACTTCATAAGATAAGGAAATGCATGGAGAGCTTTTACTCTCATCTGAAACTCTTTGCACCTGAAATTCTGTGGATACCCATTATTATGCTGTGCCATATTGTGTTGAGCTTGGAACACCATACAAGTGTCAAGGGTGAGATTGACATTCAGACGTATGAACAATATAAAAAATATGATGGTCGGGAGCTCTCTTTGGCTGCAAACCCATTCAGGGAAAAAGACAATAAACTCAAATGCAAGAAAAACTGCGAAATGCCGTTTGGATTCCATTAAATTTATTAAAATGAAGGTGAGTATCAAATATAAGAAGTGGTGGGTAGTGTGTGCAATCAACATCGAGCATTCTCAGGTATACCGTGAATCCTGAGTGGAGTTATCAGGAGTGGAAACAATGAACAACCAAAATTTCGTGAGGCAGTGGTTTCAAATTTCGAATGGAGCGGCAGATTATTTTAATTAATTTCATAAGGATGTCAAACCATGCATAGAGTCCGAGAATCATAGGCTACTACAGAACGGAATAAGGCCCATCGACTTAATTTAGTCCACGCTAATCAAAATGTCCATCTCCGCTAACCGCTTTTCCCTGCACTTCTTCCATATCCTTCTTAACGTTTCCCATCCATATATTCGACCAAATGCCTTTTAAGTGTTGTAAAAGTACCCACCTCAACAACTTCAGCTTGCAGAACATTCCAAATGCATCCCACCCTCTGGCGAAAGAAGTTGCCCTTCAAGTTCCCTTTTATTTTTGCCGACGTTAACTCTAAACTGTTGCCCTGTTGTCCTTGTTTCCACATTAAAGTGGTGTGGGGTGTGGGAAACCGTGTGAATTTACCCTGTCCATGCCTCTAGTGATCGTATACTGTTCCCTTCGAGCCCCAGCAGTCTCCAACGCACTGAAGTAAAAAAGAAAGTTAAGCTTGTCCAACCCTCCCCCCGCCCACCCCCCGTTGTAACTCAGACCGTTGAAACCTGGCATTTATTCTGTACTCTTTTTATTTTAATATCATTCTCCCTATAGCAAGGTGAGTACAACTGATCTCAATTTTCCAAGTTCTGGCTCACCAACGTCTGGCACAACTGTCACATAACTTCTCTACATCTGTACTCAATGCCTTGACTCATGAAAACCAGTGTGCCAAAAGACTTCTTCATTGCGCTGGCTACATGGGATGCCACTTTCAGAAAAATCTGCATCAGAACTCTATGGTTCCTCTAACCCACTGTATTCTTTAAGGCACTGCCATTCACCAGGAGAAAGTGAGTTCTGCAGATGCACTTCTTCATTGCGCTGGCTACATGGGATGCCACTTTCAGAAAAATCTGCATCAGAACTCTATGGTTCCTCTAACCCACTGCCTTCTTTAAGGCACTGCCATTCACCAGGAGAAAGTGAGGAAAAAGATGCTGGAGATCAAAGCTGAAAATGTGTTGCTGGAAAAGGGCAGCAGGTCAGGCAGCATCCAGGGAGCAGGAGAATCGACGTTTCGGGACTGCCATTCACCATTCAATTCCTACCTTAATTTGACTTTCCAAAATGCAAGACCTCACACTTACCTATATTCAAATTCGTTAGGTATTTCCTGACCCACAGCTGATCAAGGTCTTGCTGCAATTTATGACAACTTTCCTTAGTGTTCACGGTCTTGCCTATCTAAGTGTCATTTGAAAACTTGGTGCCTTGCACTTTCGCATCCAAATCGTCGATATACATAACAAATAGAAATGGCCCCAGCATCGCCGCCTGAGACACGACTCCAATCTGACAATCATCCTTCCACTATTACCCTTTGGTTTCTGCCATCGAACTTATTGTGTATCCAATTTTCTAACTCTCCAAGCAAACTAAATTTACAGAACATTCTAACATGTGGAACATTATTAAGCGCCTTACAGAAACTGAATAAATTGCATCGACCACCATGACATTGTGAATCTTCCCAGACAAAACAAAAAAGAACTCTAACATATCTGTGATACATAATCTCCCACGTACAACGTCATGCACACTGATCCTAATCGAATCCAATCTTTCCAAATGCATGTGTACTTTATCACTCGGAACCTTCTGAATTATCTGACCCACCACGAACTGTACGGAGTTTGCACGTTCGCCTGTGTCTATGTGGATTTCTGCCGGATCAAATGGTTTCGTGCCTCAGCGCAAAGGTGTTCATCTTAGTTGGATTTCAATGGTAATCTGCTGATCGCGATAGTTGGTGTGGGAGGCTCTTCGGAGGATCGCTGTGGACTTGTTGGGCTGTATGCAATGCTTCCATGGAGTAAGGGTTCTGTTCTATTGATTATTCGTTATTGAGCAACAAATGGCAGAGGCAGATAATCAATGCACAATTTACTACCTTTAAAGGTAAACTATCAATGCATCAGACAAAGAGGTACACCAGGGCACCAGGGGAGCTAAGATAGAGCACAGGCATAGCAAGATGACATATGCAAAATTTTAACCGAGGTTTGGCAACATAATCGTCAAATGATTGAGTCTTTTCAGATACTTTATTTTTCAAATGTGAGGCTCTTTGCTTCAGTGCACAAATTATGTATTTTATCATATGTATGCAAAATATGAGAGTCCTGTGATGATCCATCTCGATGTCACCCATTAGCTTTAGCACAACACAGTAGTGCCCAATCTAAACGTTGTCACCCAACACTCATGGACTGCTAAATCTCAACATGTCCTAACCAGCACAACAGCCCCTTGTTTATAACCAATCACAGACCAAATAAGCATCCCAGACATTATGAAACCAGCAATTTCTCCTCAATCTTTATGGTAGTTGAATGGTGGTAGTGATACATTTTCAACGCACGTTTGTGGTACAAGCGTCACTGGTGGGCCCAGGATTTATTGCTATCCCTAGTTACCTTGAGAAAGTAGTGGCGATAGTAGCGTTTATAAAATGCTGAAGTCCAAGTGGAGTACAGAAAAAACACAGTGCTATCACGCGGACGTTTCCCGAAGAAGCAACACAAAAAATGAAAATTCTCCAATTTGTCAATCATGGAGACCTGATTCGACATTGATTCTGCCAAAATTCTTCATGTGTTATTGGATATTCACCCATTCATCCAAGTGGCAAGTATTGCATCACGGTCATAAAATCCTTACAGGGCGGAAACAGACCATTCGCCAAATAAATCCACGCCAATGCTTTGAATGATACGAGGGCCAATTCACTATTAGCCTCCATTCCCCATTACTAATGCACGTAAACTACAAATTCCCGAATACTATGGTCAATTTAGAATGGTCAACACACCTGATCTGCACGTCTAGGGAAGGTAGGAGGAACCGGAACAACTGCAAGTAACCATGCAGACACAGGGAGAATGAGCAATCTCCACACAGACAGACGCCCAAGGCTTGAATCGAGCCCGTGTCCGTGGCACTGTGAGGCAGCTGTGCTCACCACTGAGCTACTGCTCAGCAAATGACTAACCTGTCGCTGTTGGGCAAACATTGAATGATTCCCAGCGTCTGATCTGCTCTTCTCGCCACGTATATTTAAATTATTAAGGCCACATAAGATTCTGGTCAATGATAACTGGTATTGCACGTTACGGTGGCTCAGTCGTTAGCCCTGCTGCCGCACAGCTGCAGTCTCATGGGTTCAATTCGAACCCCAGGGCAACTCTTTGGAGTTTGCTCTTTCCCCGTGTATGCGTGCATATCTAACAGTTTCCTCCAAATTCAGAGATTGGATTAGAGTTTTTTTAGATTACATTACAGTGTGGAAACAGGCCCTTCGGCCCAACAAGTCCACACCGACCCGCCGAAGCGCAACCCACCCACGCCCCTACATTTACCGCTTACCTAACACTGCGGGCAATTTAACATGGCCAATTCACCTGACCTGGACATCTTTGGACTGTGGGAGGAAACCGGAGCACCCAGAGGAAACACACGCAGACACGGGAGAATGTGCAAACTCCACACAGTCAGTCGCCTGAGGCGGGAATTGAACCCGGGTCTCCGACGCTGTGAGGCAGCAGTACTAACCACTGTGCCACCGTGCCGCCCACAGTTCAAGTTAGATGGATTGGCAATGGAAAATTGCCTTTCATCTTCATGGATATTTGGCTACGTGCATTAGCCATCGGGAATGTAAGGTTACATGGAAAGGGGATGGGTCTGGATGGGATGATCGACAGATGTTTGATGTGGTCTTGTTGGGCTGAACGTTATGTCTCCATGATGTAGTAATTGTGTTCTGTGGAAGATTCACTCTTGGGCAGCAAGTGTCAGAGACAGATAGTCAATGTGCAATCTATTATGTTTCCACAGGCATAACCATGTGTTCATTAGGCAATGAGGTGCATCGGGCACCTGAGGAACTCAGATGGAGCGCAGATCGAGCAGAGTTGAAAATGCGAAGTTTGACACCATAAACGAAAATAGTTGAGTCATCTAGAGTTCAGAGACGTTTTTCCTAAGGTGACGCAGTTCACTTATTTGCACAAAGTAGACTCTTAGATGATAATGTCATAAGACATAAGAGAAACCTAAACAATTCCGCCCTTCCTATCTGCTCTGCCATTTAGCTAATGTGTTTCTCAATTTTATTGTCCTGTTGTCTCAACTTAATACATTTAATCATCAAAAACCTCTCTGTCACAGTTTAAAATACGCGGAATGACTTGGCAGCCACAACCTTCGATGACAATGTTTTCTACAGATTAACCACGCTCTGGCTAAGGAAAGCTGTCCTCATCTCAATTTTGAAGTGATAACGTTCATTCTGAGGCTGTGCGAATGGATACTTACCTCTCCGTCTAATAGAAACCTCTCCCTCACATCCACTCTGTCAAAGCCTCTTAACATTCTGGATTGTTCAATCAAAACGTCACCCTTTCTGATTGACGCCATCGAGTAGAAACCCAGACTGCTCAGCTAATGCTCATATCAGAACCTCATCATACACAGGATGATTGTTATAAAAATTCCTACAGATTTCTGTCAATACCAGAGCATCCTGAGGTATGGGGCCCAAAGCTGTTCACATCATTTCAATTGCACTCTGAACAGTGCCTAATACAACGTTATCAGTAATCTCTGCTGTTGCATTCTCTCCCTCTTGCAAGGAGGGTAGGCATTCCATTTGCTTTCTTAACTCGCAGCTGATCCTGCGGGTTATCCATAAGAGAACTCCTATACTTGTACTCTTAAAACTTTTTGAGCTTTAGATCATTTCGCTAACCATTTATCCTTCCAGTACCTTGCTCCTAGCATCATGGGCTCTTATCTTCTTGAACAGGCTCCCGTGCTGTACATTTTCAAAGGCTTCAGAAAGTACAAAGTGATCACATCCGTTGGCTGTCCTTTATGCAACTTGTTTGTAACTTTCTCAAATAATTCTAATATACCAAACAAGCATTAGACCCCCCATTGAAATCGTAACATCTTAGCCCTATTTTATGAGGCACGTTCAAGTACTTCCTCATCATATTGCTAATAAGAGGCTCCAAATCGTTAGCAACCCAAGGTCATGCTAACCAACGTTAGTTTCTGTCTTCTGGTTATGTCCTTTCCTAAGCAAGACTGTTACATTTTCAAATCATCTGGCACTCACATCCACTCCACTGACTCCTAAGTGATCGTTAGCAATGACTCAGCAACTGCCTTACCTATCTTGTTGAGAACTCTCTGATTCAATCCGTCCAGTTATGGGGATTTACTCTCCTTCAGACGTTTTAACTGACCAGCACATTCTCTTTAGTGATGAAGTGGACCCACGCCTATTCCTCAGTCTCTCAAATTCGCTCTTTGCTACTGGAGTCTTTCACCATTAAAACTGACACAGTATGTCTGTTCAGTTGCTCTACTGTTTCCTTTTCTCCGTGACGACATCCCCAGTCTCAATTTCCAGTGGCACACTCTCATCACGCTCTCTCCTTGCTTTAATATATCTAAAACTCTTGAATTAATCTTTTCCTCTACTCACCAGCTTTTGCTCACGTATCATGTTATTCCAACTGCTTTTTTGGATATCCTCTATTGGTTTTGAAAGTTCCCTAATTGTGTAACTTCCTATTAATCTCTGAGATGAGGCATACAACTTCATTGGTTTTGTACTGTCCTTGACTTCTGTTGCGTGATACGATTAAATTATCCAGCCCTGAGTTTGTTAGCTCTTCCTTTGGATTAATTTATCTAAAAGTGCCACAGTTGCATGCCAATTCAGCTCCACTTCCAAACAACTCTGGTTATCTCCTCAATGATGTATTTGCAGATGCTTTTACTCAAACGTCATTCTGAGATATCTGACACCTTTTCACCTCTCAAACAGAATTAGACCACCTTATGGTCACTGCCCTCTATGGGTTCCTTTAGCTTAAATTCAAAATTCAGTATTTAGAGTCATCGAGTCAGAGAGATGTACAGCATGGAAGCAGGCCCTTCTATCCAACCCATCCATGCCGACCAGATATCCCAACCCAATCGAATTTCACCTGCCAGCACCCGGCCTATATCTCTCCAAACCCTTCCTACTCATATACCCCTCCACATGTCTTTTAAATTTGCAATTGTACCAGCCTGCACCACATCATCTGGCAGCTCATTCCAAACACGTACCACCCTCTGCGTGAAAAA
>NC_057717.1:82389862-82417426 GCF_004010195.1 Chiloscyllium plagiosum | reverse complement strand
GAACATTGAAGTGACAGTTTGCAGAGCATGAAACATGGTAGTTTGACGAGCTGGGTTATGATTATCTTCATGCTCCACTCTGCTCCATCTCCATTTCTGCTCTTCCAAACTTACGAACGTTTCCTGCCATTCAGGTATACCTCATGATCAACATCTGCCTTCCTCAGTTCTAATGAAATGTCGCTGGACCTGAAATTTTAACTCTCATCTCCCTCCACAGATGCAGCGTGACAGCCTGAGCTTTTTCCAAAAATAACTGATTTTGGTTTTTAACTTAGAATATCCAGAAGTCTTTCAGGGTTTATTTGCCTTCTCGTAAAGCATTCTCATTTACCTACTTCAAGTGATAGTTACGCAACAATAGAGAAAATGACATTCTGTTTTGAATTGTCTCAGAAAACTACTTTTTAATTACCTACTCTCATGAACACAAGTATTTCAAAAGATCGCATGTGTAAATATGTTGTGCAAGTCCAGCTTCCAATTGCCTAAATAATTTGTAGAGATTTCCCTGGATTATACTTCGGCATTCTCTTATCTGAATGATGCACCTGCAATATTTCCAAATTGGACTAATTTCTTCGTTTTGAAGATGTCATTCAAGTTGATATTGATGTTAAGAAGGTGTGCAGTGTGTTGCCTTTCATTAGCAGGGGGACTGAGTTTAAGAGTCGCGACCTTAGGCTGCAGTTCTATAAAGCCATTTTGAGACCACATTTTGAATATTATGTTCAGTTCTCGTTGTTTCATTATAGGAAGCATGTGGAAGTTTGGATAAGGATCAGAAGAAATTTACCAGGATGCTGCCTAGACTTGAAGAATTGTTTTGTGAAGATAGTTTTCGGGTACTAGGGATTTTCTGAATGGAGCGACACTTGATGACTTGATCAAGGTGTACATGGCGAAGAGAGGAATTGATCCAGCGGATAGCCAGACAATTTGTCACAGGGCAGAAATTGCTATCACGAGAGGGCATAAATTCAAGGTGTTTGGTGGTAAGTTTAGGCGAGATTTCAGAGGTACGTTCTTAAAACAGAGAGTGTTTGGTGTATGGAACGCACGGCCAGCAGCGGTGGTAGTGTCAGATACATTTGGGATATTTAAGCTATTGTTGGGTAAGCACATGGATGACCGTGATATATCGATGTATAAGACAGTTTGATCTTAGAGTACGACAAAATGTTGGCACAGCATCGTGGTGGAATGCCCTGTACAATACTGTACTGTTCTAACTCCTATGATTTGTGCAGTGTGAGATTCTTGCAGATATTAGAGACGGTTTCACCAATCTCTCCAGAATTCTTCGTACTAGAAACCTTTACTATTGCCATTGTTGATACAAACACTGGTCTTGTAATGCCGAGCAAAGTTGTCCAATACATTTTGATTATGTTTCCATAGTGTCAGCAAACTTTTTTTAAAAGTCATGTTACTTCATGAGAGCCAAATCACAGGGAATGTTCAAAAAACAATGTGTAAGTAGTTCTTGAGGGAGTGTTCGCAACGAAGAGAGAGTGCACTCCTTTTCTAAGAGTATGCTCAATTTTAATAATGGGCGTAACATATACAGGATTTGCTATAAATGCACTGGTCAGTTGATGAACCACTGGCGATTTTGTTTCTTGTTCAAATCTTACCTGTATTTTTTCCTCTTTTAAACAGCTTGCTTCATATTCATGTCGCATTTGCGTTAAACCTGAAGGTACAGTATGTGTCACAGTTGTGTTCATTGAGATTATTGGTCTACTAACAATATTGCACACAGATATTTGTGGTGCTAAAATGTAACCCTCAACACAAAGACTCAAGATGATGAATGTTTGTGTTTTCCAATAAGTTTCCCCTTCTCTATCGTTTTCTCTCTTCCAGTCAATTTAGTAACAATTGCAATCTTGGCCTGGGGAAGATGTGGAATCTCCACCTGCACAACTCGCTACCTTCTGGCTATTTCAACAGTAGAGCTTTTGGTCGTTATCATTGAGATCATACTGAGCAAAATCAAGAACGATTACTTCCCACCATCGTTCCTGGACATCACTCCCATGTGTAGTGTTCGCTATGCATTGCGTCGTGCCATTATAGACTGTTCTGTCTGGTTCACTATTGCTTTCACCTTCGATCGATATGTCACCATTTGTTGTGAGAAACTCAAAGCCAAATACTGCAATGAGAAAACTGCAACTGTGGTTTTGGCAACTATCGGTAGTCTGCTGTGTTTAAAAAATATCCCGATCTACTTTAGGTTTGAACCTTATGAAATCATTAAAATGTACCATGGTCCTGTTCAAATAGAGATGCATACAGTGACGACCCTGTCTGGCAAGGATTTAACAAGTTTGAGAAGATCCTAACCCCAATACTTCCATTTGGTTTAATTTTGTTCCTCAATGCTCTGACAGTGAAACACATTATAGTCACCAGTCGTATCCGCAAGGGTCTGAAAGGTCAGAGTAAAGGAGATAAATGCAGTGATCCAGAGATGGAGAGTAGAAGGCAGTGTGTGGTTTTACTATTTGCCATATCTGGCAGCTTCATATTTATATGGCTGTATATTTTATATTACTTTGATGTTGATGAGATTTTAGATAGTGATGGTCAATATACATTTAAAGTTGTTGCGTATATGCTGCGGAATTTGAATTGCTGCACGAACACCATTGTGTATGTGGCATCTCTTCCGAGATTTCGAGAGAAGCTCAGGAACCCATTGGAAGCTATTTTTACATAAAACATACAACTAACTTGCTAACAAAACAAATTACAGCAACACTGAAATTGCGAGAGGTTGTGGATCAGGTTATACAAATGATAGCTTGGAGGACGACATAATTCCCAAGAAATGTTAACTGTGGAATACTTTATCTAAAATTACCAAATTGGAGAAACATCAACAGCGGCTGTTGGATACCAAGCACGAGAGAGCTCATAAAAAACAGTGACGGTGGCAGGAATGAAGTAAATAACCACCCCCGCCATAGAACAGCACAATAGGGGTTCGATGAATACATAGAGAGACCTGGATGGACAGATATATATATAAGAAAGTTGTGGAGCCCGACGCCATTCACCTCCTTGCTCAGGCGATGCAATTCAGAGAGACCATGGCTGAACAATTGCATCGAAACCATTATGTTGCATCATCTTACTCACTTGTTCATTTGAAGCAATGGATACTGATCAGTTTCAGTGTTGAACTGAAATTAATTGAGAGCTGAAATTGACAAGACGCGTCATGCATGCTTGACGTGAACAAGGCACCAAAACAGACCTTCGGTTGATCACATGTATACAGGGCAGCAGAGCAGTCACTATGTCTCCTGCAGGGGCGAAAATGAAGCAGGACCAATAGTCCCTTATCCTCCTCCAGTGATTCGATTTTCAGCTCCTCGCATGTGCTCAGGAGATAAACATATTTCCTTTTATGGAAACAACTACGGTGCAAGCTGCAAAGATTCTTCTTTGTTGCGAAACTCGTTTTGCGAGTCTAATTATACAGCCATAGTCATAGCGATATTCATCACGGAAACAGACCCTTTCGTCCAACTCGTCCATGCCGACCTGATATTCAAATGCAATCTAGTCCCACTTGCCAGCACCTGGTCGATATCCCACGAAACACTTCCTATTGATATACCCATCCAAATGCATTTTTTCTTGAGATCTGTCCCAAACGTATTTTCCTAGTCCACAAACAGATGAAACACCCACATTAGTATTGTAATGGCGCATTTTTCCCATGCATTTCCTTTCCCCTAATTCATTTTCTTCCCTACATTCTCACTGCTGCCAGGAGGCCTGTGCAGAAAACCATCACGGTCTTTTCTCGTTTTCAGCTGCTAGACTGATCCCACATGGACTCTATACCTTTTCACTCTACATCGCGTCTTGCTATTGACTTAATTCCATTTCTTGCATGACATGCCGTCCCCTCTGCCTGTCTTCTTAATATTGACATGTATCCATTGACATTTAATCCACAGTTTGATTCCCCTGCTGCCACATCTCTTTGATACCCGCAACATCATACTTGCCGACTTCAATATGTGCTACCAACTAATTTACTGGTTTATAAGTGAAAACTCTCATATTTCTCCTTATCTCCTTGGATCCTGCGTATTTTCATACTGTCTACCTCCGGTTGTTTGTTCCGCGAACTTTAACATCCTTTCTTCAGCTCTCCCCCTTTAACTCTTGCCAATCAGGTTAATTCTTTCTAATCGTGCGGCTTTTCCATCCCATCGCTTCACACTAAAACCCCACGACCTGACTTGGGTGGAGGAAGTGAGGCAGTTGTTTCTTGAACAGAGGAAAACAGAAACAGCCGCAAGCTCAGATCAAGGCCTGACAAACACGCACACATGGATTGAGGGCTACTTTCTCATTCCATGATCAACGCCGTAAATCGGTTCTGGATTAATCATTTACAGCCAATTCACACTTGTGCCGATAATAAACGTTACCGGTTTCAACATTAGCACGTCACTCATGTCCGTTCCTGTGTTAGCCTTACAACTCAGCCATTCTCGTGCTGTGCTGAGACTAGACTATTACAATGCACTTCTCATTCTCCGCACTCATTCCATATTTTATGAAGGTTAGATAAGTCAGTAAAAGTTGTCAGTTGTCAGTTGCCTGTTCATGAGATTACACAGTTCCCAACTCGTAACGTTAACTCTTTACTTGTTGGAAACACCCAGGCTTCTGTTTCTCATTAAACTGAATTAAATACGTTAATCTTTGCTTTTTTTATCGATTTACCAGGGCTCCTTCCTACACAGCTGGACTATCGGCTTTTCTGCCACAACTCCAATTGTACTTTTCATCTAGTCTGCCTGCTTTGGCTCTTGCTATTTCTGTCGTATACTTGAACCTTTTAAGAACTTCCATTTCGACAAAGTGATTCAGACTCCCATTAATAAAACCAAATAAATCAATCAGATAAATCAAAATTCTCTCAGCACGTCCGTTATTTAAATCTCTCTGCAGCGGTTTACATCTTTAAAAAACGCATTTATCGACCATCCTCATATATCTGTAACACACTCTAGTATTGTTCATGCCTCATCATATATCGACCATCCTTCAGCTGCTACAATCTTGTCGATCTCCTTAAACTCCCAAAACCCTTCCTGTAATTTCAATCTCTGCGCTATCCTCCAGACTCGCCAATTTCCCAGAGGTGTAGGAACACCTATGTTTCTGAAGCACACGGAATCGTTCGAACCACCTTTCGTCAGTAGCCACCAACAACCTCATGTCTCTGTTGCTTGTTAAAGCTGATCCAGTCTCCGCAAATGCCTTCAGTACCATCATGCAATGTCCTCCCTCAATTTACAAAGACAGTTATAACTCTGTTGCTTGTTAAAGCTGATCCAGTCTCCGCGTGTCTGCAAATGCCTTCAGTACCATCATGCAATGTCCTCCCTCAATTTACAAAGACAGTTATAATTTTCCCACGATATGTTTTCTCCTTAGTCTCCTTGTACTGTCACTCACTCTACAGGTTCATCAGCCCTAGAATCCTTCCCAATATTTATATCATCCTCAAGCCATTACTGCTACATTCATGTTTGAATCCTTTGTGAGAACCCTCCGTTTCTCTCTGTCAATATCAAATTCTCACAGCCCTCTCAGACTGTGAGGTAACTTCTAGCCTCTCGTGCTGTCAGAGAGTCATCGAACCATACTGCAAGGAAAGAAACCCTTCGGTCAAAACAGTCCACGCCAATAATATTCCCAAACTAAACTAGAACCATCTGCCTCCACCTGACCGATATCGCTCCCAAACCTTTTTTAAGTATCCGTCCAAATGTCTTTGAAACTTTGTGATTGGCCCTGCTCAGAAGGTCATCTGACACGCGGACCACCTGCGTAATAAGAAACTGACTCCTAAGTCTTATTCAAATCTGTCTCCTCTCAATTGACAAATGTTATCCCGAAACTTGAAATTGGCCATCTTCAGGAAAAGGCAAGTAAAAAGAACTTTGCCTTTAACTATCATAAACGGTCTAATCTCTTGTATCCTCCTTTTTTCAATAGAATATTCAAAGTACTTTTTTAAATTTAAATGTTATCCCGAAACTTGAAATTGGCCATCTTCAGGAAAAGGCAAGTAAAAAGAACTTTGCCTTTAACTATCATAAACGGTCTAATCTCTTGTATCATCCTTTTTTAAATAGAATATTCAAAGTACTTTTTTAAATTTACACATCTTCCTCTATAACTGAAACATCTCCTAGCTGTTCCATCACTCCCTATCTCTTTTCACGAAATCTCTTCAGCCTCATCGAACAGCCAAATTATGCCCATATCTGTAACTCGTTCTAAATCATTAAATCTGTTTTCTGCATGTTTCTTCAATCCCTCTAACTCCATAAAGTGCTTCCATAACTTGCAACAGCCCCATCATCCTCCAGGAGACTTTCATGGTCCTTTTGCTGCAGTGTTCCCAGTTCTGTCTCCAGACTGCAAAACGCGTCTTATCTCTGAAATTGCAATGCTGTATTTTTCAATGAATCCTCCAGTCTGAACAGCATGCATTATTCGTGGAAAATTGTCCAGTGTTTGTAACAATTCCTCAATTGTGATTACCTGATCCAGCTCCTCTAACATGCCATGTCAGCGCAATGTACTCTAATTATATAGCACTCTGTAAATCTCTAACTTTTTCCAGTGCCTATGGACACGATTGTATTTGCATCTGTATATCCAGAAACACGCCGTATCTCTTAAAACCCCTTCTAACATTTCGGCAGGTGCCATCACAGTTACTTTCATTAGCTGTTTTGTTTCTCCCTGCACTGGCTCAGAGGGCGATAGTCATAGGATTTCTATTGTACTGTGAGTAGAATAGCGGTTCTGTGGCCGAAAACGAGACTCCCGGATGGTATGTTGCCTCCCAAGTGCTCTAGTCAGGGATGTCACCGATCGACTGCACAGCATTCTGAAAGGGAAGGGGTGGGAGAAGAGTCCGTTGTCGTGGTGCATACAGGCATAATGATATAAGTTAAAAAAAGGTGTCCGGAAGGCAGAATTCAGTGAGCTCGGAGAGACGTTAAAGACGGGGACATCAAAGGCAGTGATCTCAGGAGATCTACCAGTGTCACGTTCTAGCTAGAGTAGAAAGGAAAGAATCTGCAGGTTGAACACTTGGTTGAGGGCTGGTGCTTGGGGGAGGGGCGGGGGGGGTTCAGGTTTGTTGCTCTTTGAGACGTGAACTGGGGAAAGTGGGGCTATTACAAATTGAATAGTCGACATCTGAACCAATCCGGAACTACTCTCCTTGAGGAATTTTGTGCTACTGCTGTTGGGGAGGGTTTCAACTGATGTGGCAGGGCACGGGGAACCAGAAGAAAAACTCGTGTAGTGTGTGAGGTGGAAACGAAACAATGTAAGGAACAGAATCTCAAAGTTAGCATTGCAAAAGCAAAGAGTTGGCAGAGAGCAGATAAACGCAAATGAACTGAAGTGCAAGTGCGTTAATGCAAGGAGGATATGGTCTAGGCAGACAAACGTAGAGCTCAGATTGGTGACTGGGAGCATGAAAGTATTACGATCTGAGACATTTTTGAGGGAAGGGCATGATTGACGACTGAATGCTCCAGGATATAGGTACTTCAGACGTGGCATGGAGTGGAGAAAAAGGAGAGAGGAGTTGCATTGCTGGTCAAGGATAATCATGGAAGACACTGTATAGGATTTGAGCAGTGAGGCATTATGGATCGACCTGAGAAATGAGAAGGGCATAGTCACATGTTTGGGGCTTTACTACAGGTCGCCCAACAATGAAGTGATGTCGAATAACAGTTAGGTAAGCAGGTTATGGACAGAGGTAGAACCAATAGGGTGTGGTGACCGTAGATTTTATTTTTTCCAGCATTGACGGGTATACAATTAATGTCAGAAGTCTGGATATTTCAGTACGTTACAGGAGCATCCAGGAATGTTTTCTAGAGCAATATATCAATAATCCAACGACGGGAGGAGCCATTTTGAAACCGGTGTTGCTGAATGACCCAAGCCAGGTGGTCCAACATGTAGTGATGTATTTCTGGGGTAATAGTGACTACTAATCTGTAAGTTATAGAATATTTGTAGACAAAGGTGCGAGTAGTCATACAGAAAGAGTACTAATCAGGGCAAATGCCAATTTTATCAAAACTCGGCAGGAGCTGGGAAATGTGAATTGGGGGCAGCTATTTGAATGGAATTCCACATTTGATACGTGGGAGTCGTTCAACGATAGGTTAAACATCGTGCAGGAGAGGCATGCCCCTTTGTAAACAAGGGACAGGAAAGTCAAGATTTGTGAACTATTGATAACACGCGACATTGTGCTACTAACCGGGGGAAAAATGAAGTGGTACACAAGGTCCGGGCAGCCATGAACAGAACAGGCTTTGAAGGAATATAGCGAGAATAGGAGCAATCTTAAGAGAGTATTCAAGCTGTTTTAAAAGGGTCATGAGAAAACTTTAGCGAGCAGAATTAAGGAGAGTCCTAGGCATTTTCTCAATATAGAAGAGCCAAGAGGGTAACTAGAGAAAGGGTTGGTCCACGAAAGGAGACGGAAGGAAAGTTGTGTGTCGAACCTGAGAAAATGGTTGAGATTCTCAATGATTACTTTGTATCAGTGTTCATTGCCGAGAGGGACATGATGAATGTTGAGATTAGGGGCTCAGTGGTTAGCAATGCAGCCTCAAACTAGCAGGATCCCAGGTTCCATTCCAGGCTCGACCGACTGTCTGTGTGGAGTTTGCGTGTTCGCCCCGTGTCTGCTTGGGTTTCATCCGTGTGCTTCGGTTTCCTCCCACAGTCCAAAGATGTGCATGCCAGGTGAATTAACCATGCTACATTGCCCATAGTGTTAGATGCATTAGTCAGAGGGAAATGAGTCTGTTTGGGTTACTCTTCGGTGGATCGGTGTGGGCTTTTTGGGCCAAAGGGAACCTTATCTCGAGGTGGAAGTTTGTTTACTCTGTATCCCGCTGATATAAGAAGGGAGGATGTGTTTGGTAGGCTGAAGGATATTAAGATGAACAAATCCCCAGGATAGAATGGGATCTGTCCCAGGTTGGTGAGGGAGGCGAAAGAGGAAATAGCTGGGACCCTGTCGATTATCTTTGTAGCATTCCTGAGCACAGGTGACGTGCCATAGGATAGAGAGTGGCTAATGTTGATGCTCTGTTCAAACAGTGTTGTAGAGATATTCGTGGTAACTACAAACCAGTGGTGGGAAAGTTGCTGGAGAAGGTACTGAGGGCTAGGATATAATTATATTTGAATGACATTGCCAACATCGTTTTGTGCGGTGGAGGTCGTTCCTCACCAACCTTCTTATACCATGGTGGATATACTATGTTGTAGAAAAAATTACAAGGTCAAGACACCGACTGACATATCTTCAAACCTTCCTCCACTGCTATGAAAGTGATGGATTCAATCACTGCCGCCAACAACAGTTTCCACGGTCAATGAACCCCATGGAAACGTTAAGACAGTTCATAGAAGATTCTCTAACAGATTGAATTGACGAACTACCAACTGACAACATGCATATGCCACGTATTCCCGACATGCTGGAAATTACACTATTTCCATATATTCTCCTGACAGACAGGCAGATGGAACATACCGGAGTCACTATGAAGCACACCTCAGACGATGTACATAACACGTGGAAACGTGACACTACAAAATTATGGTGCGCACTATGGCAGAAAAGAGAAACCCAGATTGTCAAATGGTAATTCTAGGTGTCCCAATCAGACGGATGACCAGAGACTAACATGGGCAACCTCAGGATTCAATATGGCTACGCCTCCAGTGATAGATGATTCCGAAAACACTGATGACTGTGTGCGGTGCCAATTTGACACGTGCGCGCTTTCACTGCTCGAAGTGATGAAATAATGTCTGCCAGACACCAAGGCAAAGTACGACTGTTTCTGATTGTCCAAATTCGCATGCACCTCACACTTTATCCAAATCTTATTTCTGTCAACGCAGGTCGAATTAATCGGGTTACACTTATTTGGTTGCACACTCACTTTCATTTAGATTTAAATCATTGATCTGTTGCGATTGTCTTTCATTCTCACTTACCTTTTATGTGTTTATCATGCTAACCATCTCGCCTTAGTTCTCTGGGCAATGTATCTTCATCTTAGCGTGTTGCTAAATCATGGGACACCATGACCACCTCATTTCTGTCTTTCCTGGCCACACCATGGTAACATCGCTTCAAACACACGAACCTTTAACATTGAAACGCGAGGTGAGAGACTAGCAGGCCTCTGTAGCCAACTGAATATTCCATATGGTGTACGCATTCCTTCCTTTCTTAAAAAAAAAAGTGTTTTGAGATAACAAGTAGGTGAGGGTTAGCGCATATGCACTATTGGCATTGCATTAGGTCAGAACTGTTCAACTACTAAACAATAGTTTCATAGTTGCCCTTTCGAAGGACGAACAAACCAAACGGAATACAATCGAAACCTACATCATTGGGATCACAATCGTCATCGGGAACAACACCCATGAGACACGAAACGGACCAGGCCTCAATCAAAGTTACAGTCTCTCCCAACTCATTGTAACATTGCAAATATTTGACGAATCCTCGTGAATGTGATTTGCCTGTAGCTATAAAATGCTCTGTAATGTTGATTGATTTTTTAATAGATTTTTTCTTGTATTATTGAATAAACAATGCTCGTCATTTTTCCCCATTTTTCGGTACTTTTAAAAAGATTTGGTATTCGTCTATTTCTCCAATGTCTAAAATATTCCCTGATTTTACAATGTTAGTTCAAGTTTTGTTAGGAAATTTTCATTATTTTTGTTTCTGTCTCGTGGTTGAACAATGTTCTTTTCGGATTTTTTTGTATTCGTTGATCAATATCCTCGTTTTCTGGCGTTGTTTAGTATATCTCTTTCGTTATTTTCATTTTTCGTTATGAATTATTTTGCATTTGCTCGTTCTCTCTATTTATTTTGTTTACAATGTTGTCTTGAAACTCATACGCTATCTATAACAGTGTAGTGTTTCAAGTATATAAGGTATTATGCCTCATTTGAGCTTAATGATCGCGTACTCATCGCACAAGAGATTGGTCTTTTCTCATGTGATCAATCACACTTTGCGTTCAGGTTCAAGAGGAGCGACTGTGGCTGGACACACTACTCAAGATGACAAATTTCTGATGAATTTTAAAAAGTGGGCAAGAATTAAACTGTGATGCGATATGAAGTCAACAAAACTGACTTTGTCAATCCACATGCTCCAGGAACCAGACAGGTTGCGAGTGCCCACAAGGAGTTTGCAAACAAATGCGAGAGCAGCAGACCTTACAACACAAAAGCTAATTTATGATTGAAAGGACAATGGAATGTCGCCCTCGGTAAAATCGGTCACATTGACCTGTGCAATAGACATGAAAGTCCATCGCACCCTTATTTGAAGAAGGTTATGCACACCCAGCATGTCCAGTACTGGGCATATGAAGACCACCCTGCCGTTGACGTGCCAAAACCTGGTTGATTCCGATCGATCAGGGTGATAGAAAATACTCGAACCACTGGAAGACACGCCAGACCCTCCAAAAGGGTGCAAAGACTTTGGAGTACAACAATTTTGCAACACCATCTTAGGAGCAGTGACAGGAGCTATAACTGCAGAGGGGTAAATCTAGAATAACAATCAAAAGAAAAGATTCCTTTGAAACCATCGGAAGAAGACAAGACGACATTACCACGTGGAGCCTGTCCAAGTTCTTGTGTGATGTAACATGATTATTAAAGTTAACTTAAAACACAAGATAGATTTATAATTATTTACCATCTTTGTACCATCATGGACAATAGACAATAGGTGCAGGAGTAGGCCATTCAGCCCTTCGAGCCTGCACCGCCATTCAATATAATCATGGCTGTTCATTCCTAATCAGTATCCTGTTCCTGCTTTCCCCTCTCAATCTTCGAAACTGAAGGGTATACAAGCCCAGTCGCTTCAGTCTTTCAGTGTAAGGGTGAACCTACGCTGCACTCTCTCAATAGCCAGAATGTCTTTTCTCAACTGCACACAGTTGAGAACTGCACACAGTACTCCAGGTGTGGTCTCACCAGAGGCCTGTACAGCTGCAGAAGCACCTCTTTGCTTCTATACTCAATTCCTCTTGTTATGAAGGCCAGCATGCTCTTAGCGTTCTTCATGTATTCATTGTTGTAGTATTGCGTGAACTAGACGCACAATATTGTTTTAGCGTCAATTAGAGTCCACTCAGTTCTTTTTTTGGTTGCCAGGCACGAACATATTTTATTTCCATCATTGTTTCTCTGTGTTCCAGGTTGTGGTGGTTCTTCTGTTCTTCAAAGTGACTGACGTTCCTTACCTTTTACTTCTTATTATCTGATGGCCGTGTCTTCTCGTCGATCCTTTGCATTTTGGTTTCTGACAA
Organism: Chiloscyllium plagiosum; assembly: GCF_004010195.1. NCBI lineage: Eukaryota > Metazoa > Chordata > Chondrichthyes > Orectolobiformes > Hemiscylliidae > Chiloscyllium > Chiloscyllium plagiosum. The sequence goes on along the minus strand of NC_057717.1, from coordinate 82,404,968 downwards.
TTGCTGCCAATGTTTCTATGATTCTCCAATTTGCAGTCTCCTCTTGCTAAATGATATCATGTTTTTGGTGTTTCCTCCCCCACGATTTTTTGTGGTCCTCCACAATCAGTGTGGCTTTCTCTAATGCATTGATTGTTAGTTGTTTGAAAGTTTTTTGCAAAAATAACTTTCACTGCAGTCCTGAGCCTCTGCATGAGCTTGGGCAGTAATGACATGAAGACAATTGTATTCGTGTAGCACTTCACATGCCGCAGCAGAAATACGTTGACCAATCTATATTCATCAGCACGACCTAAAGGATCATCAACATCAAATTAATGCATATTATACTGCATATACGAAAGTATGAACCTGTCAGATGTAGAGAAGAGTTAAATCAACACTACGTTCTACTTTGCATCTCTGCGTTACAGGAATTCTGTCCCTCAATCTGACGCTTCAGAGCCTTGTGTACTGGACAATGAACTGTGATTCACAGGCAAAGCGTTGAAGAACAGAAATAAGGCAAACAGAATTATCAGTGTCAGAATCTGTACAAAGGTATTAAATCTCTCCATGCAGGGTTGCTCGTAATATTTTTTTTTGCATTCGCACCTCCCCAGGTACATTGATAATAATATTCGAACGTTGAAATCTCAAGCTAGATGTGGATTTTTTTCTTGAAGTAGTGCAGACGGCTAGTTGCTCCAAGGACGACAGAGAAAGAGGAACATTCGCTGCCGGATTGAGATTGCCACTGTTCAGCGTGTTCTGCTTCCATCAGAGTTTCTGTGGACACATTTCCTAATCTCACCAGAAGAAAACATCAAACCCCAGACGGAGTAGCAGTATCAGACTGTTAAGCCCGCCTCGTCCCCTCATCCATTCCATGATATCAGCGCTGCTCTGTTGAACCTCAAAACCCCTTTCCAGCTTTTGCTCTTTAACTCGAGGTAAATTCGAGCCTGATCAAAACATCTTGTATTCCCGGTAAATATCGAAGTTTTAGATGACTGTAATGCCCTGTGAGAGTTTGCAGGAAATTGAATAAACTGAAACGAACTAAAATCCCTTCCTGGAATGTAATCCAGCGGAAGGTCAGACACATAAGAAAGGTCAGATAGCGAAAACATCATTTCGATTTTTCTCTGCACGCTGTTTGAAGATTTGCAGCATTTTTCTTTATAATTTTGACATTTCACTTGGACAGATCCTCCCCCAATCCACAAATACGCACCCTGCAGGAATCTATTTTGCTTAACATTAAAACAGCTGAGTGTCCTTCCCTACAGCCTGATGTCCCAGTGCTCCCTATTCCATGTCAATAGAAGCTGCTGCATGTGCGGGTGGAGCTCTTATACTGATATCGCAATGCTCCCTGCTCCTTGTCAATGGAAGCAGATCCATGTGCGGTTGGGGCGTGCAGCCTAATGTCCCAATGTTCTCTGCTTCATTTTAATGGAAGTTGCTCCATGTGCGAGTGGAATTCCGAGTCTAATAACCCAACGCTTCCTTCTCCATTCCATCATAAGCTGCTCCAGGCTGTGGACACATTTCCTAATCTCACCAGAAGAAAACATCAAACCCCAGACGGAGTAGCAGTATTAGACTGTTAAGCCCGCCTCGTCTGCTCATCCATTTCATGATATCAGCGCTGCTCTGTTGAACGTCAAAACCACTTTCCAGCTTTTGCTCTTTAACTCGAGGTAAATTCGAGCCTGATCAAAACATCTTGTATTCCCGATAAATATCGAAGTTTTAGATGACTGTAATGCCCTGTGAGAGTTTGCAGGAAATTGAATAAACTGAAACGAACAAAAATCCCTTCCTGGAATGTAATCCAGCGGAAGGTCAGACACATAAGAAAGGTCAGATAGCGAAAACATCATTTCGATTTTTCTCTGCACGCTGTTTGAAGATTTGCAGCATTTTATCTTTATAATTTTGACATTTCACTTGGACAGATCCTCCCCCAATCCACAAATACGCACCCTGCAGGAATCTATTTTGCTTAACATTAAAACAGCTGAGTATCCTTCCCTACAGCCTGATGTCCCAGTGCTCCCTATTCCATGTCAATAGAAGCTGCTGCATGTGCGGGTGGAGCTCTTATCCTGATATCGCAATGCTCCCTGCTCCTTGTCAATGGAAGCAGATCCATGTGCGGTTGGGGAGCGCAGCCTAATGTCCCAATGTTCTCTGCTTCATTTCAATGGAAGTTGCTCCATGTGCGAGTGGAATTCCGAGTCTAATAACCCAACGCTTCCTTCTCCATTCCATCATAAGCTGCTCCAGGTGAGGTTGGAGCTCCCAGTGTCGATATTTCACGTGCTTCCACAATGTCAAAGGAGAATCGCTCTCAGCGATTGCATCACGAGAGCCACAGAGTCAGGGAGCGCTCATTCCCATCCCATTTCTGATTGGATATTCGCGGCTGCATGTCTCAGTTTCTCTGATTCCGGATCTGGGAACTGGCATTTAATGATCGTCGGCAGCAATGTTTACGTTCTTACGTGAGATGCTGGTGAAGTAACCGATGTGAAAGTACATTCTTATTAAAAAATGCATTTCGACAATAGCCTGCACTTTCCTCCGAGCCTTTGATGTTTTGTAAAAATCTATAAAATGAAGTAAAAGAGACTTTATTAGAAAAGAACAGTTTCTGTGGCTTTTTGCATCATTTCTTGAATTTGTTCATTCTGCTATCGCAAGAATATTGTTTGCAGTTTTGCATTTCACATTACAGCAGCAATGTGATAGCAAAGGTGATTTAACAGGATATTGTCTGGGCTGAGGAGGTTGAGTAATGAAGATAGGTTGGCCAGATTGGGATTGATATTTTTCTTATATCAGTGGTGATTGAGTGGAGACATGATTGAGAAGTGCAAAATAATGAAAGATATCGATTGGGTAGGCTGCAAAAAAGGAGTTTCCCCTTGATTGAGGGATCGATGACAGGGAGCCATAGATCTAACATTAGAGGCAGAATGTTTGAGTAGATGTGCAGAAAACTTAATTAGCCAGCGGGTGGTTCAATCTGGAACATACTGTCGGTAATTCTCGGAAAGACAGAAACCCTCATCATTTTCAGAAATAAACAGGTGTGAATTTGTTATGATTAGGCATTGAAACCCAAGTGATGGAAAACAGAATTACGACAATCAACAGTTGTTTTGCACAAATCACGCTCAGGAATGTTACGACACAGAGGCAAAACCTTCTGTTCATAAAACCAAACGCACAGAAAATCTCACCTCGCCTCGTAATTTGTTAAATTTGATGGACAGAGACATAACCAAGTTGCACTATTTAAAGAAAAAAAATCAATTTTATACTTTAACTCCAAAAGAGAACAGTAAACTAGAACTGTTTTCAACTATAAGCCTCATTTCTCTTCAAGATTGGTTATCGACCCAAAAAAAACGCTATTAAATTAACAGCAAATCAATATCCAAAACCACGCCGTGGTTGTCGTGTCGGAGGTCCCCTGTTTGTAGATCTACCTGGGTCATCTTTTGGATTCTGTTGCACAGATTTTTATTTGAGAAAGGTATTTTTCAAAGAGAGGGCTGGGGCAGTCTACATGGTAATGGTAGGTATTGCAGACTGGCCTGTCTTCCCCACTCCTTGTCGCTAGTACAATGGTTTATATCCTCCCCCATTATGTCGGCGATTGAGGTTCAATTCCCCTCTAGGGACGTTCTAAGTACATTGTGAGTTGAATATTTCAATAAAGATTTGTAGCTCGGGGGCAGTTGACGTGAGGATATTTGGCGTAACTGCGAAGTTGGTATGCAGCCTTTCCTGCCCTCTCTCTGTGACATTTTCAGGGCTGTAGAGCCTCCTAGGAAGCACTGATATCGTGTTTTCATTAAAATTAATTAGATTTCGTTCTCGGTGCCTCATCTGTTGGGATTTTAATGGAAGGTACCCTGTACTGAGTTCAAAGTGTTCCTTCATGGTCGTGGCGATCAGTGGCTACTATACATTTTCTTTGCTATGCGTGCATATCCCGCAACTTTAGAAATACCAAGGTTTTCGTGACATTTCTACAATGGTTAGAGATTACCTTCATTCAGGAGATAAAGATGTCGAACCTGTTTGGGTAGAGATGAGGAACAGTGATGCAGAGAAGTAACCAGTGATTGTAGTTTTCAAGCCCACTCACAGTAACCACAATGCGAATTAAAGATGACAAGAAAAAAAAAAGTTGTGTGAAAGATCAAGGATGGCAATAATCACTGGTGACCTCTGTTGCTTTTGGCCCACTCCCGGATCCAATCTAAAGAATGTTTAGTGAACCATAATCTATCATACAAAGATATCCCATTGAACAAGATGGGATATATATTGGCCTTCGATTACTTTACAGAGTCCTTAGCTTTTGTCTTTTCCTGGCAAACCATTACTTTCATTAGGCTTGTCCGAAAAGGACACCATCCTTTTGGCTCAGAAAAATCAATCTGTCACTAACCTTTGTTTGTTTCATGCATGAGAGATCCCAGATCCCTCTGCATCGCTATGTTTTCGAGTTTCTCTCGGTTGTAATAGACCTCTGGATTGACACTATCTGCCAAAGTGCATTACTTCACACACACGACATGAAACTGCATCTGCCAGGTTTTCCACACTCATTCAATCTATCTACAGTATATCCTTTTGGAGATCCGCCCTTTCTCGTTACAATATGCTCTCCCATCTGTTGAGTATCATCAATGAAACTGGACACATTTCAACCGGCCACTTCCTCCAAGTCATTAATACAGATGTTAATAATTGAAGTCCAATGACTAACCAATTTGCATTCACTAATTGCATCTTTGCAAATTGGAAAATAACTAACAATCCAGATCCTGTGTCTTCTGTTAAATAAACAATGGAGAGTTCATGTTCATTTCTTACCCGACACTTTGAACTCCTATTTTGCTCAATGACCTTTATATGGCTTCTCATTGAGTGGTTGCTAGAAATTCAAATGCACTTCATCTACTGGCTCCCTTGTCATGTTTGCAAAGAACTCCGGCAAATTGCCAAGTGCGATTTCTCTTTCAACAAATGATGTTGACTCAGTTTGACTGAAATCATCTTTCCTAAACTTTCTGCTTTGCTTCTCTTACAATCGTCTCCAGCATTTCCCAAATGACAGACAAGGCATTGGAGCAGATGGCAGCTATTTGTTCCATCTGGTCAGCTTCAACTTTCAATGAAATTCATGGTTTATTTGGTTTATCGTCAACTCCACCTTTCTGCCTTAAACCCGTGGCCATTGATTGCCCAAGTGACGGAATATCAGTATATATCAGCCTTAAATATGCCCAGCCTTTACAGCTCTTTGTTGTAATCAATTCCACAGATTTGCTACCATCAGAAAGAGAGAATCTCATCCTCATCTCTGTCTTAAATAGGCAAAACCTTACACTGAGATTAGACTGACGAGTCCTGCATTATCCTGAATATAATACAGAGCAGAGCAAACTCCTAAGATTAGGTGTGGATTCACTGGCGTCTCCAGTGACAGTTGCGAGTATTTTAAGCATTTATTTCTTTTATTGTTTGGTTCAACAAATATACCTGATGTGCACATTAGATTTGCCAATAACGAATCCGCTTCAAAACCACTTCATTGAGTGTGATCCAGGTATCTGTAAAAGGTGTTATCCAAGGAAAAGGACATTTTTATTCCTTAACTCATTGCCAAGTTTATTAATCTCTCTGCAGATAGAAATGCATTCATTACAACCACTGTGTCTCTCATCAATGTGTGTAGTTTAATTCAATCTCCCATCAGACTCCTCTGCTCTGAACAAATACAGGGGAACATTCCCAATACCCTGTGTCTGACATTCCTTGGCCCTGCTATGCTGGACGGTCAGAGGGACATGGAGGAGAAACGGGCACAGAACCTGAAAGAGCCGCTATACGAAAGTGTTTAGAGTTTGCGGTGTGTCACTTGATTTTAGTGAGGAATGTTTGCCGGGCGCTGTCCTGCCAGATTCCCAAGAGCCTCAGGAACTGGGTTGATGAGTAATGGGAAATTGAAAGTTACATATTAACAGCGTGCAATACAATTTCAGCTCACTGTCCATTTCATATCCGAGCTCGCCATAATGGTTCTCAAAATCTGAAGAAGGGGCTTATTTTTCACATAAAACTGTCTTTTGTCGGAGAAACTTGCAGAAGTGAAGCACATGGAACGGGTATAATCCTGAAGCCTCTACCATTCTCGGGGTAGGAGTCTGCGTGTCTCACTCTGTGGGTTAAAAGGAAGATGAGTTCCTCAAGCTGGGTACAACACGGTGTGACCATGTCAAGCTTCAGGTCCATTGTTGTGTCATTTAGGATCATAGCGACAATCTCATTGTCATTTGAACGAGAAATATCAGGACATGGAAGGTATAGGCCAAATACTGGAAACTGGGACGAGAATAGGCGGATTTGTATGAGACACAGAGCACGATGAGAAGTACGATCTTTTTTCACGCTGTAACAACTGGAAGACAGGCAAAAGCTGGTTAGCAGTGAAAATTATCCGAAAGGAAAATGCAAAAGTAGTGCCCTTAAGGAAAGATATGGTGCTGCCTGGTGGTCTAGTGCATCAGATTTGGCCTTCTCATAGCTACAGCCTGACTTCAGTCATTAGTCAGGAAATGGGTTTTGTCCCAAACATTATTCAGCTTCACATAAAGCAAAGAATCTGAAGCAAAACAGGGAATGCTAGCAAATCTTAGCAGGCCTGTCATCCTATGTGGAGAGAAACAGAATTAACGTTTCAGATGTACAGAACCAGTTAGTTATATATTTCTATATTGTAATGCCGGGGAAATGATCAGTGTTTTTTGTGATGTCAGCATATTTATCAACATTCCTCATTAGCTAACAACCGTTACCTTTACAAGTTCAAAATGACTTTATTGTCCTTAATATTGCTTCCGTTGTACTGAGGTGGTGAAAGGTTGTGCTGAAATGATTACCTTTTTTGTCATTTTGCAACCATGTCGAATGTAGAAATAGTCATTTCAGTGTGTACCTCAATATGTTGTCTACCTCTCTCTCTTTGTCTGTCTGTGTCCATCTCACCCTCATTCATATTCGCTGACTCCATATATGTCAATACACGTCATTTCATATTTCTGCTCTTTGTAAAGTCTGACATTCAGAGTTTAAGAGTGGAGCTGCTGAGAGACTTCTGTCCTCTGGCTCGACTGTGTAGGACTGGGCTCACATGCTCTGGATAAGGTGTCTGTCACTTTAGCCTGAGGTGAGGAAGCATTTCTTCCCACAATATATTATGAGCTTTTAGAATTCCAAATAAATTCAAAAACAACGAGAAAAAGATCTGCAATCATTGGATTACAATGATATCTTTACTATTGGTGTAAAACGAATGATCTGTGATAGTAGAAAAACGAGGGCGATCAACTCGTGTTGTACGTGCCATTGCCACAACATTCCCGACAATTCTGCAGTGTCTTCAGACTCAGCTCGTTATTGCTACCAAACTGGCAATGAAGGACTGAGAAAGAAAGAGGATGAGAAGGAGAAGTGCTTATGGGACAGAGGGAAAATAAATCTCCAAGTTGAAGTAGCAGGAAACAAAATTTGCTGATGGGGGGCAAAACCGTCGACGAGCATATCACTAATGGCAGCAGGCTGCGTTGTCCCCTTCAATGTGCGGGATAACCACTCGATCTCATTAACTCGGAGACGTTGCCTGTGTCAATATTGATCATGAGAAATCCAAAACAAACCGCTTTTTCAAAAACAGACAGTACACAGCTGAACATTCTCCACTGAAAATGCACAGAAAAAGATAATCTGTTCTTGCAGTCGTTACAAACTGTTATTTAACCCTGGTTTAATTGACAGGGTAAAGAAAATGCGGTCATCCTCCCGGGGCACTTTAACCGTTTTAACACGTACAAAGGGAGCCTCATACAACGAGGAACCACCTCATTCTGGAGAATTGACCAGGAGTGGTGTGTGATTGGGCAGTAAAGTCTGACCCTTTTGCACCGACATTGAGCCTTGTACCAACTGGTCTACGCTGAAATCCTGCCTCATGCCTCCCAGTCAGCATTGCCGTTCACTTTTATGTCACTGCTGTGCTGCGCTTCTCAACTTATTCCTAACCAATTGCAGGAGTCCGACTGGAACCTGTCATTTTATAAACGTATTTCAGGGAAATCATTGTCACTTAATTGGATAGCATTCACTGCAAATCACTAATTACCCCAGAGATGGAGAGGATGTTTTACTTTCCTGAATATTTGAAGTCCTTAGCATGGTGATAAAGCCACAATGCCGTGGGGCAGGGAATTCCAGGATGTCGACCCAGCAACATTGAAGCAACCAGCGAGATTTTTCCAACTCAGAAAGTGTGAGATCCTTGGAGGGGGGTGCGCGTGGATCGTTTTCCTGTGTATCTGCTGCTATTGTGCTTCTCGGTGCATTCAAACAATCACTGGACTGACTCCAGCAGGATGCAGGTTAGTGTTCTGTGTTAAACCAGCAAATCAGTTTCATTCGGATAATTCACCAGAAGAGAAATAAAATCTTCAATTATTTACTGGGAATTTTATCCAGATCTGGGCGATACAAACTCAGACTTCTAAGCAGGGACCCCCAGTGTGGTGATAGTAACCATTGCAACCTGAGTGGGACACACTCTTGTGCATCTGCTTCCCTCCATTACCACCTTGAACAGCAATTTTTCTCTCTACAAATTTCCCAAAAATTCACATTTCACCCTGCGTTTCAACGTGAGGAAAGCCGTGCGGTAATTATTCGATGTTCAGTCGATATTCTGCAGGAAGGTATAGAACAGGTTGATGTTAACAGCGACTCATTTTGATGCGCTGCGTTGCAATGAAGGGGCAATAAAAGTGTCATTCATCTCGTTTGATTCTCGGTCACAAGCTAGAAATAAACAGAGATTTCTCAATGAATTTGTTTAGGTTCTTGATTGGAAGGGACAATGACGCAAAGTAAGAAAGTAGATTTCACAGGAGTGGACCATGAAATCTCGCAGTGAGTGTGAATAAAACGGTGGAAATTTCCAGCAGAGGATCAGGCGGCTCTGAAACAGGAACCTGTGGAAAAAATGTGCTTCCTTTGCCAGTGCGGCCTTCGAAGTGAAGCAGTGATAGTGATTATCTTTGCTGTTTGTTCACCTTGTGAAACCTGATACTCAGGAATGTCCACGTTTACATTACATATTGAGAAGCTGTCGAATCCTGATCAATGTGTTCGACGAGTGGTGTAGCAGGTAATGGGTCTGACTTTAAATCGAAAAATTGTTGTCTCGCATCCTGCTTGTGTCATGGACAATGTGCTTTTCCGAGTGTGTGCCATGTTGGTGGATGTTGGGCAATGATGTGATCCGTGGCTTTGCGAATTAGGCAGTTTCATTTGGATCGTTTCTCCATTTTAAATTCAGGCTCACCTCAACAGCTCTCATTGTCAGTACAACTGGTTTGTTTCCACGCAAAGCAACCTTCTGTCAGAGCGCCTTTTATGTGGGGGCAAGAGCTGAAGTAAAGCAGATGGAGCTAATAGTATTGTCGACCATCCGCCGCTATCGAGATATGTGGTTGTGTATCTCTCCCTGTGGGGTAAAATGAGATTTAGTTCCTCAAGGTGCTTATATCATCGTTCATCCATGTCAGCCTTCAGTCACATTGTTGTGTCATTTCAGATCATAGCGAGAATCTCAAGGATATTTGTACTGGAAACAACAGAACACACCAGCTGAAGGGTCAAAACTCGAAACGGGGACTGGAATAGATGGATGTCTTTAAGCCGAACTGCACGGTGGGGCGAATGCCCTTTTTCCGCTCGGTAAAAAAAAAACTCGACAACATGAAGAAACTAATCTGCAGCGAAAATGATCACAAATGAAAATATAAAGCGGTTTAATTGAGAGGAAAGGCGTAAAATGTTGTCACCTTGCCTTGTAATCTCGTTGTTCGGATTCAGTGTTCTCACTGCCCTGTACCAGCTCTTATTTGGGGTCAGGGACGTCATGTTTTGTTCTGCATGCATGTCATGTTGACAGTGTATCAGGCCGAATTTCTGAAGCGGGCAAGTCACAAAGTAAGAAAGTAGATTTCACAGGAGTGGACCATGAAATCTCGCAGTGAGTGTGAATAAAACGGTGGAAATTTCCAGCAGAGGAGCAGGCGGCTCTGAAGCAGGAACCTGAGGAAAAAATGTGCTTCCTTTGCCAGTGCGGCCTTCGAAGTGAAGCAGTGATAGTGATTATCTTTGCTGTTTGTTCACCTTGTGAAACCTGATACTCAGGAATGTCCACGTTTACATTACATATTGACAAGCTGTCGAATCCTGATCAATGTGTTCGACGAGTGGTGTAGCAGGTAATGCGTCTGACTTTAAATCGAAAAATTGTTGTCTCGCATCCTGTTTGTGTCATGGACAATGTGCTTTTCCGAGTGTGTGCCATGTTGGTGGATGTTGGGCAATGATGTGATCCGTGTCTTTGCGAATTAGGCAGTTTCATTTGGATCGTTTCTCCATTTTAAATTCAGGCTCACCTCAACAGCTCTCATTGTCAGTACAACTGGTTTGTTTCCACGCAAAGCTACCTTCTGTCAGAGCGCCTTTTATGTGGGGGCAAGAGCTGAAGTAAAGCAGATGGAGCTAATATTATTGTCGACCATCTGCCGCTATCGAGATATGTGGTTGTGTATCTCTCCCTGTGAGGTAAAATGAGATTTAGTTCCTCAAGGTGCTTATATCATCGTTCATTCATGTCAGCCTTCAGTCACATTGTTGTGTCATTTCAGATCATAGCGAGAATCTCAAGGATATTTGTACTGGAAACAACAGAACACACCAGCTGAAGGGTCAAAACTCGAAACGGGGACTGGAATAGATGGATGTCTTTAAGCCGAACTGCACGATGGGGCGAATGCCCTTTTTCCGCTCCGTAAAAAAAACTCGACAACATGAAGAAACTAATCTGCAGCGAAAATGATCACAAATGAAAACATAAAGCGGTTTAATTGAGAGGAAAGGCGTAAAATGTTGTCACCTTGCCTTGTAATCTCATTGTTCGGATTCAGTGTTCTCACTGCCCTGTACCAGCTCTTATTTGTGGTCAGGGACGTCATGTTTTGTTCTGCATGCATGTCATGTTGACAGTGTATCAGGCCGAATTTCTGAAGCGGGCAAGTCATTAATTTTGTTACAAACGTTATGTTTACATTCATTTTGGTTCAAACGCATGTTAACATAAAACAAAGAGCTGCAGATGCTGTACACCTGAACCAAAAACAAGAATTGATAGAGAAAGCCAGCAGGACTTGCAGCATCTGTGGACAGAAACAGGGTTAATGTTCCAACTCGGCAGAAACAGGTTAGTTCTAAATTTCTATTTTATAATGCTGGGAAAATGTTCAGTTCTATCTGTCAACGCATGCTATTTATCAATATCTCCCATTAGCTTACAACTGCCAACGTTACAAATTTAAAAGGACTTTGTCGGCTGTGATGTTGCTTCTGTTGCCCTGAGTTGGTGTCAGTGATCAGCCATGGGGACTCCAGAATTGGTCATTTCAGTGCCTACCTCAGTGTGTGCTTTTTGGCACTCTCTGTCCCTGTGTATCCACTTGACCTTCTTCCACATTCTCCGACTCTCTATCTGATCATATCCCTCATTTCACATTTCTGTTCTTTGAAAAGTCTGATTTGAGGAGTTAAAAATCACACAACACCGCAGCTCCGAAAGTAAGTGCTTCCAATTACTCCGGTTGGACTATAAGCTGGTGTTGTGTGATTTTTCAATTTGTACACCCCTGCCCAACACCGGCATCTCCAAATCGTGATTTTAGGAGACAGTTTGAGAGTGGAGCTGCTAAGAGGCGTTCTAACATCTGGCTGGAGTATGTAGAACTAGTCTCACATTCTCCTGATAATGAGTCTGTTACTTCGACCACAGGTAAGGCGATACTTCCTCCCTCAAAATATTGTCACCATTTCGAACACAAAATAGCATTCCTAATTCACCAGGAATAAAATAAAAACAATGCAATCATGCTCGAACTATCTGAGCATAATAACACATTTACTGTTGGTGTGCAATGAATGAATTGTGACTACAGGGAATGATAATGATCTTAAATTGGTGATGGTGCTAATAATACAACATTGTCCGTCAAGCCTGCAGTGTCTCGTTTCTGATTTCGCTGTTCTTTTACAAAATACTTTTGCTACCAGCTAATTGGACCATCTGTTCTTTATCTAACTTTCTAAACCTGACATTTCACACCTCAATCTCCTTTGCTCAGGGCAGAACAGCTTCTCTTACCTGACCTTACACTTTATGTTCTTCATTGCTTGGACTATTTGATAAATCTGCTCTTAGATCTCTCCACAGACCCTCACATTCTTTGTGGTGATCACCGGTTCGCATAGACCCAAATACCGTGTGTTCATGTAGGTGATGTTGTCATACACAGGCAATTGCTCAGGAGCATCACTCTGATTCCTGAACTGAGAGTTTGTTCTACCGCTGTACTTCTGATTTCTTTCCAGTTGCTGGCGCCGACACTTCATTATCAAGTTGAAAATGTTGTGCAAAAATCACTCAATACTCTGTTAAAAATTACCAGGATACACAGAAAATCCTTCACGAAACTAAACTATAATCTTTTAAAATCAAATTTGTGACAGCCAGAAAATTTCTTCCTTGTATGCCCACGAGATTTTGTTTCTCTGCACATTGTACAGTCTTGGGTACCTGCACTCATCTGATAGTATTAGCATACCCAATCATACTGGCTTGCTCTTTCTCCGGAATCTAATCATTTTCTGCCTCACTGATTCACTGCATTACACATAACCTATCACATTACAACACCATCGTCTTCGGCATTAGCGCATCTCTCAATGATTTAATGAGCCTATCACAGTACACTAACATTATCTGTTACTGGAGCTCTCAACTACGACCATGTGCATGCGTTACAGCACGAAAGTATCTACACAACTGCCAAATTAATTTGCATATATACAATGAAATTATTTTAGTATCGTTAACCAGTGATCTACACAGTTCAGCGTCTTGTGCTGTGCTCTGTTCTGACCGAAAGCTTTCCCATGAGGTTTTTGGCTTGTTTTATCCTTTAATGTGGATCTGAACTAATGTCCATCCATTGAGCACGGCCATCTCTATTGGCCTGGATCAACTCTGTATCATTTTCTAACAATCTGTGTCTTCAAGAATGGTTGTGATGTCTTTGGATTTTTTTTCATTGCTTCTTCAATTGACTCTGAATGAGATATGTATAGGTAGACGTCCCCTTATTATATAATGCTTGCACGGAGCATGCCTCAGAAGCAAACACAATGTTATGAGGTAAGGAGTTATTCATGAAGTGATGGTGAAGGGACTATGACACGTTATAAATAATTTATCTCAATGGAGTGTTAGAAATCAACCAACGGGAGGAATTGGCTGCTCACCAACTTACTCGATCGACTGAACAGCCCCACAACAACTGCACTGGGTAGCAGAGTTACAACCGTTGGAGCGCGAAAGTGGTCAGGACCTCCCAAGCGGAGAATTTAACCAACGGTGTTCTGCATGACAGACAAACATGCACACCAATATACTATCGAGGAAGGCAAATGCTCGCTCGACCCCAAGCTCCTTGTAGATCTCTCCACCAAGGGGAAGTGCTTCTTTCAGTCTACCTAATCCACATACCTCATTATTTTGTACTTCTTAAGCATGTCTCCTTTCAATCTTCCCTGCTCTAACAAAAAACAACCGCAGTCTGTCTAATCTCTCTTCATAACTGAAACTCTTCATCCCAGACAATATCATGGTAAAACACTTCTGCACCGTTTGCATAACAGTCATATTGCTGCTATTCCGTGAATTGCAGAACAGCACACAATACTCGAGTACGAACAAAATGAACAAATGAAGAAGAATGCCACAGAAATTGATCATATCCAATGAAGACTCTTCTCTGATAGCTCTGTATCCTTCTCTTGCGCCTGATGCTCCAATAATCTCTTGTCCATGACAGTAAAAGCTGTACATGAGGATTGATCTCACAATCACTGTATCGAAATAGTTCAAGTGGATTGAAGGTCCTGATGTTCAGATTGCAGCACATTCACCCCGCAACCGTGACAAAATCAGCACAGACAGCACGCTGTCAAATTGAAAGTGCGTGTTAGATTGTGCAGTGCCTGAGTGAAATGGGAGGAGGGAAGTGAAGGAGCGTTGGAGATTTTTGAGTTGAGAGAAATCTCCGAGAATGGGTGGGTTTGAATTTGACATATGCCCTGCAGAGAAATCAGAGCGCAGCCGTTTGAAGGAAGAAAATAATCAACTCGGAGGATATTTTCAAGTGAAGAATGATTGATTGCTTCACGCATTGGTTTTTCACAGGTCAAGTGGAGGAACACGGGATGAATACCCATTGCTGTGACATCCGAACCGAAGCTTTTGAAGCTACAGCAGAGATTTCGAACCACAATACAAACGTGGCATAATATGGAAAAACACAGTAGAACATAAGAAAAGCGAAATGACATATTATGTATCAGGAGCAGTATCATATTCCTCACAGAAAGATTTACCAATCAGCAGACAGAGATGTGGGAACTAAGAATGGGCTGAATCTTTAACTCCAAAATCCCCAGATGCTGTGGAGATTCCATCATTGAGTTTGTTCAAGACTGAGATCAATAGCTTACTGCGATTAGATGAAACGTTCAGGAGATAGTGCGCAATACTGTTGAAACGCAGGTTTCAATATCAGTGTAGTTTACGATTGGTTATATCACCCCTTTCCGCACACAAGGAAGTAGCCACTGTTGCAGACGATCATATATTCCCAGTTCCCAGGCCCGAAAACATAGGAAGTAAGTCTTATATCCGTGAATATCCACACCAAAAGAGGATGGGAATGAGTGCACGGAACGACTCTGTGGTGCCAGTGACGCAATCAGTGAGCACGTGGTACTTCTATGAAGGTACAGAGGCGCGTGATTTTCCGAAGCTCACAGCTGCAACATAACCTGGAGCAGCTTCTATTAACAAGAAGCAGGGAGGATTGAGACATCAGGCTGAGGGAAAGGAAACTCTGCTTTA
>NC_057717.1:82381024-82389696 GCF_004010195.1 Chiloscyllium plagiosum | reverse complement strand
ATATTTACCAATCAGCAGACAGAGATGTGGGAACTAAGAATGGGCTGAATCTTTAACTCCAAAATCCCCAGACGCTGTGGAGATTCCATCATTGAGTTTGTTCAAGACTGAGATCAATAGATTACTGCGATTAGATGAAACGTTCAGGAGATAGTGCACAATACTGTTGAAACGCAGGTTTCAATATCAGTGTAGTTTACGATTAGTTATATCACCCCTTTCCGCACACAAGGAAGTAGCCACTGTTGCAGACGATCATATATCCCCAGTTCTCAGGCCCGAAAACATAGGAAGTAAGTCTTATATCCATGAATATCCACACCAAAAGAGGATGGGAATGAGTGCACGGAACGACTCTGTGGCGCCAGTGACGCAATCAGTGAGCACGTGGTACTTCTATGAAGGTACAGAGGCGCGTGAATTGCCGAAGCTGACAGCTGCAACATAACCTGGAGCAGCTTCTCTTAACAAGAAGCAGGGAGGATTGAGATATCAGGCTGAGGGAAAGGAAACTCTGCTTTAATCTGTAGTGAAATAGTCTTCGGCAGCACGCATATTTGTTGACTGAGGGAGGATCTGCCTCAGGTAAATGACTGAATTATTTTTTTTTAAATCCTGCAACATTGATGTCATGTCAGAGTATAGGGACAAAGAGATGTGAGGTAATATTTTTGCTCTTAGACTTTTCTCATATGGCTGACTCTGCACTGGATTAAGTTTTGAGAGGGATTTTAGTTCCTTTCATATTATTCAATTTCCTGCTAAATTTCTCAAGTAATTAAAATAATCTAAACTTTCGAAAATTAACGGAAATATATGATGTTGTGATTAGGCTCGAGTTTACGTTAATTTATAGTGGAACGACAGGAAAGTGAAGGTGAAATTTATCAGACCAGCGCTGATCTCGTAGACAGAGTGTGAATGGATGCTTCATGACGACAAATATGTTTGCTTTGCCAATGACACTCAACGCTTCACAAAGTAGCGATCATTGAAGTGAAGCAGTGACAGTCATGATCTTTTTTGGTTGTGAACATCTCTCCTGGATTTACAGTAATGGGGCTTATGAACTCCTTTTACAAGGAGGCGGGTGAATTTAAAAATGCATACTCTAAATAATAGATCAATTTGTTCCCTGCTGACCGTCTGTCCGGTTTGACTGAGATGGCTTTTGCAAAGCTATTTTACAGGATGTAAGAAGAGGAATTGTAGATCGGAAACTTAAACCAAATAACATATCAAGACCTGAACATCCCGCTTTATTGAGTAAGATAAAAGGAACATAAAATTTCTTTCTTCAATCTCGGAGTAACACTTGCCCAATGTCTGCCAGTTATGTCCCTAATACTTTAAATATTAGCTCCTTGGAAATGCTGATCTTTATTTAACTTTCTAAACCTATTATAACATAGTCACTTTTAAGAAATCACACAACAATCTCCTTTGATCTGTGCAGAAGTACTTGAGTTTCTCTAACCTAATTTTACATCTAATATTCTTCATTCCTTTGACTATTCTGACAAATCTCGGTTTGAAAAACTCCATTGGCCGTCACAATCTTTGCGGTGGTAACCTGTTTGCGCAGACCCAATTGTTACTTGTTCATGTGTGTGATGTTATCATGCACATGCAATCGCTAAATAACATCAACTGGGAAAGTTTGCTCTGCCCACAGTTCTTCTGATTTCGTTTGGGCTGCAGACTCCGACATTTCATTATCAAGTTGAAACCAATGAAATTACTTCAGTATTTTAAATCAGTAATCTTCACAGTTCAGCTTTGAGTTCTGTGTGAAATCTTTACAAGGCTGTTTGTATCGTGTGACCCCGTTACTATGGATAGGAATCAATGTCCTTCCATTGATCTGTTTCATGTCTATTGTACTGGATCAATTCTCTGTCACATTCTAACTTCCTCTGTCTCTAAGATTAGATGTAATGTATTCGTTTTTTTTATTTTGTTTCCAATGACTCACTGAATGTGTTTTATTAAAGCTGGACATCCCATGAAAAAGCGCTTTTGGCATTTAACTTTACATAGTACCTCCCTCAATGCCATTAGTTAAGGAGGTATTTACGAAGTGACATTTAAGGGATTGTGACACCTTCCAAACCAATGACCATTAATTTATAAAAATATCGTGTTATTAATCAAGCAAGGGGAGGAAACAGCTGTAAGACAACTTTCCAGATCGGCCGAACATTCTCACAACAGCTGCACGCGACACCGGCGACAAATCATTTCCTCTTTTCCTCGATATTGCTCTGCATTCTTTTCCTGATCCTGATGTTTAAATAATCTCTGGTCCATCTCATTAAATCTGCTACACTAACACTGATTCCACAAACAAGTTAGCTAAATGGATCAATTTGTTTGAAGGTCCCGATGATGAGACTGGTGCATGTTCACCCAGCAACAGTGACTTCACAGTACAGACTGAACAATGGTTAATGTGAAAGCGAGTGTTAGACTGTGCCGTGAAATTGGAGGAGGGACTTAAATAAGGGTTAGTTTTCGTGGAAGGGAGTGACATGTCTTAGAATGGGTCGTTTTGAACCCTGTGCTATGACTCACAAAGATGTCAGAAAGGGTCAGTTTGAGGAAACAAGACCATCACTTCAGATGAATATTTTCATGTAAACAATGATCGATGTTAAATGCATCTAAATCAATGACAATTAATTGATATCAATGCAGTGTTATAAACCAAGATTTATCCCCTTTGAAATAACGAGTTATAGTAGAGGTTCTAACATGTTTTATGGTCAAATATGTAGTTTTGAAGGAGTATTTAAGAGTGAAAATCTGAGGTCGAGAGAGAGAGAAAACGTTAATGAAGAAGCTTCACAGTTGATGGCCTTGACAACTTAGGGTCGATGGCGGCTAATGTGGAAAAGTTAAAAACGAGAATGCTCAGGAGATTGGACTTAAAGGAAATGCAGAGATGTCGAGTGGCATTATTATAAAAAAATCTCATTCTTGGGATGTAGAAATCGCTGGCTGAGTTAGCATTTATTGACCAGCTTGAATTGCTCATGAGAGGGCTGGATGACTTTACAGACCTGGGTAGGGAAGAGACTGTCAATAGATCTGAATAGAAGGGCGTAAATTTTATAGTTAGTCTCGGAGTGGTGGGTGAGCTGGTTGAGGTTCGAAGACTGTTTCTTTGTCTTTGCAGGTTCGCCATGGAGGCAGTGACGGCAGTGACTGTGAGAATTTTGTGGTCGGCTGTGAGATGACTGGTAACTTTCGACAGCATTACAGCTTTGTCAAATTTGGAGCTGGATTATGCAACGAGACGACTGATATGGCAACAGAGCATAGCAGGACCATGGACCTAACATGAACCCAGATGGTGGTAGTGACAGCGAAGGATGATTGCAACAACAAGGCATGGTGCACCTGATGAATGTGAGCATCAGTCGTCAGCGGTGAGGACAGCTGGTCGAAACAGCCTGGTGTTAGTCCAGCCCGGGAAGGCATGGCCAGGCTGAGTATTCTTGAGGAAAACTTGAAGAGTCTGCTGGCCCATGATTTAAGGGGCCATTGTAATAAATGGTTATTTCAAATTTATTTCAATACATTTTAATTCAAATCCTAGAACACTGAGAAAACTCATTTTTCTTACTTTTCAACTTCTGAAAATAAGATGTTATGCAAGGGTACATTGTTTCTAACACGCTGCTGTATTGGGGATGCTTCCCTCTTCTCCCTTGTACCCTGTCCCTATGAACATGTTAATTCCATCTCATGGACATCGTCGTGTGCCAACAGGCCCTTAGTCTGAACACTAACCCACACAGACACATTCCCACATCGTATTATCCTATATTTTCCCAGGACGAATGCATCTTATCTGCATATCCATGAAAACTATGGACAATTTAGCTGAGCCAATACACATCACGTGAACATCTTTGGATTGTTGCAGGACACCGGGACACGCGGAAGAAAACCATATAGACACTGGGAGAGTGTGCAAACTTCACACAATCACTGGACGTTGGAATTGAACCCAGTCTGTTGCGCTGTAAGGCAGCAGAGCTAATCATTGACCAGCCTTGCTCCCTCAGCCATGACATGCTCAATTGATATGCCCCACCCCTGGTCTATCTGAATGCTTGGAGGACCAGCAGCTCCTCCGTGATCCTCTCGCCCCGCTACATGATAACACTAGGGCCTGTGACGTCATCATGCCAGCGGGCAGCATACGAATTGTGAGCTTGCATGCCATGAGTGATGGAGGAAAGGAAATGCTGCTGTCTCACAGTCACAGGCGGTGAGTGAGGTTTAAAAGGGAGGGGAACGCCTGAATCTACATTCTGGTAATTGAGATGAAAGGGCAGGGCGGCGCCAAGATTTACATTCCAGTGAGCGAGAATGAAACGTGAGGGCAGGACCAGAAGCTGTATTCTCGCGACAGAGTGTTAAAGGCGATGGCAGCGCCGGGAGTTATATTCGGCTGAATGAGTAGTAAAGGGGATGGCAGCACCAGGAGATATATTCCGGTGAGTAAGTTTTAAAGATGAGAGTGCCAGGAGCTACATTGTGGTGAGCGAGGTTTAAAAGGGAGGATAATACCAATTGCTCTGTTCCAGTGAATGAGGATTAAAGGGCAGGACCACACGTGGTACTATATTCTGGTGAGTGAGGGTTATATGGGAGGAGAACACCAATTGCTCTGTTCCGGTGAAAGAGGATTAAAGGGGAGGGAAATACATTGAGCTATATTCTGGTGAGTGAGGGTTAAATTGAACAGCAGCATCAGAATCTATATTCCGGTGAGTGATGATTAAAGGGGAGTGTAATGCCAGGATCTATATTGCGGTGAATGAGGGTTAAAAGGGAGGACAGCGCCACGAAGTATATTCCAGTGAGTAATGCATAAAGGGGAGTGCAGCACCAGGCGGTATACTCTGGTGATTGAGGGTTAAAACAGAGGGCAGCGTCAGGAGTTATATCCTGCTTTTTCGGTTTCATTGTTAGTCACTGTTGGGCTCTCGACACAAACATGAGTTTTGGTGTCATGGTTTCAGCCACAGAGAACCTCAGGCTTCTTCACAGAAACAATTCCCAGGCAGCAGCCGCTACACTTGGTTCAGTTTTATATTTTTTTGTTTTACTTTTTAAAAAAAATCGCTTCACTGTATGTTTGTATTTTTTTGGTTTGAATGGGGCTGAAAACAAAGACTAACGTGTTGAATCACTGCTGTGTTCACTGAGGAGTATTGACAGATACTCCTATATGTTGGCTTTTAATCTCCTCACTTTCCCCTACATCATTTTCCTGCTGTTACGTATTTCCTTCAGTTCCTCCCTCTCATGTGTTCCTCAACATTTTAGGAATATCATTTGTTGCAACCTTTGTGATGAAACCACCAACATATATAATTAATTGGTGAGCCCTCTCATTATTTCACGTTATAACTTGCCCTGTTTGACTGGAAGGGATTTGTTTCTGTTATTTTTCCCCCTTCATACACGTTTAGGAGTTGGAATAATTATTTTGTGTGTTCCCCTTAAGCAACCCTTAAAATTAATTTTTTTATCACTCTTAAATCAATCACTTAGTCCTCTTTTCTTGAAATCTGAACTACTCCCAGTTTTCATGTCTGCTGCTCTATTTAGCCAATTTCCACGCCACGTTCTGGGATCCACTTCTAACCTTAATATCCCTTTTTAGCATTAGCAGGGCCACCTTTCCTGTTTTATTTTGTGCCTGACAGGAACGATAACGGTCAGAGTTCCTCAAAATACTGCTGAAATGTTTGTTAATACCAAAAGTGATCTTCCCCAAATTATTATAGCTTGGTTGTGTCTCATGCCTTTGAAAGCTTGTCCATTTAGGTTTTTACCACACATCCCCAGTCTCAGAATCAAATCTATCATTCTCCATCCTTTAGAGTTGTTCACTCTGCCGCAAGGGGTCCCACACAGTTATAGAACATAGAACATAGAAAAATACAGCGCAGTACAGGCCCTTTGGACTTCGATGTTGCGCCGATCCAAGCCCACCTAACCTACGCTAGCCCATTATCCTCCATATGCCTATCCAATGCCCGATTAAATGCCTATTAAGAGGGAGAGTCCACCACTGCTACTGGCAGGGCATTCCATGAACTCACGACTCGCTGAGTAAAGAATCTACCCCTAACATCTGTCCTATACCTACCCCCCTTAATTTAAAGCTATGCCCCCTCGTAATAGCTGACTCCATACGTGGAAAAAGGTTCTCATGGTCAACCCTATCTAAACCCCAAATCATCTTGTACACCTCTATCAAGTCACCCCTAAACCTTCTTTTCTCCAATGAAAACAACCCCAAGTGCCTCAGCCTTACCTCATACGATCTTTCTACCATACCAGGCAACATCCTGGTAAACCTCCTCTGCACACGTTCCAGTGCCTCCACATCCTTCCGATAGTATGGCGACCAAAACTGCACACAATACTCCAGATGCGCCATATGCCTTCTTTACCGCACTATTTACCTGGGTGGCAACTTTCGGAGATCTGTGTACATGGACACCAAGATCCCTCTGCTCATCCACACTACCAAGTATCCGACCATTAGCCCAGTACCCCATCTTTTTGTTACTCTTACCAAAGTGAATCACCTCACACTAACCGACATTGAACTCTATTTGCCACCTATCTGCCCAGCTCTGCAACTTATCTATATCCCGCTGTAAACTGACACATCCTTTCCTCACTGTCAACAAATCCACCGATTTTCGTATCATCCGCAAACTTGCTCATCCAACCTTCTAGCCCCTCCTCCAGGTCATTTATAAAAATGACAAACAGCAATTATCCCGGAACACCGCTATTAACTGCACTCCAAGATGAACCTTTACCATCAACTACTACCCTCTGTCTTCTTCCAGGCAGCCAATTCCTAATCCAAACCTCCAACTCACCCTCAATGCCATACCTCATTTTTTTGCAGTAGCCTACCATGGGGAACCTTATCAAATGCCTTACTAAAATCCAAATGCAACACATCTACCGCTTTCGCGTCGTCTACATCCTTAGTCACCTTCTCAAAGAATTTAATAAGGTTTGTGGGGCACAACTTGCTCTTCACAAAACCATGCTGTCTATCCTTGATCACATTATTAATATCCAGATGTTCATAAATCCTATCCCTTACAATTATTTCTAAGACTTTGGCCACAACAGAAGTGAGACTCACCGGCCTGTAGTTACTAGGGTTATCCCTACTCCCCTTCTTGAACAAGGGAATCACATTTGCTATCCTCCGTCTTCTGGCACTATTCCTGTAGACAAAGAGGACATAAAAATCAAGGCCAATGGTTCTGCAACCTCCTCCCTAGCTTCCCAGAGAATCCTAGGATAAATGCCATCAGGCCCAGGGGACGTATCTATTTTCACCCTTTCCAGAATTTCCAACACCTCTTCCCTTCATACTTCAAAGCCTTCCATTCTAATTAATTGTGACTCAGTATTCACATCGGCAACAATGTCCTGTTCCTGAGTGAATACTGACGAAAAGTATTCATTCAGTGTCTCCCCAATCTCTTAAGCCTCCACACGCAACTACCCACTACTATCCTTGACTGGACCTATTCCTACCCTCGTCTTTCTTTTATTCCTGTTACCTTGCCAGAAATCCCTTCTGATTGCCCAACAGGAATTTTGAATGTAAAGTTGCTGTAGTTCCAGAAAATCATGGGACTGATCTCTGACTGATACAGAGAGAAAGAGAGAGGACTTGTGGTGCTTTACCTTGAGGGTCAGCTTTCTTCCGGTGATGGTCAAGGTTAAAGAAGGTGGGACCTTCATGGTGACCTCAGCTAGTACAGGGATTGAGCATATGCTATTGATGTCTCTCTGCTTCACAATCCAGCCGTCCACCCAAATAATCTAACCACTCCCAGCCATTACACAGTACGTTGTTGATGACGGCCTTCCTCCATTTGGGTCCTTCATGCATCGCTCGTAACACCATCCCATCGACACTCTGAAAATGTTTCCTGTGTGATATTCACACTGATTTTACTTGCTCTATCTATGTGCAGATTGATGATCCCCACGCTACAAGGGCAGAATTAGGCCGTTCCGCCCATTTAGTCTGTTTCACCATGTGATCGTGTCAGAAATAATTCTCAACCCCATTCTCCTGCTTCCTTTCGTAATCATTGATGCCCTCCCCAAATCAGAAACTTCTCTGTCACTGTCATAAGCGTATCCACTGACTTGGTGTCCACAGCCCTCTTGTTTTGAAGGTGTACAGGTACAATACATTAAAGAGAGCTGAAGAGCTCATGCAACTGACGGATACAGCAAAAAGTGTCCTGAACAAGGTAATAATATAAAATTTGATATAATAATATTGTCTTAAATTAAAGTCCAACATATGTCATAATATTGTAGTTAGGGAATAGATGAAAAATGAAGGCACTTCTTCATTGCGATGCTTTCATTTTGTTCTGACGAGGGAGAGGTGTTAATAAGGTGTAGAGATACTGCACCTTTTAGAGAGTTGAAAAGCTAGCAGAACGATCTCACACTCCCCAAAGTGTTTTGAACAAGCTACAATGTATCTTTTGTCGAGCTACCAGCAATAGCTCGGTTGCTGTGAGACAAAAACAAATTGAAACTTGCCCAAACATTTTATAAACTTCCCCAAGACACCAAACTCTAATGAA
>NC_057717.1:82377373-82380951 GCF_004010195.1 Chiloscyllium plagiosum | reverse complement strand
TTTTGAAACGTGATTATTTTTCTGTAAAGGGCAATCCGATTTTTTTAATCGAACTAGTATTGTAGAGTGGGAGGTAAAAGATTGTACGAAGAGAAAGAATATGTAAATAATTCTTCATTAATACTCTCTGTTAAACTTACAGAATAAACTTGTTAATTTTTGTTTTACATCGTGATAGTTCTTTGCCTCTCGAATCTTAACAGATTGCTGCACGGGCTGTATCTTTTCTGTGTTGCGTGTTTAAATTAGGAAATGGAGTTACACCGTGTTGTAACATTTTGCGGCTCATCGCCAGGGTTTGAACAGTTTGAGACTTAGTTTCGTGATTTGGGCAGTTTCAGACAGATCGATTCTGAGATTTTAACACTTGCAGATTAGTGTCTGAGATATTCAAGTAAAACGTCGCGAACAATGTGTTTAATTTCGGTGACTTGTGGGTGGTTAAATTAGAAGAAGAGAAACGGCTCTGAAAATTGTGGAAGACTTTCCTGGATTTGAGGATGATGCTCAAATTTGGCAAGCAAGTATAGAAGGAGAGAAAAAGACCATACTTTAGAATAAGCAAATAAGTTGTTTTTGCGTTAAATCAAGGACAAACGTAAACCTGAAATTGTAATGGAGTTATAGAGTCACAGAGTCATAAAGAAGAACAAGCACGGGAACAGACACATCGGTCCAACTCGTCCATGCTGACCAGATTTCACACCCAAACTAGTCCCACCCGCCAGCACCTGACATGTAAACCTCCAAACCTTTCCGATTCATATACTCATCCAGATGCTTTTTAAATGTTGCAATTGTACTGGCCTAAACTACTACCTCTGACAATTCAGTCCACACACCCACTACTCTCTGAGTGAAAA
Organism: Chiloscyllium plagiosum; assembly: GCF_004010195.1. Taxonomy (NCBI): domain Eukaryota; kingdom Metazoa; phylum Chordata; class Chondrichthyes; order Orectolobiformes; family Hemiscylliidae; genus Chiloscyllium; species Chiloscyllium plagiosum. The sequence goes on along the minus strand of NC_057717.1, from coordinate 82,380,088 downwards.
GTTGCCACTTTGGTCATTTTTATGTCTTTCCACTCTCACCCTAAACCTACGCTTTCTAGTTCTGGTGTCCACCACCCCAGAGAAAGGACTTTGTCCATTTATCCTATCCATGCCCCTCGTGTTTTTATAATCATCTATGAAGTCACTCCTCAGCCTCCGACGCTCCACTGAAAACAGCCCTAGCCTATTCAACCTTTCCCTATTGATGAAATCCTCCAACCAATTATAATTTTGAGAGATACATGGTTTAACCAGACGCGGATCGTTAGAGATGAGCGAACGTACACTCTTACTAATTTGATACCCGAGATTTTGGTAATTTTTTGGGTAGTTGGACAGAAATCTAGAACTCCCCTTTGTAAGATAGTTTTGGTATGCCAACTGAAGACTGTGAACGTATGAGTAGGAATAATTGACAGAGTATCAGCTCCACGGATCCAGGTTTTTTTCTTGGGAATGTTTGGGCATGTTCCAAGGTGGGAATGGCACCCCTTCATGGGAAGAAGCCCACAGAAGACCAAGAACCAGAGGAGTTAAAATACGATAAATGCTAATATCTTCATAGACTGCGACGTAAGCAGATCTCACTATCAGAAGTCGCAGCACGAAGTAAGCACTAAAGACAAAGATGAAGGAGTTGAGGTGCTGTTAGTGGACATCCTGTTTGACTTAACGTGCAGGAAATCCTGAAACAGGCAGAGGGACAGGCAGATGTATTTAATTATGAAAGGATCAGGGAATTGCAACAGGAAGAAAAGAAGGTGAAAGCGTGTGTGTATCTGTGAAGGTGTCAGAGAATTTTCCTGAGATAGAAATGGAGACCACGGCAAGTTAGGTAATGTGCTGAAGTTCACCAGATTGTGTTGCCTGTTGCAGAAAAAAACAGGAGCTGTAACGGATAGTACATCGACAAAGGTTCAGAAAGAGTTGGAGGCCATGCTCCACGAGGATATGATCAAACCGATCCTGAGTGAATGAAGTTCGCCGATCATCTTAGTTCCCGGATGGGACTCAATAATTTTGCTTAGATTATCGGAAGGTCAACAAAGGGACAAAGTCTGAATCATATCCAATTCCGAGACTGGAGCACTGTATCCAGAAAATTAGATGAACCAGTTACATCACCAAGTTGGACTTACTGCTTGGTTAAAGGCAGATACCTTTATCAGAGATGGCGAAAGAAAGTGCTGTGTTTGTATTTCCAAATGGGCGATGTCAATTTAATGATTGCTCATTGGAATAAAGAACGCACCCGTCATATTTCAAAGACTAAGGAACATTAGTGTGCAGTTTATTTGGACGTTGTCGCTGGCAGAGCTCTTTGAGCCATTATGAGAATCAAAATTGGCAATGAACTTAAACAAAAGTAATTTCGCGTAAACAGAGCTTACTTTCTTGGAACATAACATTGATCAGGGAAGGTTCACGCTACGGAAATCAAAGACGAAGAGCATCGAGGAATTCCCCCGACCAAGTTCGGGAAAAAAGGCACTTTGATTCTTAGGATGAAGCGTATTCTTTTGGAAGTTTGTTCCAAGCCTGAGCAGTGCAGTGGCACCGTTAACATATTTTTTGATGAACTGCACATCGTTTCGGAGGATAGAACAATGTTAGGAGGCATTGGACCATTTAGGAGGAAAATCAACTGCTGCACCAGTTTCAGCTACACCAAACGTTTCAAATCCTTCAAATGTTCTCATCGCAGCCAGGGGCAAAGGATCTGGAGCTGATGTGGGGCAGGAAGATGATGATAAGTTGGTTACTTTTCGAAGAAACTTAACGTTCACCAGAGGAAATAGTCAATGATCGAAAAAGAAATGTTGAGGTTGGTACTGAACTTTCACCATTTTAATGTGTATGTCACGAACAATGTCGGAGATGGTTGTGTACACGGATCGCAATCCTCTTACATTATGGGAACGCTGTAAAGACAAGAATATGCGATTATTTCTTTGGAGTCTAACGTTAAAAAAATAATTTACATATCGCACATGTTGGGGGTCGTACGAATGTAATTGCAAATGTTTTCTCCCGGATTTAACTGATAAGATTGACATCTATTCATTGTTATACTTACGTGGAAAGAAGTTAATATGAACTTAAATTAAAGTCCTACAAATGTCATGACACAATAGAGTGAAAACATGAAAACATCGTTTCATTATGATAGTTAAATATTTTTCTGAAGGGGGAAGAGGTGTAAAAAATGTGTAGAAATACTGTACCTGTAAGGGATTTGAATAGCTCGTAGAATGACCTGAAAACAAACATTGTGTTCTGAACAGGTTAACGGCATATCTTTTGGTGAACGGTTAGCAGTAACTGGGCTATGAGAGAAAAACAAATTCGAATTTTCCCAAACATTTCAAATAATGCCCCAAAATAACAAACTCTAATGAATTTGGAGTTGGTATTTTGATAATATTAAAACCAATGAAACGATCAGATGTTCTCGGTATAAAACCAGACAATTTTGCGCAGATGAGGGAGAACTGCCAGTAAAACAGCTCTCTAAGATGTACTTCTGTATAATTTTGTGCAGTAGAACATCGTGCCTGACCTGGAGAGATAACCTACAGAGTAAACTCGGCAAAGCTGATTGGTTTTGAAATGTGAATATTTTTCTCTAAATCGTACTCGGGATTTCTTATCTGACTAGCATTGTAGAGTGGGAGATAAAAGGTGGGGTTAAGAGAAAGATGTCGTAAAAAGTTG
>NC_057717.1:82312308-82376873 GCF_004010195.1 Chiloscyllium plagiosum | reverse complement strand
GGCTGAGGGGTGACTTCATAGATGATTATAAAAACACGAGGGGCATGGATAGGATAAATGCACCAAGTCCTTTCTCTGGGGTGGTGGAGACCAGAACTAGAAAGCGTAGGTTTAGGGTGAGAGTGGAAAGACATAAAAATGACCAAAGTGGCAACGTTTCACTCAGAGAGTAGTAGGTGTATGGACTGAATTGTCAGAGAAAGTAGTTTAGGCCAGTACAATTGCAACATTTAAAAAGCATCTGGACGAGTATATGAACAGGAAAGGTTTGGAGGTTTACATGTCAGGTGCTGGCGGGTGGGACTAGTTTGGGTGTGATATCTGGTCAGCATGGACGAGTTGGACCGAGGTGTCTGTTCCCGTGCTTGTTCTTCTTTATGACTCTGTGTCTCTATAACTCCATTACAATTTCAGGTTTACCTTTGTCTTGGTTTAACGCAAACCCAACTTATTTGCTTATTCTAAAAATATGGTCTTTTTCTCTCCTTCTATACTTGCTTGCCAAATTTGAGCATCATCCTCAAATCCAGGAAAGTCTTCCACAATTTTCAGAGCCGTTTCTCTTCTTCTAATTTAACCAACCACAAGTCACCGAAATTAAACACATTGTTTCGCGATGTTTTACTTGAATATCTCAGACACTAATCAACAAGTGGTAAAGTCTCAGCATGGATCTGTCTAAAACTGCCCAAATCACGAAACTAAGACTCAAACTGTTCAAAGAAGAGAAAATGAGGTCTGCAGATGCTGGAGATCAGAGATGGAAATGTGTTGCTGGAGAAGCGCAGCAGGTCAGGCAGCATCTAGGGAACAGGAGAATCGACGTTTCGGGCATTAGCCCTTCTTCAAACTGTTCAAACCCTGGCGATGAGCCGCAAAATGTTACGACACGGTGTAACTCCATTTGCTAATTTAAACACGCAACACAGAAAAGATACACCCCGTGCAGCAATCTGTTAAGATTCGAGAGGCAAAGAACTATCACGATGTAAAACAAAAATTAATAACTGTGCTCTTTAAGTTTAATAGAGAGTATTCATGAAGAATTATTTACGTATTCTTTCTCTTCGCACAATCTTTTACCTCCCACTCTACAATACTAGTTTGTTAAAAAAAATCGGATTGCCATTTACAGAAAAATAATCACGTTTCCAAACCAGGCAGCTTTGCCGAGTTTCCTTTGCAGATTTTCCTCTGTTTTCTCTCACACCAGGGCGGCATCGAAGTTCTGCTGCCCAAGCTAATAGACAGGCACCTCTCAGAGAGCTGTCCTGCTGGCAGTCTCTACTTGTTGGTGGCTTGACAGTTCTCCCTCAACTGGTCAAAAATGTCTGGTTTTATACCACAAGACTTCGGATCGTTTCATTGGTTTTAATATCTTCAAAATACTAAATTCAAAGTTCATTAGAGTTTGGTGTCTTGGGGAAGTTTTAAAATGTTTGGGCAAGATTCAATTTGTTTCTGTCTCACAGCAACCGAGCTATTGCTGGTAGCTCGACAAAAGATACATTGTAGCTTGTTCAAAACACTTTGGGGAGTGTGAGATCGTTCTGCTAGATTTTCAACTCTCTAAAAGGTGCAGTATCTCTACACCATATTAACACCTCTCCCTCGTCAGAAAAAAATGAAAGCATCGCAATGAAGAAGTGCATTCAGTTTTCATCTATTCCCTAACCACAATATTGCGACATATGTTGGACTTTAATTGAAGACCATATTGTTATATCAAGTTTTATATTATTACCTTCTTCAGGACACTTTTTGTTGTATCCGTCAGTTGCACGAGCTCTTCAGTTCTCTTTAATGTATTGTACCTGTACACCTTCAAAACAAGAGGGCTGTGGACACCAAGTCAGTGGATACGTTTATGACAGTGACAGAGAAGTTTCCGATTTGGGGAGGGCATCAATGATTACGAAAGGAAGCAGGAGAATGGGGTTGAGAAATATTTCTGTCACGATCACATGGTGAAACGGACTAAATGGGCGGAACGGCCTAATTCTGCCCTTGTAGCGTGGGGATCACCAATCTGCACATAGATAGAGCAAGTAAAATCAATGTGAATATCACACAGGAAACATTCTCAGAGTGTCGATGGGATGGTTTTACGATCGATACATGAAGGACCCAAATGGGGGAAGGCCGTCATTAACAACGTACTGTGTAATGGCTGGGAGCGGTTAGATTATTTGGGTGGACGGCTGGATTGAGAAGCAGAAAGACATCAATGGCATATGCTCAATCCCTGTACTGGCTGAGGTCACCATGAAGGTCCCACCTTCTTAAATCATGACCATCAACGGAAGAAAGCTGACCCTCAAGGTAAAGCACCACAAGCCCTCTCTCACTCTCTCTGTATCAGTCAGAGATCATAGAACATAGAACATAGAACATAGAAGAATACAGCGCAGTACAGGCCCTTGGGCCCTCGATGTTGCGCCGATCCAAGCCCACCTAAACTACACTAACCCACTATCCTCCATATACCTATCCAATGCCCTCTTAAATGCCCATAAAGAGGGAGAGTCACCACTGTTACTGGCAGGGCATTCCATGAACTAACGACTCGCTGAGTGAAGAACCTATCCCTAACATCAGTCCTATATCTACCCCCCCTTAATTTAAAGCTATGCCCCCTTGTAATACCCGACTCCATACGCGGGAAAAGGTTCATACTGTCTACCCTATCTAACCCCCTAATCATCTTGTACACAAAGTCCCATGATTTTCTGGGACTACAGCAACTTTACATTGAAAATTCCTGTTGGGCAATCAGAAGGGTTTTCTGGCAAGCTTACAGGAATAAAAGAAAGACGAGGGTAGGAATAGGTCCAGTCACGGATAGTACTGGGAAGTTGCGTGTGGAGGCTTAAGAGATTGGGGAGACACTGAATGAATACTTTTCGTCAGTATTCACTCAGGAACAGGACATTGTTGCCTATGTGAATACTGAGTCACAATTAATTAGAATGGACGGCTTTGAAGTATGTAGGGAAGAGGTGTTGGAAATTCTGGAAAGGGTGAAAATAGATAAGGCCCCTGGGCCTGATGGCATTTATCCTAGGATTCTCTGGGAAGCAAGAGAGGAGATTGCAGAGCCATTGGCCTTGATGTTTATGTCCTCGTTGTCTACAGGAATAGTGCCAGAAGACTGGAGAATAGCAAATGTGGTTCCCTTGTTCAAAAAGGGGAGTAGGGATAACCCGAGTAACTATAGGCTGGTGAGTCTCACTTCTGTTGTGGGCAAAGTCCTAGAGAAGTTTCTTGAGGTGTTGTCCCTCTCCACTTTAAATCTTGTTCCACCCTTGATAAAACAATCCTTTTTCCCAACCCCATCAATTCTTGGAAACTACCATCCCCTTTCAACGTCCAATTTTTCTCCAGAGTCCCTGAATGTGTTATTGCCAAATATTTTCTGTTTTGGGACCATTGCTGTTTGTCATTTTTAGAAATGACTTGGAGGAGGAGCTAAAAGGTTGGGTGAGCAAGTTTGCGGATGATACGAAAGTCGGTGGATTTGTTGACAGTGAGGAAGGATGTGTCAGGTTACAGCGGGATATAGATAAGTTGCAGAGCTGGGCAGAAAGGTGGCAAATGGAGTTCAATGTAGGTAAGTGTGAGGTGATTCACTTTGGTAAGAGTAACAAAATGATTGTGTACTGGACTAATGGTCGGATACTTGTTAGTGTGGATGAGCAGAGGGGTCTTAGTGTCCATGTACACAGATCTCTGAAAGTTGCCACCCAGGTAAATAGTGCGGTGAAGAAGGCATATGGCGCACTGGCTTTTATTGTTAGAGGAATTGAGTTCCGGAGTCCTGAGGTCATGTTGCAGTTGTATAAGGCTCTGGTGCGGCCCCATCTGGAGTATTGTGTGCAGTTGTGGTCGCCATACTACAGGAAGGATGTGGATGCACTGGATTGGGTGCAGAGGAGGTTTACCAGGATGTTGCCTGGTATGGTAGGAAGATCGTATGAGGAAAGGCTGACGCACTTGGGGCTGTTTTCATTGGAGAAAAGAAGGTTTAGGGGTGACTTGATAGAGGTGTACAAGATGATTTGGGGTTTAGATAGGGTTAACCATGAGATCCTTTTTCCACGTATGGAGTCAGCTATTACGAGGAGGCATAGCTTTAAATTAAGGGGTGATAGGCATAGGACAGATGTTAGGGGTAGATTCAATACTCAGCGAGTCTTGAGTTCATGAAATGCCCTGCAAGTAGCAATGGTGGACTCTCCCTCTTTATGAGCATTTAAACGGGCATTGGATAGGCATATGGAGGAAAGTGGGCTAATGTAGGTTAGGTGGGCTTGGATCGGCGCAACATCGAGGGCCAAAGGGCCTGTACTGCGCTGTACTTTTCTATATTCTATGCTCTATAACTGTGTGGGGACCCTTGCGGCAGAGTGAAGAACTCTAAAGGATGGAGAATGATAGATTTGATTCTGAGACTGGGGGTGTGTTTTAAAAACCTAAATGGACAAGCTTTCAATGGCATGAGACACACGCAAGCTATAAAAAATTGGGGAAGATCACTTTCGGTATTAACAAACATTTCAACAGTATTTTGAGGAACTCGTTTTTCGTTCCCGTCCGGCACAAAATAAAACAGGAAAGGTGACCCTGCTAATACTAAAAAGGGATATTAAGGTTAAAAGTTGATCCCAGAACGTGGCGTAGACATTGGATAAATAGAGCAGCAGACATGAAAACTGGGAGCAGTTCAGATTTCAAGAAAAGAGGACTAAGTGATTGATTTAAGAGCGATAAAAAATGAATTTTAAGGGTTGCTTAAGGGGAACACAAAAAATAATTATTACAACTCCTAAACGTGTATGAAGGGGGAAAAATAACAGAAACAAATCCCTTCCAGTCAAACAGGGCAAGTTATAATGTGAAATAAGGAGAGGGCTCACCAATTAATTATATATTTTGGTGGTTTCATCACGAAGGTTGCAACAAATGATATTCCTAAAATGTTGAGGAACACGCGAGAGGGAGGAAGTGAAGGAAATCAGTAACGGCAGGAAAATGATGTAGGGGAAAGTGAGGAGATTTAAAGCCAATAAATAGGAGTATCTGTCAATACTCCTCAGTGAACACAGCAATGATTCAACACGTTAGTCTTTGTTTTCAGCCCCATTCAAACCAAAAAAAGACAAACATACAGTGAAGCGATATATTTTTTTAAAAAAATAAAACAATAAAATATAAAACTGAACCAAGTGTAGCGGCTGCTGCCTGGGAATTGTTTCTGTGAAGAAGCCTGAGGTTCTCTGTGGCTGAAACCATGGCACCAAAACTCATGTTTGTGTCGAGAGCCCGACAGTGACTAACAATGAAACCTCAAACCAGGATCTCGCACCTGACGCTGCCCTCCCTTTTAACCCTCAATCAACAGAGTATAGCGCCTGGTGCTGCACTCCCCTTAATGCATTACTCACTAGAATGTATTCGTGGCGCTGTCCTCCCCTTTAACCCTCACTCACCGCAATGTAGATCCTGGCACTACACTCCTCTTTAATCACCACTCACCGGAATATAGATTCTGATGCTGCAGTTCAATTTAACCCTCACTCACCAGAATATAGCTCCATGTATTTCCCTCCCCATGAATCCTCTTTCACCGGAACAGAGCAATTGGTGTTCTCCTCCCATATAACCCTCACTCACCAGAATATAGTACCATGTGTTGTCCTGCCCTTTAATCCTCACTCACTGGAACAGAGCAATTGGTACTATCCTCCCTTTTAAACCTCGCTCACCACAATGTAGCTCCTGGCACTCTCACCTTTAAAACTTACTCACCGGAATATAGCTCCTGGTGCTGCCATCCCCTTTACTACTCACTCATCCGAATATAACTCCTGGCGCTGCCATCGCCTTTAACACTCTGTCTCTAGAATACAGCTCTTGGACCTGCCCTAGGCTTTAACATTCAGTCACCAGAATAGAGCTGGTCCTGCCCTCACGTTTGAGTCTCGCTCATTGGAATGTAAATCTTGGCGCCGCACTGCCCTTTCATCTCACTTACCAGAATGTCGATCCAGGCGCTCCCCTCCCTTTTAAACCTCACTCACCGCCTGTGAATTTGAGACACCAGCACTTCCTTTCCTCCATCACTCATGGCATGCAAGCTCACAATTCGCAATCTGTTCGCACACTCCCCGCCGGCCTGATGACGTCCCAGGCCCAACTGTAATCCTGTAGCGGGGCTAGAGGATCACCGAGGAGCTGCTGGTCCTCCAAGCATTCAGACAGACCAGGGGTGGGGCATATTAAGTAAGCATGTCATGGCTGAGGGAGCATCGCTGGTCAATTATTAGCTCTGCTGCCTTACAGCGCAACAGACTGGGTTCAATTCCAACCTCCAGTGATTGCGTGAAGTTTGCACACTCTCCCAGTTTCTATATGGTTTTCTTCCGCATGTTCCGGTGCCCTGCCACAGTCCAAAGATGTTCACGTGATGTGTATTGGCCAAGCTGAATTGTCCATAGTTTTCATGGATATGCAGACAAGGTGCATTAGTCCGGGGAAAATATAGGATAATACGATGTGGGAATGGGTCTGTGCGGGTTACTGTTCAGACCAAGGGCCTGTTGGCACACTCCGGAGTCCATTAGACGGAATTAAGATGTTCATAGGGACAGGCTACAAGGGAGAAGAGGGCAACGTCCACAAATACAGCAGCGTGTTAGAAACAATGTACCCTTGTACATCTTATTTTCAGAAGTTGAAAAGTACGAAAAATGAGTTTTCTCAGTGTTCTACGATTTGGATTAAAATGTATCGAAATAAATTTGAAATAATCATTTATTACAATGTTCCCTTAAATCATGGGCCAGCAGAGTCTTCAAGTTTTCCACAAGAATACTCAGCCTGGCCATGCCTTCCCGGGCTGGACTAACACCAGGCTGTTTTCGGCCATCTGTCCTCACCGTTGACTACTGATGCTCACATTCATCAGGTACACCATGTCTTGTTGTTGCAATCATCCTTCGCTGTCACTACCACCACCTGAGTCCATGTTAGGCCCATGGTCCTGCTCTGCTCTGTTGCCATATCAGTCGTCTCGTTGCAGAATCCAGCTCCAAATTTGACGAAGCTGTTATGCTGTCGAAAGTTACCAGTCATCTCACAGTCGACCACCAAATTCTCACAGTTACTGCCGTCACTGCCTCCATGGCGAACCTGCAAAGACAAAGAAACAGTTTTTGAACCTAGACCAGCTCACCCACCACTCCGAGACTAATTATAAAATTTACACCCTTCTATTCAAATCTATTGACAGGCTCTTCCCTACCCAGGTCTGTAAAGTCATCCAGCCCTCTCATGAGCAATTCAAGCTGGCCAATAAATGCTAACTCAGCCAGCGATGTCTATATCCCAAGAATGAGCTTTTTGTTTAAATAATGCCACTCGACATCTCTGCATTTCCTTTAAGTCCAAACTCCTGAGCATTCTCGTTTTAACTTTTCCACATGAGCCGCCAACGACCCTAAGTTGTCAAGGCCATCAACTGTGAAGCTTCTTCACGAACGTTTTCTCTCTCTCGACCTCAGATTTTCACTCTCAAATACTTCTTCAAAACTACATATTTGACCATAAAACATGTTATAACCTCTACTATAATCCGTTATTTGAAATGGGATAAATCTTGGTATATTACACTACATTGATATCAATTAATTGTCATTGATTTAGATGCAGTTAACATCGATTGTTTACATGAAAATATTCATCCGAAGTGATGGTACTATTTCCTCAAGCTGGCCCTTTCTGACATCTTTGTGAGTCATAGCACAGGATTCAAAACCACCCATTCTAAGACATGTCTCTCCCTTCCACGAAAACTAACCCTTATTTAAGTCCCTCCTCCAATTTCACGGCACAGTCTAACACTCGCTTTCACATTAACCATCGTTCAGTCTGTACTGTGAAGTCACTGTTGCTGGGTGAACATGCACCAGTCTCATCATCGGGACCTTCCAACAAATTGATCCATTTAGCTAACTTGTTTGTGGAATCAGTGTTAGTGCAGCAGATTTAATGAGATGGGCCAGAGATTATTTAAACATCAGGATCAGGAAAAGGATGCAGAGCAATATCGAGGAAAAGAGGAAAAGATTTGTAGCCGGTGTCGCGTGCAGCTGTTGTCAGAATGTTCGGCCGATCTGGAAAGTTGTCTTACAGCTGTTTCCTCCCCTTGGTTGATTAATAACACTATATTTTTTATCAATTAATGGTCCAATGACTCACTAGACTTTCTGATCCAAACTGCTAATGGCATTGAGGGAGGTACTATGCAAAGTTAAATGCCAAAAGCGCTTTTTCATGGGATGTCCAGCTGTAATAAAACACATTCAGTGAGTCATTGGAAACAAAATTAAGAAAAACGAATACATTACATCTAATATTCGAGACAGAGGAAGTTAGAATGTGAAAGAGGATTGATCCAGTACAATAGACATGAAACAGATCAATGGAAGGACATTGATTCAGATCCATAGTAAATGGGTCACACGATCCAAACAGCCTTGTAAAGATTTCACACAGAACTCAAAGTTGAACTGTGAAGATTACTGATTTAAAATACTGAAGTAATTTCATTGGTTTCAACTTGATAATGAAATGTCGGAGTCTGCAGCCCAAACGAAATCAGAAGAACTGTGGGCAGAGCAAACTTTCCCAGTTGATGTTATTTAGCGATTGTTTGTGCATGATAACATCACCAACATGAACAAGTAACAATTGGGTCTGCGCAAACAGGTTATCACCGCAAAGATTGTGACGGCCAATGGAGTTATTCAAACCGTGATTTGTCAGAAGAGTCATAAGGAATGAAGAATATTAGATGTAAAATTAGGTTAGAGAAACTCACGTACTTCTGCACAGATCAAAGGAGATTGTATTGTGATTTCTTAAAAGTGACTATGTTATATTAGGTTGAGAAAGTTAAGTAAAGATCAGCATTTCCAAGGAGCTAATATTTAAAGCATTAGGGACATAACTGGCAGACATTGGGTAAGTGTTACTGCGAGATTGAAGAAAGAAATTTTATGTTTCTTTTATCTTACTCAATAAAGCAGGATGTTCAGATCTCGATATGTTATTTGGTTTAAGTTTCCGGTCTACAATTCCTCTTCTTACATTCCGTAAAATAGCTTTGCAAAAGCCATCTCAGTCAATCCGGAACAGACGGTCAGCAGGGAACAAATTTATCTATTATTTGGGGTACGCTTTTTAAAATTCACCTGCCTCCTTGTAAAAGGGGTTCATAAGCCCCATTACAGTAAATCCAGGAGAGATGTTCACAACCAAAAAAAGATCATGACTGTCTCTGCTTCACTTCAATGATCGCTACTTTGTGAAGCGTTGAGTGTCATTGGCAAAGAAAACATATTTGTCGTCATGAAGCATCCATTCACACTCTGTCTACGAGATCACCGCTGGTCTGATAAATTTCACCTTCACTTTCCTGTCTTTCCTCTATAATTTAACGTAAACTCGAGCCTAATCACAACATCATATATTTCCGTTAATTTTCGAAGGTTTAGATTATTTTAATTACCTGAGAAATTTAGCAGGAAATTGAATAATATGAAAGGAAATAAAATCCCTTTCGAAAACTTAACCCAGTACAGAGTCAGCCATATGAGAAAAGTCCAAGAGCAAAAATATTACCTTACATCTCTTTGTCCCGATACTCTGACATGACATCAATGTTGCAGGATTTAAAAAATATATAATTCAGTCATTTAACTGAGGCAGGATCCCCCCCAGTCAACAAATATGTGTGCTGCCGAAGACTATTTCGCTACAGATTAAAGCAGAGTTTCCTTTCCCTCAGCCTGATGTCTCAATCCTCCCTGCTTCTTATTAATAGAAGCTGCTCCAGGTTAGGTTGCAGCTGTCAGCTTCGGCAATTCCCGCGCCTCTGTCCCTTCATAGAAGTACCACGTGCTCACTGATTGCGTCACTGGCGCCACAGAGTCGTTCCGTGCACTCATTCCCATCCTCTTTTGGGGTGGATATTCACGGATATAAGACTTACTTTCTATGTCTACGGGCTTGGGAACTGGGAATATATGATCGTCTGCAGCAGTGACTACTTCCTTGTGTGCGGAAAGGAATGATATAACCAATCGTAAACTACACTGATATTGAAACCTGCGTTTCAACCGTATTGTGCACTATCTCCTGAACGTTTCATCTAATCGCAGTAATCTATTGATCTCAGTCTTGAACAAACTCAATGATGGAATCTCCACAGCGTCCGGGGATTTTGGAGTTAAAGATTCAGCCCATTCTTAGTTCCCACATCTCTGTCTGCTGATTGGTAAATATTTCTGCGATGAATATGATACTGTTCCTGATACATAATATGTCATTTCGCTTTTCTTATGTTCTACTGTGTTTTTCCATATTATGCCATGTTTGTATTGTGGTTCGAAATCTCTGCTGTAGCTTCAAAATCTTCGATTCGGATGTCACAGCAATGGGCATTCATCCCGTTTTTCTCCACGTGACCTGTGAAAAGCCAATGCGTGAAGGAATCAATCATTCTTCACTTGAAACTATCCTCCGAGTTGATGATTTTCTTCCTTCAAACGGCTGCGCTCTGATTTCTCTGCAGGGCATATGTCAAATTCAAACCCACCCATTCTCGGAAGTTTCTCTCAACTCAAAAATCTCCAACGCTCCTTCACTTCCCTCCTCTCATTTCTCTCAGGCACTGCACAATCTAACACGCACTTTCAATTTGACAGCGTGCTGTCTGTGGTGATGCTGTCACGGTTGTGGGGTGAATGTGATGCAATCTGAACATCAGGACCTTCAATCCACTTGAACTATTTAGATACAATGATTATGAGATCAATCCTCATGTACAGTTTTTACTATCATGTACCAGAGATTATTGGATCATCAGGCTCAGGAAAAGGATACAGAGTTATCAGAGAAGAGTCGTCATTGGATAGGATCAATTTCTGTGGCATTCTTCTTCATTTGTTCATTTTGTTCGTGCTCGAGTATTGTGTGCTGTTCTGCAATTCACGGAATAGCAGCTTTATGACTGTTATGCAAACGGTGCAGAAGTGTTTTACCATGATATTGTCTGCGATGAAGAGTTTCAGTTATGAAGAGAGATTAGACAGACTGCGGTTGTTTTTTTATTAGAGCAGGGAAGATTGAGAGGAGACATGCTTAAGAAGTACAAAATAATGAGGTATATGGATTCGGTAGATTGAAAGAAGCACTTCCCCTTGTGGAGAGATCGACCAACTGGGCGCCTTGGATTTCAGGGAATAGGCACAAAGGTTTGAGTAGATGTGTGGAATAATCAGCGAGAAGGGGGTTGCTTCTGGAACTCAAAATCTGTCAGGATAAGGTGAAGTAGAAACTATCATAATTGTCTGAAGTATTCAGATGTGAATTTGTGATGCTATAGCACACAAGGTCAAGTGATGGAATTGGGATGAGGATAGATCAAGCTGTTGTTTTTCACAAGAGAACCTACAAGGAGCTTGGGGTCGAGCGAGCATTTGCCTTCCTCGATATTATATTGGTGTGCATTTTTGCGGAACACCATTGGTTAACTTCTCCGCTTGGGACGTCCTGATCACTTTAGAACTCCAACGGTTGTAACTCTGCTACCCAGTACAGTTGTTGTGGGGCTGTTCAGTCGATCGAGTAAGTTGGTGAGCAGCCATTTCCTCCCGTTGGTTGATTTCTAACACTACATTGAGATAAATTATTTGTTACGTGTCATAGTCCCTTCACCATCACTTCATGAATAACTCCTTACCTAATAATATTGTGTTTGCTTCTGAGGCAAGCTCAGTGCAAGCATTATATAATAAGCGGACGTCTAACTATACAATCCCCATTCAGAGTCAATTGAAGAAGCAGTGAAAAAAAATCCAAAGACATCACAACCATTCTTGAACACACAGATTGTTAGACAATGAGACAGAGCTGATCCAGGACAATAGAGATGGCCGTGCTCAATGGATGGACATTCGTTCAGATTCACATTAAAGGATAAAACCAGCCAAAAAACTCATGGGAAAGCTTTCGGTCTGAACAGAGCACAGCACAAGACGCTGAACTGTGTAGATCACTGGTTAACGATACTGAAATAATTTCATTTTAAATATGCAAGTTAAGTTGGCAGTTGTGTAGATACGGTAGTGCTGTAATGCATGCACATGGTCGTATTTGAGAGCTCCAGTAACAGATAATGTTGGTGTACTGTGATAGGCTCGATAAATCATTGACAGATGAGCTAATTGCGAAGACGATGGTGTTGTAATGAGATAGGTAATGTATAATGCAGTGAATCAGTGAGGCAGAAAGTGATTAGATTCGGGAGAAAGAGCAAGCCAGTATGATTGGGTATGCTACTACTATCAGATGAGTGCAGGTACCCAAGACTGTACAATGTGCAGAGAAACAAAGATCTCGTGGGCATACAAGGAAGAAATTTTCTGACTGTCACAGCTTTGATTTTGAAAGATGATAGTTTAGTTTCGTGAAGGAATTTCTGTGTCTCCTGGTAACTTTTAACGGAGTATTGAGTGATTTTTGCACAACATTTTTAACTTGATAATGAAGTGTCGACGCCTGCAGCTGGAAAGAAATCAGAAGCACAGCGGAAGACAAACTCTCAGTTCAGGAATCAGGGTGATGCTCCTGAGCAATTGCCTGTGTATAACAACATCACCTACATGAACACACGGTATTTGGGTCTACGCGAACCGGTGATCACCACCGAGAATGTGAGGGTCTGTGGAGAGATCTAAGAGCAGATTTATCAAATAGTCCAAGGAATAACTTGGGATGAAGAACATAAGGTGTGAGGTCAGGTAAGAGAAACTGAAGCTGTTCTGCACTGAGCAAAGGAGATTGAGGTGTGAAACATCAGGTTTTGCATGTTAGATAAAGAACAGAATGTCCAATTAGCTGGTAGCAAAAGTATTGAGTAAAAGAATAGCGAAATCAGAAACGAGACACTGCAGACTTGACGGACAATGTTGTATTATTAGCACCGTCACCAATGTAAGATCATTATCATTCCCTGTAGTCACAATTCATTCATTGCACACCAACAGTAAATGTGTTATTATGCTCAACTAGTTCTAGCATAATTGCATTGTTTTTATTTTCTTCCTGGTGAATTAGGAATGCTATTTTGTGTTCGAAATGGTCACAATATTTTGAGGGAGGAAGTATCGCCTTACCTATGGTCGAAGTAACAGGCTCATTATCAGGAGAATGTGAGTCCAGTTCGACATACTCCAGCCAGATTTTAGAACGCCTCTCAGCAGCTCCACTCTCAAACTGTCTCCTAAAATCACGATTTGGAGATGCCGGTATTGGGCTGGGGTGTACAAATTTAAAAGTCACACAACACCAGCTTATAGTCCAACAGGATTAATTGGAAGCACTTACTTTCGGAGCTCCGAAAGCTATTACTTCCAATTAAAACTGTTGGACTATAACCTGGTGTTGTGTGATGTTTAACTCCTCAAATGAGACTTTTCAAAGAACAGAAGTGTGAAATGAGGGATATGATCAGATAGAGAGTCGGAGAATGTGGAAGAAGGTCAAGTGGATACACAGCGACAGAGAGTGCCAAAAAGCACACACTGAGGTAGGCACTGAAATGACCAATTCTGGAGTCGACATGGCTGCTCACTGACACCAACTCAGGGCAACAGAAACAACATTACAGCCGACAAAGTCCTTTAAAATTTGTAACGTTGGCAGTTGTAAGCTAATGGGAGATATTGATAAATAGCATGCGTTGACAGGTAGAACTGAAGATTTTCCCAGCATTATAAAATAGAAATTTAGAACTAACCTGTTTCTGCCGAGTTGGAACATTAACCCTGTTTCTGTCCACAGATGCTGAAAGTCCTGCTGACCTTCTCTGTCGATTCTTGTTTTTGGTTTAGGTGTACAGCATCTGCAGCTCTTTGTTTTATGTTAACATGCGTTTGAACCAAAATGAATGTTAACATAACGTTTGTAACAAAATTAATGACTTGCCCGCTTCAGATATTCGGCCTGATATACTGTCATCATGACATACATGCAGAACAAAACATGACGTCCCTGACCCCAAATAAGAGCTGGTACAGGGCAGTGAGAACACTGAATCCGAACAACGAGATTACATGGCAAGGTGACAACATGTTAGGCCTTTCCTCTCAATTAAACCGCTTTATATTTTCATTTGTGATCATTTTCGCTGCAGATTAGTTTCTTCATGTTGTCGAGTTTTTTTTACCGAGCGGAAAAAGGCCATTCGCCCCATCATGCATTACGGCGTATAAGACATCCATCTATTCCAGTCCCCGTTTCGAGTTTTGACCCTTCAGCTTGTGTGTTCTGATGTTTCCAGTACAAATATCCTTGAGATTCTCGCTATGATCTGAAATGACACAACAATGTGACTGAAGGCTGACTCGGATGCACGATGATATAAGCACCTTGAGGAACTAAATCTCATTTTACCCCACAGGGAGAGATACACAACCACATATCTCGATAGCGGCAGATGCCCGACAATAATATTAGCTCCATCTGCTTTACATCAGCTCTTCACCCCTGCATACAAGGCGCTCTGATAGAAGGTAGCTTTGCGTGGAAACAAACCAGTTGTACTGACAATGAGAGCTGTTGAGGTGAACCTGAATTTAAAATGGAGAAACGATCCAAATGAAACTGTCTAATTCGCAAAGATACAGATCACATCATTGCCCAACATCCACCAACTCGGAAAAGCACATTGCCCTTGACACAAGCAGGATGCGAGACGACAATTTTTCGATTTAAAGTTAGACGCATTACCTGCTTCACCACTCGTCGAACACATCGATCAGGATTCGACAGCTTGTCAATATGTAATGTAAACGTGGACATTCCGGAGTATCAGGTTTCACAAGGTGAACAAACAGCAAAGATAATCACTATCACTGCTTCACTTCGAAGGCCGCACTGGCAAAGGAAGCACATTTTTTCCTCAGGTTCCTGATTCAGAGCCGCCTGCTTCTCTGCTGGAAATTTCCACCGTTTTATTCACACTCACTGCGAGATTTCATGGTCCACGCCTGTGAAATCTACTTTCTTACTTTGCGTCATGGTCCCTTCCAATCAAGAACCTAAACAAATTCATTGAGAAATCTCTGTTTATTTCTAGCTTGTGACCGAGAATCAGACGAGATGAATGACACTTTTATTGCCCCTTCATTGCAACGCAGCGCCTCAAAATGAGTCGCTGTTTACATCAACCTCTTCTGTATCTTCCTGCAGTATATTGACTGAACATCGGATAATTACCGCACGGCTTTCCTCACATTGAAAAACAAGGCGATAATGTGAATTTTTGGGAAAATTGTAGAGAGAAAAATTGCTGTTCAAGGTGGTAATGGAGGGAAGCAGATGCACAAGAGTGTGTACCACTCAGGTCGCAAGGGTTACTATCACCACACTGGGGGTCCCTGCTTAGGAATCTGAGTTTGTATCGCCCAGATCTGGATAAAATTCCAAGTCAGTAATTGAACATTTATTTCTCTTCTGGTGAATTATCCGAATGAAACTGATTTGCTGGTTTAACACAGAACACTAACTTGCATCCTGCTGGAGTCAGTCCAGTGATTGTTTGAATGCACCGAGAAGCACAATAGCAGCAGATACACAGGAAAACGATCCACGCGTACCCCCCTCCAAGGATCTCACACTTTCTGAGTTGGAAAAATCTCGCTGGTTGCTTCAATGTTGCTAGGTCGACATCCTGGAATTCCCTGCCCCACGGCATTGTGGCTGTATCACCATGCTAAGGACTTCAAATGTTCAGGAAAGTAAAACATCCCCTCCATCTCTGGGGTAATTAGTGATTTGCAGTGAATGCTATCCAATTGAGTGACAATGCTTTCCCAGAAATACGTTGTGAAAATGATAGGTTCCAGTCTGACTCCTGCAATTGGTTAGGAATAAGTTGAGAAACGCAGCAGAACAGTGACATAAAAGTGAACGGCAATGCTGACTGAGAGGCATTAGGCAGGATTTCAGCGGGGACCAGTTGGTGCAAGGCTCAATATCGGTGCAAAAGGGTCAGACTTTACTGCCCAATCACACACCACTCCTGGTCAATTCTCCAGAATGAGTTTGTTCCTCGTTGTATGAGGCTCCCTTTGTACGTGTTAAAACGGTTAAAGTGCCCCGGGAGGATGACCACATTCTCTTTACCCTGTCAATTAAAACAGGGTTAAATGTCAGTTTGTAACTACTGCAAGAACAGATTGTCTTTTTCTGTGCATTTTCTGTGGAGAATGTTCAGCTGCGTATTGTCTGTTTTTGAAAAAGCGGTTTGTTTTGGATTTCTCATGATCAATATTGATACAGGCAACGTCTCCGAGTTAATGAGTTAGAGTGGTTATCCCGCACATTGAAGGGGACAACGCAGCCTGCTGCCATTCGTGATATGCCCGTCGACGGTTTTGCCCCCCATCAGGAAAATTTGTTTCCTGCTACATCAACTTGGAGATTTATTTTCCCTCTGTCCCAGAAGCACTTCTCCTTCTCATCCTCTTTTTTTCTCACTCCTTCATTGCCAGTTTGATAGCAATAACGAGTTGAGTCTGGAGACACTGCAGAATTGTCGGGAATGTTGTGGCAATGTCACATACAACACGAGCTGATCACCCTCGTTCTCTACTATCACAGATCATTCGTTTTACACCAATAGTAAAGATATCATTGTAATCCAATGATTGCAGATTTTTTCTCGTTGTTTATGAATTATATTTGGAATTCTAAAAGCTCATAATATATTATGGGAAGAAATGCTTCCTCACCTCAGGCTGAAGTGACAGACACTTTATCTGGAGCATGTGAGCCCAGTTCTACACAGTCGAGCCAGAGGACAGAAGTCTCTCAGCAGCTCCACTCTTAAACTGTCTCTGAATGTCAGACTATACAAAGAGCAGAAATATGAAATGACGTGTATTGACACATAAGGAGTCAGCGAATATGAATGAGGGTGAGATGGACACAGACAGACAAAATGAGAGAGGTAGACACACATATTGACGTATACACTGAAATGACTATTTCTACATTCGACCTGATTGCAAAATGACAAAAAAGGTAATCATTTCAGCACAGCCTTTCACCACCTCAGTACAACGGAAGCAATATTAAGGACAATAAAGTCGTTTTGAACTTGTAAAGGTAACGGTTGTTAGCTAATGAGGAATGTTGATAAATATGCTGACATCACAAAAACCACTGATCATTTCCCCGGCATTGCAATATAGAAATATAAACTAACTGGTTCTGTACATCTGAAAAGTTAACTCTGTTTCTCTCCACATAGGATGACAGGCCTGCTAAGATTCGCTATCATTCCCTGTTTTGCTTCAGATTCTTTGCTTTATGTGAAGCTGAATAATGTTTGGGACAAAACCCATTTCCTGACCAATGACTGAAGTCAAGCTGTAGCTATGAGAAGGCCAAATCTGATGCACTAGACCACCAGCCAGCACCATATCTTTCCTTAAGGGCACTACTTTTGCATTTTCCTTTCGGATAATTTTCACTGCAAATCAGCTTTTGCCTGTCTTCCAGTTTTTAACAGCGTGGAAAAAGATCGTTCTTCCAATCGTGCTCTGTGTCTCATACATATCCGCCTATTCTCGTCCCAGTTTCCAGTATTTGGCCTATACCTTCCATGGTCCTGAGATTTCTCGTTCAAATGACAATGAGATTCTCCCTATGATCCTAAATGACACAACAATGGACCTGAAGTTTGACATGGTCACACCGTGTTGTGCACCGCTTGAGGAACTCATCTTCCTTTTAACACTCAGAGTGAGACACGCAGACTCCTACCCCGAGAATGGTAGAGGCTTCAGGATTATACCCGCTCCATGTGCTTCAATTCTGCAAGTTTCTCCGACAAAAGAAGGGGCTTTGTTTTATGTGAAAAATACGCCCCTTCTTCAGATAATGAGAACCATTATGGCGAACTCGGATATTAAATGGACAGTGAGCTGAAATTGTACCGCACGCTGCTCATATGTAACTTTCAATTTCCCATTACTCATCGACCCAGTTCCTGAGGCTCTTGGGAATCTGGCAGGACAGCGCCCGGCAAATATTCCTCACTAAAATCAAGTGACACACAGCAAACTCTAAACGTATAGCGGCTCTTTCAGGTTCTGTGCCCGTTTGTCCTCCACGTCCCTCTGACCGTCCAGCATAGCAGGGACAAGGAATGTCAGACGCAGGGTATTGGGAATGTTCCCCTGTATTTGTTAGGAGCAGAGGAGTCTGATGGGAGATTGAATTAAACTACACACATTGATGAGAGACACAGTGGTTGTAAAGGATGCATTTCTATCTGCAGAGAGATGAATAAACTTGGCAATGAGTTAAGGAATAAAATGTCCTTTTCCTTAGATAACACCTTTTACAGCTACCTAGATCACACTCAATGAAGTGGTTTTGAAGGGGATTCGTTATTGGCAAATCTAATGTGCACATCAGGTATATTTGTTTAACCAAACAAGAAAAGAAATAAATGCTTCAAATCCTCGCAACTGTCACTGGAGACGCCAGTGAATCCATACCTAATCTTAGCTGTTTGCTCTGCTCTGTATTATGTTCAGGATAATGCAGGACCAGTCAGTCTAATCTCAGTGTAAGGGTTTGCCTATTTAAGACAGAGATGAGGATGAGATTCTCTCTTTCTGATGGTCGCAAATCTGTGGAATTGATTACAACAAAGAGCTGTCAAGGCTGGGCCTATTTAAGGCTGATATATACTGGTATTTCGTCACTTGGGCAATCAATTGCCACGGGTTTAAGGCAGAAAGGTGGAGTTGACGATAAACCAAATAAACCATGAATTTCATTAAAAGTTGAAGCTGACCAGATGGAACAAATAGCTGCCATCTGCTCCAATGCCTTGTCTGTCATTTGGAAAATGCTGGAGACTATTGTAAGAGAAGCAAAGCAGAAAGTTTAGAAAAGATGATTTCAGTCAAACCGAATCAACATCATTTGTTGAAAGGGAAATCGCACTTGGCAATTTGCCGGAGTTCTTTGCAAACATGACAAGGGAGCCAGTAGATGAAGTGCATTTGAATTTCTAGCAACCACTCAATGAGAAGCCATATAAAGGTCATTGAGCAAAATAGGAGTTTAGAGTGTCGGGTGAGAAATGAACATGAACTCTCCATTATTTATTTAATAGAAGACACAGGATCTGGATTGTTAGTTATTTTCCAATTTGCAAAGATGCAATTAGGGAAATGCAAATTGGTTAGTCATTGGACTTCAATTATTAACATCTGTATTAATGACTTGGAGGAAGTGGCCGGTTGAAATGTGTCCAGTTTCATTGATGATACTCAACAGATGGGAGAGCATATTGTAACGAAAAAGGGGGGATCTCCAAAAAGATATACTGTCGATAGATTGAATGAGTGTGGAAAACCTGGCAGATGCAGTTTCATGTCGGGGGTGTGAAGTAATGCACTTTGGCAGATAGTGTCAATCCAGAGGTCTATTACAATCGAGAGAAACTCGAAAACATTGCGGTGCAGAGGGATCTGGGATCTCTCATGCATGAAACAAACAAAGGTTAGTGACAGATTGATTTTTCTGAGCAAAAAGGATAGTGTCCTTTTCCGACAAGCCCAATGAAAGTAATGGTTTGCCAGGAAAAGACAAAAGCTAAGGACTCTGTAAAGTAATCGAAGGCCAATATATATCCCATCTTGTTCAATCGGATATCTTTGTATGATAGATTATGGTTCACTAAACATTCTTTAGATTGGATCCGGGAGTGGGCCAAAAGCAACTGAGGTCACCAATGATTATTGTCATCCTTGATCTTTCATACAACTTTTTTTTATTGTCAACTTTACTTCGCATTGTGGTTACTGTGAGTGGGCTTGAAAACTACAATCACTGCCTCACTGTTCCTTCTCTGCCTCACTGTTCCTCATCTCTACCCAAACAGGTTCGACATCTTTATCTCCTGAATGAAGGTAATCACTAACCATTGTAGAAATGTCACGAAAACCTTGGTATTTCACACGCCTTTGTATGTCATCTTGCAAAATAATTGATCTTTCATGGTGTTGCTATTGTATAGTCAGAGAAAAACAAAATAGACTATGTTTGACTGGGTTGCGAATGCACAAAGTAACAGCTACAACACAAACTTCTGCCGACAACGAGATCATACATGCACACAATGAGCCATCCAGGAAACAGCGAACAAGATGATTGCCAGAGGAACGTTTCAGAGGAACACCACTAGAAACAAAACATGAATATTTTTCTGGTCTACGATCGGGAATGTATTTCTAAATGAACAAAGGAATTTTACACACCAGCACTACACTCACACAAGGAAGAAACCAACGTTGCAGACGTTTATAGTGGTTAGCGTGTTGCCTCGTGACATTTGCTCGTTGTGAAGTTCGTCTGCCAGTCATCTGTGTATAAAGTTGCGGGATATGCACGCATAGCAAAGAAAATGTATAGTAGCCACTGATCGCCACGACCATCAAGGAACACTTTGAAATCAGCACAGGGTACCTTCCATTAAAATCCCAACAGATGAGGCAGCGAGAACGAAATCTAATTAATTTTAATGAACACATGATATCAGCGCTTCCTAGGAGGCTCTACAGCCCTGACAATGTCAACGAGAGAGGGCAGGAAAGGCTGCATACCAACTTCGTAGTTACGCCAAATATCCTCACGTCAACTGCCCCCGAGCTACAAATATTTATTGAAATATTGAAATCACAATGTACGTAGAACGTCCCCAGAGAGGAATTGAACCACAATCGCCGACATAATGGGCGAGGATATAAACTATTGTACTAGCGACAGGGAGTGTGGAAGACAGGCCAGTCTGTAATACCTACCATTACCATGTAGATTGCCCCAGCCCTCTCTTCGAAAAATACCTTTCTCAAATGAAAATCTGTGCAACAGAATCCAAAAGACGACCCAGGTAGATCTACAAACAGGGGACCTTCGAGACGACAACCACGGCGTGGTTTTGAATATTGATTTGCTGTTAATCTAATAGCTTTTTTTTTGGATCGATAAACAATCTTTAAGAGAAATGAGGCTTATAGTTGTAAACAGTTCTAGTTTACTGTTCACTTTTGGAGTTAAAGTATGAAATTGATTTTTTTTCTTTAAATAGTGCAATTTGGTTATGTCTCTGTCCATCAAATTTAACAGATTACGAGGCGAGGTGAGATTTTCTGTGCGTTTGGTTTTATGAACAGAAGGTTTTGCCTCTGTATCGGAACATTCTTGAGTGTGATTTGTGCAAAACAACTGTTGATTGTCGTCATTCTGTTTTCCATCACTTGAGTTTCAATGCCTAATCATAACAAATTCACACCTGTTTATTTCTGAAAATGATGAGGGTTTCTGCCTTTCCGAGAATTATCGACAGTATGTTCCAGATTGAACCACCCAGAATTACGTTTTCTGCACATCTACTCAAACCATTCTGCCTCTAATATTAAATCTACGGCTCCCTGTCATCGATCCCTCAATCAAGGGGAAACTCTTTTTTTTACAGCCTGCCCGATCGATATCTTTCATCATTTTGCACATGTCAATCATGTCTCCACTCAATCACCACTGATATAAGAAAAAATATCAATCCCAGTCTGTCCAACCTATCTTCATTACTCAACCTCCTAAGCCCAGACAATATCCTGTTAAATCCCCTTTGCAATCACATTGCTGCTGTAATGTGAAATGCAAAACTGTAAACAATATTCTTGCGATAGCAGAATGAACAAATTCAAGAAGTGATGCAAAAAGCCACAGAAACTGTTCTTTTCTAATAAAGTCTCTTTTACTTCATTTTATAGATTTTTACAAAACATAAAAGGCTCGGAAGAAAGTGCAGGCCATTGTCGAAATGCATTTTTTAGTAAGAATGTACTTTCACATCGGTTACTTCACCAGCACCTCACGCAAGAACGTAAATACTGCTTCCGACGATCATTAAATGCCAGTTCCCAGATCCGGAATCAGAGAACTGAGTCATGCAGCCGCGAGATCCAATCAGAAATGCGGATGGGAATGAGCGCTCCCTGACTCTGTGGCTCTCGTGATGCAATCGCTGAGCGCGATTCTTCTCTGACATTATGGAAGCACGTGAAATATCGACACTGGGAGCTCCAACCTCACCTGGAGCAGCTTATGATGAAATGGCGAAGTAAGCGTTGGGTTATTAGACTCGGAATTCCACTCGCACATGGAGCAACTTCCATTGAAATGAAGCAGAGAACATTGGGACATTAGGCTGCGCTCCCCAACCGCACATGCAGCAGCTTCTATTGACATGGAATAGGGAGCACTGGGACATCAGGCTGTGGGGAAGGATACTCAGCTGTTTTAATGTTAAGCAAAATAGATTCCTGCAGGATGCGTATTTGTGGATTGGGGGAGGATCTGTCCAAGTTAAACGTCAAAATTATAAAGAAAAAATGCTGCAAATTTTCAAATAGCGTGCAGAGAAAAATCGAAATGATGTTTTCGCTATCTGACCTTTCTTATGTGTCTGACCTTCCGCTGGATTACATTCCAGGAAGGGATTTTAGTTCGTTTCAGTTTATTCAATTTCCTGCAAACTCTCACAGGGCATTACAGTCATCTAAAACTTAGATATTTACCGGGAATACAACATGTTTTGATCAGGCTCGAATTTACCTCGAGTTAAAGAGCAAAAGCTGGAAAGTGGTTTTGAGGTTCAACAGATCAGCGGTGATATCTTGGAATGGCTGAGCGGACGAGGCGGGCTGAACAGTCTGATACTGCTACTCCATCTAGGGTTTGATGTTTTCTTCTGGTGAGATTAGGAAATGTGTCCACAGTAACTCTGATGGAAGCAGAACACGCTGAACAGTGGCAATCTTAATCCGGCAGCGAATGCTCCTCTTTCTCTGTCGTCCTTGGAGCAACTAGCCGTCTGCAGTACTTAAAGAAAAAGATCCCCATCTAGCTTGAGACTTCAACGTTCGAATATTATTATCAATGTACCTGGGGAGGTGCGAATGCAGAAAAAAAATATTACGAGCAACCTGCATGGAGAGATGAAATACCTTTG
Organism: Chiloscyllium plagiosum; assembly: GCF_004010195.1. NCBI lineage: Eukaryota > Metazoa > Chordata > Chondrichthyes > Orectolobiformes > Hemiscylliidae > Chiloscyllium > Chiloscyllium plagiosum. Next base: position 82,353,706 of record NC_057717.1, on the reverse strand, counting down.
TACAGATTCTAACACGGATAATTCTGTTTGCCTTATTTCTGTTCTTCAACGCTTTGACTGTGAATCACAGTTCATTGTCCAGTACACAAGGCTCTGAAGGGTCAGATTGAGGGACAGAATTCCAGTAACGCAGAGATGCAAAGTAGAACGTAGTGTTGATTTAACTCTTCTCTACATCTGACAGGTTCATGCTTTCGTGTCTGCAGTATAATATGCATTAATTTGATGTTGATGATCCTTTAGGTCGTGCTGATGAATATACATTGGTCAACGTATTTCTGCTGCGGCATGTGAAGTGCTACACGAATACAATTGTCTTCGTGTCATTACTGTCCAAGCTCATGCAGAGGCTCAGGACCGCAGTGAATTTTATTTTTGCAAAAATACTTTCGAACAACTAACAATCATTGCATTAGAGAAAGCCACACTGATTGTGGAGGACCACAAAGAATCGTGGGGGAGGAAACACCAAAAACATGATATCTTTTAGCAAGAGGAGACTGCAAATTGGAGAATCATAGAAACATTGGCAGCAATTTTCAGAAACCAAAATGCAAAGGATCGATGAGAAGACACGGCCATCAGATAATACAAAGTAAAAGGTAAGGAACGTAAGTCACTTTGAAGATCAGAAGAACCACCACAACCTGGAACACAGAGAAACAATGATGGAAATAAAATATGTTCGTGCTTGGCAACCAAAAAAAGAACTGAGTGGACTCTAATTGACGCTAAAACAATATTGTGCGTTTAGTTGACGCAATACTACAACAATGAATACATGATGGTACAAAGATGGTAAATAATATAAATCTATCTTATGTTTTAAGTTAACTTTAATAATGATGTTCCATCACACAAGAACTTGGACAGGCTCCACGTGGTAATGTCGTCTTGTCTTCTTCCGATGGTTTCAAAGGAATCTTTTCTTTTGATTGTTACTCTAGATTTACCCCTCTGCAGTTATAGCTCCTGTCACTGCGCCTAAGATGGTGTTGCAAAATTGTTGTACTCCAAAGTCTTTGCATCCTTTAGGAGGGTCTGGCATGTCTTCTAGTGGTTCGAGATTTTTCTATCACCCTGATCGATCGGAATCAACCAGGGTTTGGCACGTCAACGGCAGGGTGGTCCTCATATGCCCAGTACTGGACATGCTGGGTGCGCATAACCTTCTTCAAATAAGGGTGCGATGGACTTTTATGTCTATTGCACAGTTCAATGTTACCGATTTTCCCGAGGGCGACATTCAATTGTCCTTTTAATCATAAATTAGCTTTTGTGTTGTAAGGTCTGCTGCTCTCACATTTGTTTGCAAATTCCTTGTGGGCACTCGCAACCTGTCTGGATCCTGGCGCATGTGGATTGACAAAGTCAGTTTTGTCAAGGTTGACTTCATATCGCATCACAGTTTAATTCTTGCCCACTTTTTAAAATTCATCAGAAATTTATCATTTTGAGCAGTGTGTACAGCCACAGTCGCTCCTCTTGATCCTGAACGCAAAGTGTGATTGATCACATGAGAAAAGACCAATCTCTTGTGCGGTGAGTACGCGATCATTAAGCTCAAATGAGGCATAATACCTTATATACTTGAAACACTACACTGTTATAGATAGCGTATGAGTTTCAAGGCAACATTGTAAACAAAATAAATAAAGAGAATGAGCAAATGCAAAATAATTCATAACGAAAAATGAAAATAAAGAAAGAAATATACTAAACAACGCCAGAAAACGAGGATATTGATCAACGAATACAAAAAAATCCGAAAAGAACATTGTTCAACCACGAGACAGAAACAAAAATAATGAAAATTTCGTAACAAAGCTTGAACTAACATTGTAAAATCAGGGAATATTTGAGACATTGGAGAAATAGACGAATACCATTTTTTAAAAAATTACCGAAAAATGGGGAAAATGACTAGCATTGTTTATTCAATAATACAAGAAAAAAATCTATTAAAAAATCAATCAACAATACAGAGCATTTTATAGCTAAAGGCAAATCACATTCACGAGGATTCGTCAAATATTTGCAATGTTTCAATGAGTTGGGAGAGACTGTAACTTTGAGTGAGGCCTGGTCCGTTTCGTGTCTCATGGGTGTTGTTCCCGATGACGATTGTGATCCCAATGAGGTAGTTTTCGATTGCATTCCGTTTGGTTGGTTCATCCTTCGAAAGGGCAACTATGAAACTATTGTTTAGTAGTTGAACAGTTCTGATCTAATGCAATGCCGATAGTGCATATGCGCTAACCCTCACCTACTTGTTTTCTCAAAACACTTTTTTTTTAAGAAAGGAAGGAATGTGTACACCATATGTAATATTCAGTTGGCTACAGAGGCCTCCTAGTCTCTCACCTCGCGTTTCAATGGTCAAGGTTCGTGTGTTTGAAGCGATGTTACGATGGTGTGGCCAGGAAAGACAGAAATGAGGTGGTCATGGTGTCCCATGATTTAGCAACACGCTAAGATGAAGATACATTGCCCAGAGAACTAAGGCGAGATGGTTAGCATGATAAACACATAAAAGGTAAGTGAGAATGAAAGACAATCGCAACAGATCAATGATTTAAATCTAAATGAATGTGAGTGTGCAACCAAAGAAGTGTAACCCGGTTAATTCGACCTGCGTTGACAGAAATAAGATTTGGATAAAGTGTGAGGTGCATGCGAATTTGGACAATCAGAAAAAGTCGTACTTTGCCTTGGGTGTCTGGCAGACATTATTTCATCACTTCGAGCAGAGAAAGCGTGCACGTGTCAAATGGGCACCGCACACAGTCATCAGTGTTTCCGGAATCATCTATCTCTGGAGTCATAGCCATATTGAATCCTGAGGTTGCCCATGTTAGTGTTTGGTCATCCGTCTGATTGGGACACCTATAATTACCATTTGACAATCTGGGTTTCTCTTTTCTACCATAGTTCGCACCATAATTTTGTAGTGTCACGTTTCCACGTGATATGTACATCGTCTGAGGTGTGCTTCATAGTGACTCCGGTATGTTCCATCTGCCTGTCTGTCAGGAGAATATATGGAAATAGTGTAATTTCCAGCATGTCGGGAATACGTGGCATATGCATGTTGTCAGTTGGCAGTTCGTCAATTCAATGTTAGAGAATCTTCTATTAACTCTCTTAAAGTTTCCATGGGGTTTATTGACCGTGGAAACTGTTGTTGGTGACAGTGATTGAATCCATCACTTTCATGGCAGTGGAGGAAGGTTTGAAGATATGTCAGGCGGTGTCTTGACCTTGTAATCTTTTCTACAACATAGTATATCCACCATAGTATATGGAGGTTGGTGTGGGACGACCTCCACCGCACAAAACGATGTTGGCAAAGTCATTCAAATATAATTATATCCTAGCCCTTAGTACCTTCTCCAGCAACTTTCCCACCACTGGTTTGTAGTTACCTCGAATATCTCTACAACACTGCCTGAACAGAGCATCAACATTAGCCACTCTCCATCCTCCGACACGTCACCTGTGCTTAGGAATGCTACAAAGATAATCGACAGGGTCCCAGCTATTTCCTCTTTCGCCTCCCTCACCAACCTGGGACAGATCCCATTCTATCCTGGGGATTTGTTCATCTTAATATCCTTCAGCCTACCAAACACATCCTCCCTTCTTATGTCAACGGGATCCAGAGTAAACAAACTTCCACCTCTAGATAAGGTTCCCTTTGGCCCAAAAAGCCCACACCGATCCACCGAAGAGTAACCCAAACAGACTCATTTCCCTCTGACTAATGCACCTACCACTATAGGCAATGTAGCATGGTTAATTCACCTGGCATGCACAGCTTTGAACTGTGGGAGGAAACCGAAGCACACGGATGAAACCCAAGCAGACACGGGGCGAACACGCAAACTCCACACAGTCAGTCGAGCCTGGAATGGAACCTGGGATCCTACTAGTTTGAGGCTGCATTGCTAACCACTGAGCCCCTAATCTCAACATTCATCATGTCCCTCTCGCCAATGAACACTGATACAAGGTAATCATTGAGAATCTCAACCATTTTCTCAGGTTCGACACACAACTTTCCTTCCGTCTCCTTTAGTGGACCAACCCTTCCTCTAGTTAACCTCTTGGCTCTTATATATTGAGAAAATGCCTTGGACTCTCCTTAATTCTGCTCGCTAAAGTTTTCTCATGACCCTTTTAAAACAGCTTGAATACTCGCTTAAGATTGCTCCTATTCTCGCTATATTCCTCCAAAGCCTGTTCTGTTCATGGCTGCCCGGACCTTGTGTACCACTTCATTTTTCCCCCGGTTAGTAGCAAAATTTCGCGTGTTACCAATAGTTCACAAATCTTGACTTTCCTGTCCCTTGTTTACAAAGGGGCATGCCTCTTCTGCACGATGTTTAACCTATCGTTGAACGACTCCCACGTATCAAATGTGGAATTACATTCAAATAGCTGCCCCCAATCCACATCTCCCAGCTCCTGCCGAGTTTTGATAAAATTGGCATTTGCCCAAATTAGTACTCTTTCTGTATGACTACTCGCACCTTTGTCTACAAGTATTCTATAACTTACAGATTAGTAGTCACTATTACCCCAGAAATACACCACGACATGTTGGACCACCTGGCCTGGGTCATTCAGCAACACCGGTTTCAAAATGGCCCCTCCCGTCGTTGGATTATTGATATATTGCTCTAGAAAACATTCCTGGATGCTCCTGCAACGTACTGAAATATCCAGACTTCTGACATTAATTGTATACCCGTCAATGCTGGAAAAAAAATAAAATCTACGGTCACCACACCCTATTGGTTCTACCTCTGTCCATAACCTGCTTACCGAACTGTTATTCGACATCACTTCATTGTTGGGCGACCTGTATTAAAGCCCCAAACATGTGACTATGCCCTTCTCATTTCTCAGGTCGATCAATAATGCCTCACTGCTCAAAACCTATACAGTGTCTTCCATGATTATCCTTGACCAGCAATGCAACTCCTCTCTCCTTTTCCTTCCCTCCATGCCACGTCTGAAGTACCTATATCCTGGAGCATTCAGTCGTCAATCATGCTCTTCCCACAAAAAAGTCTCAGATCGTAATACTTTCATGCTCCCAGTCACCAATCTGAGCTCTATGTTTGTCTGCCGAGACCATATCCTCCTTGCATTAACGCACTTGCACTTCAATTCATTTGCGGTTATCTGCTCTCTGCCTACTCTTTGCCTTTGCAATGCTAACTTTGAGATTCTGTTCCTTACATTGTTTCGTTTCCACCTCACACACTACACGAGTTTTTCTTCTGGTTCCCCGTGCCATGCCACATCAGTTGAAACCCTCCCCAACAGCAGTAGCACAAAATCCCTCAAGGAGAGTAGTTCCAGATTGGTTCAGATGTCGACTATTCAATTTGTATTAGCCCCACTTTCCCCAGTTCATGTCTCAAAGAGCAACAAACCTGAACCCCACCTCCCCCCCAGCTCCAGCCCTCAACCAAGTGTTCAACCTGCAGATTCTTTCCTTTCTACTCTGGCTAGAACGTGACACTGGTAGATCTCCTGAGATCACTGCCTTTGATGTCCTCGTCTTTAACGTCTCTCCTAGCTCACTGAATCCTGCCTTCAGGACACCTTTTTTTAACTTATATCATTGTGCCTATATGCACCACGACAACTGACTCTTCTCCCACCCCTTCCCTTTCAGAACGCTGTGCAGCCGATCGGTGACATCCCTGACTAGAGCCCTTGGGAGGCAACATACCATCCGGGAGTCCCGTTTTCGGCCGCAGAACCGCTATTCTACTCACATTACAATAAAAATCCCATGACTATCGCTCTCTGAGCCAGTGCAGGGAGAAACAAAGCAGCTAATGAAAGTAACTGTGATGGCATCTACCGAAATGTTAGAAGGGGTTTTAAGAGATATGGCGTGCTTCTGGATAGACAGATGCAGATAAATGCGTGTCCATAGGCACTGGCAAAAGTTAGAGATTTACAGAGTGCTGTATAATTAGAGTACATTGCGCTGACATGGCATGTTAGAGGAGCTGGATCAGGTAATCACAATTAATGGATTGTGACAAACACTGGACATTTTCCAGGAATAATGCATGCTGTTCAGACTGGAGTATTCAATGAAAAATACAGCATTGCATATTCAGAGATAAGACGCGTTTTGGAGTCTGGAGACAGAGCTGGGAACACTGCAGCTAAAGGAACATGAAAGTCTCCTGGAGGATGATGGGGCTGTTGCAAGTTATGGAAGCACTTTATGGAGTTAGAGGGATTGAAGAAACATGCAGAAAAACAGATTTAATGATTTAGAACGAGTTACAGATATGGGCATAATTTGTCTCAGCGTCTCTCGCCCATAAGTGTTCAAACTTTGTGCGAAGATTTGTAGCTCGGGTGCTCGTTGTTGTGGTTCTGTTCGCCGAGCTGGATGTTTTTGTTGCAAACGCTTTGTACCCTGTCTAGGCGACATCATTAGTGCTTGAGAGCCTCCTGCAAAGCGCTTCTTTGATGTTTCCTCCGGTGTTTATAGTGGTCTGTCCCTGCCGCTTCCGGTTGATGTCGCCTCGCCAGGGGACGAAACCTTTGCAACAAAAACTTCCAGCTCGGCGAACAGAACCACAACAAAGGGCATAATTTGGCTGTTCGATGATGCTGAAGAGATTGCGTGAAAAGAGATAGGGAGTGATGGAACAGCTAGGAGATGTTTCAGTTATAGAGGAAGATGTGTAAATTTAAAAAAGTACATTGAATATTCTATTAAAAGAAGGAGGATACAAGAGATTAGACCGTTTATGATAGTTAAAGGCAAACTTCTTGCTACTTGCCTTTTCCAGAAGATGGCCAATTTCAAGTTTCGGGATAACATTTGTCAAGGTGAGAGGAGACAGATTGAATAAGACTTAGGAGTCAATTTCTTATTACGCAGGTGGTCCGCGTGTCAAATGACCTCCTAAGGAAATGGCCGACGCAGGGCCAATTACAAAGTTTCAGAGACATTTGGATGGATACTTAGAAAAAGTTTGGGAGTGATATCGGTCAGGTGGAGGCAGATGGTTCTAGTTTAGTTTGGGAATATTTTTGGCGTGGACTGTTTTGACCAAAGGGTTTCTTTCCTTGCAGTATGGTTCGATGACTCTCTGACAGCACGAGAGACTAGAAGTTAGCTCACAGTCTGAGAGGGCTGAGAGAATTTGATACTGACAGAGAGAAACGGAGGGTTCTCTCAAACGATTCAAACATGAATGTAGCAGTAATGGCTTGAGGATGATATAAATATTGGGAAGGATTCTCGGGATGATGAACCTGTAGAGTGAGTGACAGTACAAGGAGCCTAAGGAGAAAACATATCATGGGAAAATTATAACTGTCTTTGTAAATTGAGGGAGGACATTGCATTATGGTACTGAAGGCATTTGCAGACACGCGGAGACTGGATCAGCTTTAACAAGTAACAGAAACATGAGGTTGTTGGTGGCTACTGACGAAAGGTGGTTCGAACGATTCCGTGTGCTTCAGAAACATAGGTGTTCCTACACCTCTGGGAAATTGGCGAGTCTGTAGGATAGCACAGAGATTGAAATTACAGGAAGGGTTTTGGGAGTTTAAGGAGATCGACACGATTGTAGCAGCTGGAGGATGGTCAATATATGTTGAGGCATGAACAATACTGGAGTATGTTACAGATATATGAGGATGGTCGATAAATGTGTTTTTTAAAGATGTAAACTGCTGCAGAGAGATTTAAATAACGGACGTGCTGAGAGAATTTTGATTGATCTGATTGATTTAATTGGTTTTATTAATGGGAGTCTGAATCACTTTGTTGAAATGGAAGTTCTTAAAGGGTTCAAACATATGACAGAAATAGCAAGAGCCAAAGCAGGCAGACTATATGAAAAGTACAATTGGAGTTGTCGCAGAAAAGCCAATAGTACAGCTGTGTAGGAAGGAGCCCTGGAAAATCGATAATAAAAAGCAAAGATTAACATATTTAATTCAGTATAATGAGAAACAGAAGCCTGGGTGTTTCCACAAGTAAAGAGTTAACGTTACGAGTTGGGAACTGTGTAATCTCTTGAACAGGCAGCTGACAACTGACAACTTTTACTGACTTCGCTAACCTTCATAAAATATGGAATGAGTGCGGACAAGGAGAAGTGCATTGTAATAGTCGAGTCACGGCACAGCACGAGAATGGCTGAAGTTGTAAGGCTAACACAGGAACGGACCTGAGTGACGTGGTAATGTTGAAACCGACAACGTTTATCTTCGGCACACGTGTGAATTGGCTGTAAATGTTTAATCCTGAACCGATTTACAGCGTTCATCATGGACTGAGAAAGTTGCCCTCAATCCATGTGTGCGTGTTTGTCAGGCCTTGTTCTGAGCTTGCGACTGTTTCTGTTTTTCTCTGTTCAAGAAACAACTGTCAGTTCCTCCACCCAAGTCAGGTCGTGGGGTTTTAGTGTGAAGCGATGGGATGGAAAAACCGCACAATGTGAAAGAATTAACCTGATTGGCAAGAGTTAAAGGGGGAGAGGTGAAGAAAGGATGTTAAAGTTCCCGGAACAAACAACCGGAGGTAGACAGTATGAAAATACGGAGGATCCAAGGAGATAAGGAGAAATATGAGAGTTATCACTTATAAACCAGTAAATTAGTTGGTAGCACATATTGAAGTCGGCAAGTATGATGTTGCGGGTATCAAACAGATGTAGCAGCAGGGGAATCAAACTGGGGATTAAATGTCAATGGATACATGTCAATATTAAGAAGACAGGCAGAGGGGACGGCATGTCATGTAAGAAATGGAATTAAGTCAATAGCAAGACGCGATGTAGAGTGAAAAGGTATAGAGTCCGTGTGGGATCAGTCCAGCAACTGAAAACGAGAAAAGACCGTGATGGGATTTCTGCACAGGCCTCCTGGCAGCAGTGAGAATGTAGGGAAGAAAATGAATTAGGGGAAAGGAAATGCATGGGAAAAATGCGCCATTACAATACTAATGTGGGTGTTTCATCTGTTTGTGGACTAGGAAAATACGTTTGGGACAGATCTCAAGAAAAAATGCATTTGGATAGGTTTATCAATAGGAAGTGTTTAGTGGGATATCGACCAGGTGCTGGCAAGTGGGACTAGATTGCATTTGAATATCAGGTCGGCATGAACGAGTTGGACGAAAGGGTCTGTTTCCGTGATGAATATCGCTATGACTATGGCTGTATAATTAGACTCGCAAAACGAGTTTCGCAATAAAGAAGAATCTTTGCAGCTTGCACCGTAGTTGCTTCCATAAAAGAAAATATGCTTATCTCCTGAGCAGATGCGAGGAGCTGAAAATCGAATCACTGGAGGAGGATAAGGGACTATTAATCCTGCTTCATTTTCGCCCCTGCAGGAGACATAGTGACTGCTCTGCTGCCCTGTTTAACCGAAGGTCTGTTTTGGTGCCTTGTTCACGTCAAGCATGCATGACGCATATTGTCAATTTCAGCTCTCAATTAATTTCAGTTCAACACTGAAACTGATCAGTATCCATTGCTTCAAAAGAACAAGTGAGTAAGATGATGCAACTTAATGGTTTCGATGCAATTGTTCAGCCATGGTCTCTCTGAATTGCATCGCCTGAGCAAGGAGGTGAATGGCGTCGGGCTCCACAACTTTCTTATATATATCTGTCCATCCAGGTCTCTCTATGTATTCATCGAACCCCTATTGTGCTGTTCCTTGGCGGGGGTGGTTATTAACTTCATTCCTGCCACCGTCACTGTTTTTTATGAGCTCTCGAGTGCTTGGTATCCAACAGCCGCTGTTGATGTTTCTCCAATTTGGTAATTTTAGATAAAGTATTCCCAACAGTTAACATTTCTTGGGAATTATGACGTCCTCCAAGCTATCATTTGTATAACCTGATCCACAATCTCTCGCAATTACAGTGTTGCTGTAATTTGTTTTGTTAGCAAGTTAGTTGTATGTTTTATGTAAAAATAGCTTCCAGTGGGTTTTTGAGCTTCTCTCGAAACCTCGGAAGAGATGCCACATAGACAATGGCGTTCGTGCAGCAATTCAAATTCCGCAGCATATATGCAACAACTTTAAATGTATATTGACCATCACTATCTAAAATCTCATCAACATTAAAGTAATAGAAAATATTCCACAGCCACATAAATATGAAGCTGCCAGATATGGCAAATAGTAAAACCACACACTGCCTTCTACTCTCCATCTCTGGATCACTGCATTTATCTCCTTTACTCTGACCTTTCAGACCCTTGCGGATACCACTAGTGACTATAATGTGTTTCACTGTCAGAGCATTGAGGAACAAAATTAAACCAAATGGAAGTATTGGGGTTAGGATCTTCTCAAAGTTGTTAAATCCTTGCCACACAGGGTCATCACTGTATGCATCTCTATTTGAACAGTACCATGGCACAATGTTAATGATTTCATAAGGTTCAAACTTAAAGTCGATCGGGATATGTATTAAACACAGCAGACTGCCGATAATTGCCAAAATCACAGTTGCAGTTTTCTCATTGCAGTATTTGGCTTTGAGATTCTCACAACAAATGGTGACATATCGATCGAAGGTGAAAGCAATAGTGAACCAGACAGAACAGTCTATAATGGCACGACACAATGTATAGCGAACTTTACACATGGCAGTGATGTCCAGGAACGATGGTGGGAAGTAATCGTTCTTGATTTTGCTCAGTGTGATCTCAATGATAACGACCAAAAGATCTACTGTTGCAATAGCCAGAAGGTAGCGAGTTGTGCAGGTGGAGATTCCACATCTTCCCTGGGCCAAGATTGCAATTGTTACTAAATTGACTGGAGGAGAGAAAACGATAGAGAAGGGAAAACTAATTGAAAAACACAAACATTCATCATCTTGAGTCTTTGTGTTGAGGGTTACATTTTAGCACCACAAATGTCTGTGTGCAATATTGTTAGGAGACCAATAATCTCAATGAACACAACTGTGACACAGAATGTACCTTCAGGTTTAACGCAAATGCGACATGAATATGATGCAAGCTGTTTAAAAGAGGAAATAATACAGGTAAGATTTGAACAAGAAACAAAATCGCCAGTGGTTCATCAACTTCCCAGTGCATTTATGGCAAATCCTGTATATGTTACGCCCATTATTAAAATTGAGCAAACTCTTAGAAAAGGAGTGCACTCTCTCTTCGCTGCGAACACTCCCTCAAGAACTACTTACACATTGTTTTTTGAACATTCCCTGTGATTTGGCTCTCATAAAGTATCATGACTTTTAAAAAAAGTTTGCTGACACTATGGAAACATAATCAAAATGTATTGGACAACGTTGCTCGGCAATTACAAGACCAGTGTTTGTATCAACAATGGCAATAGTAAGGGTTTCAAGTACGAAGAATTCTGGAGAGGTTGGTGAAACTGTCTCTAATATCTGTAAGAATCTCACACTGCACAAATCATAGGAGTTAGAACAGTACAGTATTGTACAGGGCATTCCACCTCGATGCTGTGCCAACATTTTGTCGTACTCTAAGATCAAACTATCTTGTACATCGACATATCACGGTCATCCATGTGCTTACCGAATAAGAGCTTAAATATCCCAAATGTATCTGACACTACCACCGCTGCTGGCCGTGCGTTCCATACACCAATCACTCTCTGTTTTAAGAACCTACTTCTGAAATCTCGCTTAAACTTACCACCAAACACCTTGAATTTATGCCCTCTCGTGATAGCAGTTTCTGCCCTGTGACAAATTGTCTGGCTATCCGCTGGATCAATTCCTCTCTTCGCCATGTACACCTTGATCAAGTCATCAAGTGTCGTTCCATTCAGAAAATCCATAGGATCCGAAAACTATCTTCACAAAACAATTCTTCCAGTCTAGGCAGCATTCTGGCAAATTTCTTCTGATACTTATCCAAACTTCCACATGCTTCCTATAATGAAACAACGAGAACTGAACATAATAATCAAAATGTGGCCTCAAAATGGCTTTTTAGAACTGCAGCCTAAGGACGCGACTCTGAAACTCATTCCCCATGCTAATGAAAGGCAACACACTGCACACCTTCTTAACATCAATATCAACTTGAATGACATCTTCAAAACGAAGAAATTAGTCCAATTTGGAAATATTGCAGGTGCATCATTCAGATAATCCAGGGAAATCTCTTCAAATTATTTCGGCAATTGGAAGCTGGACTTGCACAGCATATTTAGACATGTGATCTTTTGAAATACTTGTGTTCATGAGAGTTGGTAATTAAAAAGTAGTTTTCTGAGGCAATTCAAAACAGAATGTCATTTGCTCTAAAGTTGCATAACTATCACTTGAAGTAGGTAAATGAGAACGCTTTACGAGAAGGCAAATAAACTCTGAAAGACTTCTGGATATTCTAAGTTAAAAACCAAAATCAGTTATTTTTGGAAAAAGCTCAGGCTGTCACGCTGCATCTGTGGAGGGAAATGAGAGTTAAAATTTCAGGTCCAGGGACATTTCATTAGAACTGAGGAAGGCAGATGTTGATCATGAGGTACACCTGAATGGCAGGAAACGTTCGTAAGTTTGGAAGAGTAGAAATGGAGATGGAGCAGAGTGGAGCATGAAGATAATCATAACCCAGCTCGTCCAACTGCCATGTTTCATGCTCTGCAAACTGTCACTTCAATGTTCGGCATGATGAATCACGCATAATTTATTCTTTAACAAGTATTTTCGTTCAGGGCACAATGGTTACCATGTCTTTGATCAGGAAATGATATTATACATCATCATGTCAAAAATGTAAATCTGTTCAGAGTCAGTACAAAATGGTGCACATCATCGACACAAATACACCCTGAAGAATAGTCCTCTGAACACAAAGCCACTGGGATTAGGGGTCAGAATCCAGTGAGGCTTACAACTTCAGAGTTAATGGTCCTTAAATTAAAGCGGTGTGCTAAACTGAAGCATTATCATTTGTGAGGCATGCTGTTCTCATACAGATGATGATAATGCGTTAAAAATTCGGAACTCAGACCCAGAACTATCTGGATAGATCAGTTTTTATTTTTCATTTTCGTTTTTGCGGTCGAGTCAGTCAGCGGTGTGCTCACATAAGGCTGACAAACCTTCCACAACAACAAAAAAATACACCGAGCAAGTTCTTGAAATGAACACAATGCAAACATCATGTGGAAAGTTTCAACATTTAAACAATGCAGGCATATAGGTACATTAACCTCAGTGAAGCCTCAATGTAGTTTTCATGCTGAAGCTTCTTGTTCATCTGATATGTTCACAGAACTATAGCATTTTGTAAACCTTCCTCAAATTCCCAATGCTATTTTCCACTGTCACGCACTGAAGTCTTGAAATAGGCTGCAAGTAAGTTAATGTATGCTCTTTCTCTTTGTACGGTTAACTGAGTAGAATGTGTAGTCTTAGCTAATATTAATTCTGCCGTTTAGGGCGTCTTCTCACTCTTCTGCATCTGTCTGAATGATCCGGTTTCTCTCCTTACTTCTACATTCTAAATCTCAAGGCAACAAATACTGTAGAATCTATCTGATTATTCGAATAGCTACATATTTATATAAATTCTCCAGATAGTCAATTTTTGTCCTTTTTAATGCTTTTTGTCAAATAACTCAATTCGTAATATATTTATGTCCCATCAAGAACTGAAATACGAAATCAAATATATGAAAAGCATATATGAAAAACAATATTGCAATAATCATCGGTGACTTCAACTTGCAGTTGCAGCGGACAAAACACTTTGCTGGCCAATCTAAAGATAATTTATTTGTGAACTAAATATGTGACTGTGTTTGGAGCAGCTGGTGGTTTAATCACTAGGAAACACGGAATTCTGGATTTGGCATGAGACCAAAGGGGCAGTTTTTTCACGCAGAGGGTGGTACGTGTTTGGAATGAGCTGCCAGATGATGTGGTGCAGGCTGGTACAATTGCAAATTTAAAAGACATGTGGAGGGGTATATGAGTAGGAAGGGTTTGGAGAGATATAGGCCGGGTGCTGGCAGGTGAAATTCGATTGGGTTGGGATATCTGGTCGGCATGGATGGGTTGGATAGAAGGGCCTGCTTCCATGCTGTACATCTCTCTGACTCGATGACTCTAAATACTGAATTTTGAATTTAAGCTAAAGGAACCCATAGAGGGCAGTGACCATAAGGTGGTCTAATTCTGTTTGAGAGGTGAAAAGGTGTCAGATATCTCAGAATGACGTTTGAGTAAAAGCATCTGCAAATACATCATTGAGGAGATAACCAGAGTTGTTTGGAAGTGGAGCTGAATTGGCATGCAACTGTGGCACTTTTAGATAAATTAATCCAAAGGAAGAGCTAACAAACTCAGGGCTGGATAATTTAATCGTATCACGCAACAGAAGTCAGGGACAGTACAAAACCAATGAAGTTGTATGCCTCATCTCAGAGATTAATAGGAAGTTACACAATTAGGGAACTTTCAAAATCAATAGAGGGTATCCAAAAAAGCAGTTGGAATAACATGATACGTGAGCAAAAGCTGGTGAGTAGAGGAAAAGATTAATTCAAGAGTTTTAGATATATTAAAGCAAGGACGTGATGAGAGTGTGCCACTGGAAATTGAGACTGGGGATGTCGTCACGGAGAAAAGGAAACAGTAGAGCAACTGAACAGACATACTATGACAGTTTTGATGGTGAAAGACTCCAGTAGCAAAGAGCGAATTCGAGAGACTGAGGAATAGGCGTGGGTCCAGTTCATCACTAAAGAGAATGTGCTGGTCAGTTAAAACGTCTGAAGCAGAGTAAATCCCCATAACTGGACGGATTGAATCAGAGAGTTCTCAACAAGATAGCTCAGGAAGTTGCTGAGTCATTGCTAACGATCACTTAGGAGTCAGTGGAGTGGATGTGTGTGCCAGATGATTTGAAAATGTAACAGCCTTGCTTATGAAGGGACATAACCAGAAGACAGAAACTAACGTTGGTTAGCATGACCTTGGGTTGCCAACGTTTTGGAGCCTCTTATTAGCAATAAGATGGGGAAAGATGGGGAAGTACTTGAACGTGCCTCATAAAATAGGGCTAAGATGTTACGATTTCAGTGGGGGGTCTAATGCTTGTTAGGTATATTAGAATTATTTGAGAAAGTTACAAACAAGTTACATAAAGGGCAGCCAACGGATGTGATCACTTTGTACTTTCTGAAGCCTTTGAAAATGTACAGCACGGGAGCATGTTCAAGAAGATAAGAGCCCATGATGTTAGGAGCAAGGTACTGCAAGGATAAATGGTTAGCGAAATGATCTAAAGCTCAAAGAGTTTTAAGAGTACAAGTATAGGAGTTCTCTTATGGATAACCCGCAGGATCAGCTGCGAGTTAAGAAAGCAAATGGAATGCCTACCTTCTTTGCAAAAGGGACAGAATGCAACAGCAGAGATTACTGCTGACGTTGTATAAGGCACTGTTCAGAGTGGAATTGGAATGTTGTGAACAGCTTTGGGCCCCATACCTCAGGATGCTCTGGTATTGACAATAATCTGTAGGAATTTTTATAACAATCATCCTGTGTATGATGACGTTCTGATATGAGCATTAGCTGAGCAGTCTGGGTTTCTTCTCGATGGCGTCAATCAGAAAGGGTGGCGTTTTGATTGAACAATCCAGAATGCTAAGAGGCTTTGACAGAGTGGATGTGATGGAGAGGTTTCTATTAGACGGAGAGGTAAGTATCCATTCACACAGCCTCAGAATGAACGTTATCATTTCAAAATTGAGATGAGGACAGCTTTCTTTAGCCAGAGCGTGGTTAATCTGCAGAAACCATTGTCATAGAAGGTTGTGGCTGCCAAGTCATTCCGCGTATTTTAAACTGTGACAGAGAGGTTTTTGATGATTAAATGTATTAAGGTGAGACAACAGGACAATAAAATTGAGAAACACATTAGCCAAATGGCAGAGCAGATAGGAAGGGAGGAATTGTTTAGGTTTCTCTTATGTCTTATGGCATTATCATCTAAGAGTCTACTTTGTGCAAATAAGTGAACTGCGTCACCTTAGGAAAAACGTCTCTGAACTCTAGATGACTCCATTATTTTCGTTTATATTGTCAAACATTGTACCAAACTTCACATTTTCAACTCTGCTCGATCTGCTCTCCATCTGAGTTCCTCAGGTGCCCGATGAACCTCATTGCCTAATGAACACATGGCTAGGCCTGTGGAAACATAATAGATTGCACTTTGACTATCTGTCTCTGACACTTGCTGCCCAAGAATGAATCTTCCACAGAACACAATTACTACATCATGGAGACATAATATTCAGCCCAACAAGACCACATCAAACATCGGTCGATCATCCCACCCAGACCCATCCCCTTTCCATGTAACCTTACATTCCCGATGGCTAATGCACGTAGCCTACAGATCCCTGAAGATGAAAGGCAAATTTCCATTGCCAATCCATCTAACTTGAACAATGGGCGGCACGGTGGCACAGTGGTTAGCACTGCTGCCTCACAGCGCCGGAGACCCTGGTTCAATTCCCGCCTCAGGCGACTGACTGTGTGGAGTTTGCACATTCTCCCCGTGTCTGTGTGGGTTTCCTCCGGGTGCTCCGGTTTCCTCCCACAGTCCAAAGATGTGCAGGTCAGGTGAATTGACCATGCTAAATTGCCCGCAGTGTTAGGTAAGGGGTAAATGTAGGGGTGTGGGTGGGTTGCGCTTCGGCGGGTCGGTGTGGACTTGTTGGGCATAAGGGCCTGTTTCCAAACTTGGAGGAAACTGTTCGATATCCACGCATACACGGGGAAAGAGCAAACTCCAAAGAGTTGCCCTGGGGGTCGAATTGAACCCATGAGACTGCAGCTGTGCGGCAGCAGTGCTAACGACTGAGCCACTGTAACGTGCAATACCAGTTATCATTGACCAGAATCTGATGTGGCCTTAATAATTTAAATATATGTGGCGAAAGAGCAGATCAGACGCTGGGAATCATTCAATGTTTGCCCAACAGCGACAGGTCACAAATCCTTTGCTGAACAGTAGCTCAGTGGTGAGCACAGCTGCCTCACATTGCCACAGACTCGGGCTCGATTCAAGCCTTGGGCGTCTGTCTGTGTGGAGATTGCTCATTCTCCCTGAGTCTGCATGGTTCCCTGCAGTTGGTCCGGTTCCTCCTACCTTCCCAAGACGTGCAGATCAGGTGTGTTGACCATTCTAAATTGACCATAGTATTCGGGAATTTGTAGTTTATGTGCATTAGTAATGGGGAATGGAGGCTAATAGTGAATTGGCCCTCGTATCATTCAAAGCATCGGCGTGGATTTATTTGGCGAATGGTCTGTTTCTGCCCTTTAAGGATTTTATGACCGTGATGCAATACTTGCCACTTGGATGAATGAGTGAATATCCAATAACACATGAAGAATTTTGGCAGAATCAATGTCGAATCAGGTCTCCATGATTGACAAATTGGAGAATTTTCATTTTTTGTGTTGCTTCTTCAGGAAACGTCCACGTGACAGCACTGTGCTTTTCTGTACTCCCCTTGGACTTCAGCATTTGATACACGCTACTATCGCCACTACTTTCTCAAGGTAACTAGGGATGGCAATAAATCCTGGGCCCACCAGTGACGCTTGTACCACAAACGTGCTTTGAAAATGTATCACTACCACCATTCAACTACCATAAAGATTGAGGAGAATTTGCGGGTTTCATGATGTCTGGGATGCTTATTTGGTCTGTGATTGGTTATAAACAAGGGGCTGTTGTGCTGGTTAGGACATTTTGAGATTTGGCAGTCCATGAGTGAAGGTTGATAACGTTTAGATTGGGCACTACTGTGTTGTGCTAAAGCTAATGGGTGACATCGAGATGGATCATCACAGGACTCTCATATTTTGCATACATATGATAAAATACATGATTTGTGCACTGAAGCAAAGAGCCTCACATTTGAAAAATAAAGTATCTGAAAAGACTCAATCATTTGACGATTATGTTGCCAAACCTCAGTTAAAATTTTGCATATGTCATCTTGCTATGCCTATGCTCTATCTCAGCTCCCCTGGTGCCCTGGTGCACCTCTTTGTCTGATGCATTGATAGTTTACCTTTAAACGTAGTAAATTGTGCATTGATTATCTGCTTCTGCCATGTGTTGCTCAATAACGAATAATCAATAGAACAGAACCCTTACTCCATGGAAGCAGTACAGCCCAACAAGTCCACAGCGATCCTCCGAAGAGCATCCCACCCGAACTATCGCGATCAGCAGATTACCATTGAAATCCAACAAAGATGAACACCTTTGCGCTGAGGCACGAAACCATTTGAACCGGCAGAAATCCACATCGACACAGGCGAACGTGCAAACTCCATACAGTTTGTGGTGGGTCAGATAATTCAGAAGGTTCTGAGTGATAAAGTACACGTGCATTTGGAAAGATTGGATTCGATTAGGATCAGTGTGCATGACGTTGTACGTGGGAGATTATGTATCACAGATATGTTAGAGTTCTTTGTTGTTTTGTCTGGGAAGATTCACAATGGCATGGTGGTCGATGCAATTTATTCAGTTTCTGTAAGGCGTTTGATAATGTTCCACATGTTAGAATGTTCTGTAAATTTCGTTTGCTTGGAGAGGTAGAAAATTGGATATACAATAAGTTCGATGGCAGAAACCAAAGGGTAATAGTAGAAGGATGATTGTCAGACTGGAGGCGTGTCTCAGGCGGCGGTGCTGGGGCCATTTCTATTTGTTATGTATATCGACGATTTGGATGAAAAAGTGCAAGGCACCAAGTTTTCAGATGACACTTAGATAGGAAAGACCGTGAACACGAAGGAAAGTTGTCATAAATTGCAGTAAGACCTTGATCAGCTGTGGGTCAGGAAATACCTAACGAAGTTGAATACAGATAAGTGTGAGGTCTTGCAATTTGGAAAGTCAAATTAAGATAGGAATTGAATGGTGAATGGCAGTCCCGAAACGTCGATTCTCCTGTTCCCTGGATGCTGCCTGACCTGCTGCGCTTTTCCAGCAACACTTTTTCAGCTCTGATCTCCAGCACCTGCAGACCTCACTTTCTCCTGGTGAATGGCAGTGCCTTAAAGAAGACAGTGGGTTAGAGGAACCATAGAGTTCTGATGCAGATTTTTCTGAAAGTGGCATCCCATGTGACTGCTGGGGCTCGAAGGGAACAGTATACGATCACTAGAGGCATGGACAGGGTAAATTCACACAGCTTCCCACCCCCCACACCACTTTATTGTGGAAACAAGGACAACAGGGCAACAGTTTAGAGTTAACGTCGGCAAAAATAAAAGGGAACTTGAAGGGCAACTTCTTTCGGCAGAGGGTGGTATGCATTTGGAATGTTCTGCAAGCTGAAGTTGTTGAGGTGGGTACTTTTACAACACTTAAAAGGCATTTGGTCGAATATATGGATGGGAAACGTTAAGAAGGATATGGAAGAAGTGTGGGGAAATGCGGTTAGCGGAGATGGACATTTTGATTAGCGTGGACTAAATTAAGTCGATGGGCCTTATTCCGTTCTGTAGTAGCCTATGATTCTCGGACTCTATGCATGGTTTGACATCCTTATGAAATTAATTAAAATAATCTGCCGCTCCATTCGAGATTTGAAACCACTTCCCACCTCTGCCTCACGAAATTTTGGTTGTTCATTGTTTCCACTCCTGATAACTCCACTCAGGATTCACGGTATACCTGAGAATGCTCGATGTTGATTGCACACACTACCCACCACTTCTTATATTTTATACTCACCTTCATTTTAATAAATTTATGGGAATCCAAACGGCATTTCGCAGTTTTTCTTGCATTTGAGTTTATTGTCTTTTTCCCTGAATGGATTTGCAGCCAAAGAGAGCTCCCGACCATCATATTTTTTATATTGTTCATTCGTCTGAATGTCAATCTCACCCTTGACACTTGTATGATGTTCCAAGCTCAACACAATAAGGCACAGCATATTAATGGGTATCCACAGAATTTCAGATGCAACGAGTTTCAGATGAGAGTAAAAGGTCTCCTTGCTTTCCCTTATCATATGAAGTTTCAGTATAAAACCTTATGATGTTTGAGGACTTGGCTTAGTATTGGAGGAACATGGATCTGAAATTTCAGTTTTTCGAATATCGTGCTTGCTTTTCTTCACGTGTGAATGTTATTTTAAAATTTGCGATGGAAACAGCATCTTAAAGAAGCCATGAGAATACATCTTAATACTAAGAAGGAGCCTGTATTCATAATTGTTTCCATACCGTGGGTTTTGCGACCGTATGTTTGAAGAATAGGGATCAAAAGAAAAGATCTCGTGCCATGCGATCAACAATATGACAGTTGAACATAACAGCTTCATCACAGTGCACTCGTCCTTTGTTCAGAAGCCACTAAGAGGAAACCTCAAAATGGTGTTTTCAGAGACTTAAAAACTCTGGAATTAAGAGTCTAATGATGCCCATGCATTAATTCTTGATATTCGGTGGAAAAAAAATGTTTGGGTGATAAATGAAGTTTAGTGAAGGAAACTGCTATCTTTACCCTCTATAGCCGACACATGATGCCAGACCCATAACAATGTAGTTGAATCTTACCAGCCCTCTGGATAATTAGGGATCGGCAATAAATGACAATCTGCCAAACCATACAATGAATGGTCAATGAATGTTAGAAAATACACTGAAGGGGGCTAACTGACACTTTCACCAGATTGCACGTTGTCTTATTGCTAACTGAAACAATGCTGAAATAAGGTTGTAAGAGATATTTTCGTTCTCGTTTTAATTCAGTTGATATCAATTTCGTTTTAATTAAAAAATGTAGATTGAGAAAGAAGAACGATTAATTAAAAAGGTGTGGTGGTACGGTGATGAGCACTGCTGCCTGGAATAACTCTCACCTCGGAGTTTATGGAGTTTGTATGTTCTGTGGATGACCGGGTTTCGACCAATCGGCCAGTGACGAGCATGTTAAGTGAATTTGCCTTGTTCAATTGGTCTGGTGGATGAGATTTTAGGTGGGCTATCTATAGTAAATGTCTGTATCCGGGAATAGAGTGGGATGTTTCACGGTTTGTCGGTGCAGACCTGGTGAGCCTATACCATATTGGTACACTTTCAAGGATGTTTTGTCATGCTTGACGAAATTGCTCCCGCTTGTAAACTATAGTACAATTCAGGATAAACGCAGTTTGAACAAGCACATCAAATCCTGGCAATGCATTTGCAAGATAACCCATGAAGGTTCCTTTATGCATGCGGTGTGGGAGGGGGATGGGTGGGAGGGGTTACGGTGGATGCAGTGTAGCCTGAAAAATAGCTAATTAGAATCAAAACGTGATTATATTCAAAACAGGATATTTCACATTTCAGACTTCTCAGATTATATTTGGCGCCAATTTATTTTTATGCTTTATCAGATGGTATGAATCAAGATGATATCACACAACGAAAAATGAGTTAACAATGCAAGCAATATCAAATAGATAATTTTGCTGTACGGGAGCAAAACATGTTATTCCTCTATACTCATATGTTTGGCACAATAATCAATAAAATCCATATTGCACTCCTCCAAAATAATAAATAACATTCAAAATGCACGATCGCTTTCTGTGATGAGTCCCAGTGAATTCGAAGCCAGGCACTACTCCTGTTGTGTAAACATCTTCAAGCAATGACTTCACAAATGAATTGAGTAGTAAAGGAATGTCTACTCTTAACATGTCAAGTGCACAGCAGTAACTGATTGGAATGTTTCACTGATAACCTCGTTCGACAGAAAGGGCCAAGCGACCTCCTTCTGCTACATAAGTGAATGAAAACCATAACGTTTATTCTTAACCTCTAATTTTCTTAGCAGTGGGGG
Organism: Chiloscyllium plagiosum; assembly: GCF_004010195.1. Lineage (NCBI taxonomy): Eukaryota > Metazoa > Chordata > Chondrichthyes > Orectolobiformes > Hemiscylliidae > Chiloscyllium > Chiloscyllium plagiosum. The sequence goes on along the minus strand of NC_057717.1, from coordinate 82,331,795 downwards.
ATAATATAGATCTTTTCTCCAACACTCAGTCTCTCAAGCAATAAGCTAAAGGACGTGATGCAATTTCTCACCTCTCACACCTAAGAAAGTAAAGTTTAAACAGTTACTGATTGTTGTGCCCAAGAAATCGCTGGACAATAAGTCTCATTTTTAATGTCTGTTTATATTGAAGCTACTTTCAATTTTTCCCAAGAGAATCTTACCTACCTGACGAGTAATGCACCAGCTCGCACAATGTTGTAATTGGAAATTAAATCTGAAAGTTGCAATCTGTGAACAACCATATTAGTCGATGTAATGTGGGGGTTTTCCATAATTCCCATGTAATAAGTGATAGACATTCTTCCTATTTTTCTTTTAGTAAGTGTTTTAATAGAGACTGCAACATTCACATCATATATTCAGCACAATCAGCAAGACCTTCTCAGAAAGAAAATGAGATACTTTGATAACAAATATATTTTTGAGTTATGTTGCAGTCAATATTGAAGTAAATAATTTCCACTTAACGATCGCCACTCTAGCTTAATATATAGTTATCTTTTTCTTCCTGAATTTTATGCAATAGGACTTTTGTGATCAAATAATGCTTCAGACAAAATGGAAAATACCGCCTCGAAACAACCAACAAAATCCAATAAATCTGAACTTGCATTTGTTTCAGTATTCACATTACCAAAAAGATATTCGAATATAGAGAAGGAATGGGAAATTCACTACCAGAACTTTTCCTGCAAGAATTCATTTATTGTTCCCATTTTTTCTGTGTTTCTTTTCTCGTGTCTCCTTTTCATGTATCATAATGGAGATTCGAACACATTTCAGCTGTTCTCTGAACATCCTATGGGTCACTACGTCAATACAAGTGTTTTGAAATCAACTCAACAACTTCAGGAATGGTGCAATTTCTTTGGCGATTTAATTAGTGTTTTTGTGGTTACCCTGGTAATAAATTGTGATTACAAATCTGGTAATCACAAAATTCACAGAATTTGTTAACCAGAGCAATATAAAACTGATCGGTATGGAGAGGAGGAAAGGGGTGCATTTGGTTCTCAGTCTCTGGGTCACATTGATTCTCACTCCCGCAAGACTGGACTCCTGAGCGAGTTCTATTGGTAAGTAATATATGTCGGGCAGTCTTTGAATTAAACAGGATAATCAGACTAAACGGAAGGCAAACAGCTGAGGTGGTGTAAAGGCAGACAAACGCTATTCCTGCGGTTGAACGGTTGTAAGCAGCTCTTTGGTGACAACCTCCCTTTTAAATTATTTTTTAAGGTTCAAATTGAAATAAGATTTATATTCCCTTTAATAGACTCAGAAGCGAAAAGGTGATGATGACTGCTATTGCTGTTCTTTTGGTGCAATAATTTATTTGAAAGTTCTGGCAGCAGATCATGGCAAATCGCTCAAATGTGCATGGCAAAATGCTCCAAACAGATACATCGAACGAGACAGAGGTCAGGTATTAAGTGAATGTGCACACCGATGTGTAGGGCATAGAACAAAAAATGGAAAATGATAAATTAAGATATGATACACCATAAAATTGATAATAATGACCAGTAGATCAGTTATTGCCATTGATACCAAAGAAACAGAGATACACTTGGAAGTGCCACAGTTTCCACTTGACAAAATCAGGATTGTCACTGAGTTCTCTATAAAGTGAGAGAGCAGACAATTAATATTGCTGTGACTGAAAAAGATAAGTATTGGCAGTATCTATTCAGTGCAATTCCAAATGAGCGAATGATCCACATATGAATAAGGTGAATAAGATACAGACATCTCCCTGCACTGACTGACAAGACAGTCTAAGATACAGACATCTCCCTGCACTGACTGACAAGACAGTCGAAAAATCCTGGAAATCCTTCATCTAAGTGCTTTAAAATCATAAGCAAATCATTTTTTAAACAACGAATTGGATATTTCAGAAACACGATTGATGTGTTTATTCCACGAATTAGTTCTCTACTATACAATCTGAAGAGTGAACAAGAAAACGTTTAATACTGGTTAACAACTGACAGTTTAGAAATCTCACCAGGAAGAGTACCCAATGCAAGAATTGGGTATTAAGTTTCTTTAACCTGAATAGCAGAATTGTATATTTCTTTGTCAGAGCATGATTGTGTGACAGTTGGAGGACTCTGAATGATGCACGCCTTAAGTAATAGAAGGATCGCGATATTTGTACCAACATCAAACCTGCAGGGAATCAAACACTGTTGATGCATCAGGAACATTAATTATACTAAAAAAACAAACGTATTCGGGGCAATTATTAGCACTGAAGAAGAAAGCACTGGCTTTAATGTGTCATAGTTGAATAAACTATTACATAGAACATAGAACATTACAGAGCAGTACAGGCCCTCCAGCCCTCGATGTTGCGCCGACCTGTCCTACTAATCTGAAGCCCACCTAACCTACATTATTCCATGTACGCCCATATTCTTATCCAATGACGACTTCAATGCACTTAAAGTTGGCGAATCTACTACCGTTGCAGGCAAAGCACTCCATACCCTTCCTACTCTTTGAGTAAAGAAACTACCTCTGACATCTGTCCTCTATCTCTCACCCCTCAATTTAAACCTATCCCCCTCGTGTTCGCCGTCACCATACTTGGCAAAAAGGCTCTCCCTGTCCACCCGTCTAACCCTCTGATTATCTTATAGGTCTCGATTAAGTCACCTCTCAACATGTACCTGAAAAGACCAGCCTCGCAATATTGGTTGGTAGTTTACTTCTTATGAATGAGGCATGAGAGGTACCTCCATCACTTGACCTATGGAAAAGCTCCCACCTTTCACTCATCAAACTACAGTCTTAGACCTTCAAATTTATCCACTTCACAAACTCCTGGAGCTTCTGCAAACTGCATTTCCTGCATCTTTAGTTGTTATCTTCGTAACCGTTTCTTCATTGGTAAATATTCGACTGCTTGAGTGTTAATCATTAAATTCCATCAGCACTCGACTGCTTCTTAATTTGGAAGAGGCGATGGTTCGAGTGCAAGCAAGTTTCAATCGCTCAAATGGGATAAAGATCAGACGAAGAAAATCAGAGTTCCTTTTTTCCGAGAAAGGGGTGCAATCAGTCTGACAGTTACAGATGTTCGCCATTGGCGAGTGTTCATCATTTATAGTTTTTGTGACAATCGTCTTGTCGTGTCTTCTGTGACATTTTTCTAAGTGCTGCTGTACTTACTTGATTTAATCACTGACGGATGGATCACAGTGCGGTACATCAACGTCCATTAAAATTACTCCATATGTGCAGTCGCACATTGTAGAATTAAATTCTGACATCTTTTCAGATCAAACGTGAAGAAATACTATAAACATCCACGGCTGTTACATGCTATCATTTGCACGTGCTGTGAGATTCCTCTTCCTTTAATAATGGAGTGCATTACAGTCACAAACATCGAGTTTTCAACATGGAAACTGTTCCTTTGGACGATCTCGCTCTTGCAGACTAGATATAGAAATTAATAAAACCACATTTGTCTGCCACAAACCTCTCAACTCTTCCTATTCGTGAACTCATCCAGAAGCCGTTTAAAAGATGCATTTAAGCATGCCTCCACTCCTTCCTTCGTCAGGTCATTCCATAGACGCAGCAAAATCTGCGTGTAACTGTTGTCACTAAGGTATCTTTAAAGATTTCCCCTCTCATCTTCAAACCAGGCCAATCTAACTTTGGACTCCCCTACCTTTAGCAAAAAAGATCTCAGCTATTCATTGTGTTAAGGACAAGGTGAGATCTCCTCAACACTCTTCAAGTATGTAGCCCAGATTCTAAATTTGCTCGGTGTTTGAGGCGGGTGTCAGTGCATATTTCACCAGTAATGAAGTTGGCTCAACCACTTATTTTTGAACAAAACGCAATTGATTCGCAAGATTACTGAATGGGACACAAAGAAAAGAGAACAGAATATGGAATATATTCACCTATTCAAAAACCGAACTGACGATCCCAAATTAATGACGTTGTTCTCAACGCCTGAAACATTCCCATAAACACACCTCAGTAAAAAAGGCAAAGTCAAACACAGTGTCTTGCAGGAGAGAGAAATGTCAGAGAGATCATGATGGAACATTTTCGCCCATACAATTGATCCTTTGAACGGCAGCCTCAAAAACAAACATCTGACGGCTTGCTAAAATCAAACCAAACCAAACAAAGCCCGAGAAACCTGAGATGGGTCATTCCCCTATCAGTGTGCATTCTTCGTTTAAAAATTTAAAGCCTTTTGCCTGAAACAGAAACTGTTAGCAATAACAAAATTGGCACTAAAATCCATAAAAAAACCTACATACTCCAGAACCTGCGTCTAAATGAACATTCTTTTAAAAGGATGAAGAGCAAAATTACCATGCCAAATGTTGTCATAATGCTGGTCTTGTACAAGGTTACTTTGCCGTTGATGATTTTTTAAAACTGGCGTCATTGGCCACACCTCATTGTGTCTGCAGTTCGAATACTTCATTGGGACGTTGTTCATCAGGCTAAAAGTTTGACACGTCTTTGAAAAAGCTGATATCGTTGATGGAGTGAGGTCAGCTCTCTAGATTTTCAATTCAATTCAGTTCGGGAATGAGTTGAGTAAAGTTCACAGGGAAACTTGGAAGTCTTCTCTCTGTCCTTCTGCCTTTCTGATTTCTAATTTTCAGTTTCCTGTGTCTTTTTTTTTCACTGTTTCTGGTAAGGGAGTGTGTATAGGTTGTTGTAGTGCATTTTATTTCGAGTGTTGATTTGGTTTGTTTAAACAGCGTTTGGATAACAATGACTTACAGTTTCTGGAGTTTCTGGATGTGGAAGAACTAACCTTCGGGTTGTACGAAATGCAAACAAGACCAAGGAATTTAATGGACAAGCTGTGGTTGAATTTACCTCTTACCGTGAGAAAATATGAAATGATGTCAGCAGTAGCACGGCATTAAAGTTTGCTGGAAACACTATCATGATCCGTGGAAATTGCAACAAATCAATTGCAATTGCAGCAAAATGCGTTAGAGGCGAGAGAGAAAGAAAGGGCAGCAGAAACAAAACATCTTGAGTTACGACTAAAATCGAAAGAGAGAGAAAAGAACGAAAGGCTCTAGCAGAAGTGAAAGAAGAAAAGAGAGAGTTTGAACTACATAAATTGATACTCAGAAAGTGAAGTCAGCTTAAAAGGCTGACGGTAAAGGCTGAAGGTAAGCTTAGTGTGGAAGAGCAGGGAGATAAAATAGCAAGGTAGGCAGTGACGTGGTTGATAACAGTGAGTTGGCCCATAAACTGCGATTTGGCTTCCTGAATCAATTTTATTCTGCGACAAATAGAAGTTAGGCAAAAAGAGACATGATCACGTGGAAATTGAAAGGTGGATTTCAGTGAAGGTCAGAAGGAGAACTCACCACAGCGAAAAATAATATCAAAGAAGGTAAAAAACTCTGGTGTTTTCATTGCAATAAAGTAGGCCACATGAAATCACAGTGTTGCTCTGTGCAGAAAAGCATAGGAAAGACAGACGTTGCAAATCAGGAAAAGCCTGGATGTCTTGTTGGAGTGGGCACAGAAAGTGCATTGGAAGCTGGAAGCATGTATGAGAGAGCATAAGCTGATCAGCGGTGATCAGAGATCAGTTGAGATGGAAGTGCCATAACTTCTTAAAAGATATACCTGCAAAAATGACATTTATTTATATAGGCCAGGTGTGGCAGGTATAGAATTTCAATATTAAGGAACACAGGATGCTCTCAGTCTGTGATGCTGAAGGATGGGGAGACATGCACTCCTGAAGGACTATTGCCAGAAAAAGGTACTGGTGACAGGAATTAATGGTTAGACACAAAATGGTCAATTATGTTAATGTGTCCAGAAATGAGTGGAGAAATTTTGCAAGGAGCACTGGACAAACGCTCAGTTCCATGAAGACAATTTCTCCTTGCAAATGATCTAGCTGACTCACTGTCTGAAGTCTGAACTAGAAAGAGACTTAAACGTTCGTCTTCAGGATTCTCTCAAGGTAAACCTGCAGCTGGAGCCATTAGTTAGGAACAAGAGACAAATGAAAACTGCAGAATGTGGAATTCAAGGTAGACAAGCAGGAAGCTGGAGGATGAAAGCAAGCCAAGTAGCATCGGGAGGTGGAGGCATCAACGTTTCAGGTGTAACGCAAATTCAGGTTTGGAGTTGGGCATGATGGTGCTGCACAAAAAAGGGGATGTGGAGGAGGAGAGGGGTGTTGAGATCGGGACAGGTGAACACAGGAAGAGGGTACGCCCTGTTTGGTCGATGGGAGAAATGAACCTGTTTTGGATTCTGGAAGGAAGGCTTGATCATAGGAATGGAATAGAGGGCCAAGTGCAGGAAAGGAAGGTGAGGATTTGGAGGGGAGGTGATTTGAATTTTGAGTTGTCAATGTTGAATCATCTGGGCTGTAGTTAGCCCAGGCGGACGATAAGGTGTTAACCACCCCACGCGTTTCCACAAAAAACGCATCATCCTCTGCCAAATCCAACTGAATTGCAGCGGCAAAATCATTGTTGCCTTTCCACCCGTCTGTGCCTTCCTCAAGAACTGTTCCCTTCCGCCAGTTCTTGCCTCACGCCAGTCTCCCCAACAACCCGCTGAAATGTACCCTCCCCTCAACCGGAAAACATGCAAAACCGACCGATACACTACCTCTCCCACCTCCATCCCGGGCGCCCGTACAGTCCTCCAGCTCTGAGACAATGGTTTACCTGCCTCTCTTCCGAATAGTTTATTGCATCAGGTGCTGCCGATGTGGTATTCTCTACACTGGGGAGATCAAACATAAACTGAGGTAACGGTTTGAAAGGCATCACAGCCGAGCCTGCAAGGACCGACCAGACCTTCCAGTTAACGCTCATTTTAGTTACTCCGCCCACCCAATTAACGACATAACCTTCATTGGCCTCATCGATAATGTTCTGAATGTGTAAGTGAATTTGTACATTTAGGAGATATGAAAAGCTAGCAAACACTTAGAAGAAAGCAAAGTCTTGGAAATTTTAAGAAGTTAATTTGGTCGAAGAGCTATGGCAATGAGACAAACCAAGTGTAAATTAAGACTATAAGTTTAAATTATGTCCGACGATACCAAACTCCAATCAAGTATGAATTTATTATTTTGTCAATATTAAAACGAATGAAACGATCCGATATTTTGTGGTTCAAATATCAGACATTTTGAACAGTTAGCCAGAGTAGTAAAGATAACTGCCAAGCACAAACAATGAGAGAAAGACTAGTGTCAGAAATATCTTCTCCCTCAAATGTGCATTGATCTATCAAAGATCTGTGTAACAGAATCTCTAAGAAGAAGAAAAAGAGACGGGAAAATTCCAGCGAGGACACTGGTTTAAAAACGTGATTATAAATTTGTACATCTGAATTGGGATTTTCTTTATCGGAAAGTACTGTCGAGGGGAGGGTAAAAGATAGGTTTGGAGAAATGAGTTGTAAATAACTGTTAGTTAAATATTTTTGTTGGACTGCAAAAATGTGTTATTTTTTACTTTAAACATTGACTTTTGGAATAGTTATTTGCCTCTCGAATTCTAACAGATTCCAGCACGGGGTGAATCTTTCTTTGTTGCTCCTTTAAATTAGCAAACAGGTTTACCGCGTGTCATAATAGTTTATGGATGCGTCGTCTGGGATGTGAACAGTTTGGGTCTGGGATTAGTGATTTGAAGAGGTTCAGACAAATTCAGTCTGAGATTTACCAGATCTGAATAGATTTTGCGTACGAAAAAGTCCAGTAGATTTAAAAACTTACACGTTAGGGCCCAAGATTTTTAAGTTGGACATAGTTGAGTCAAATATTTAAGTTCGTTGACTTGTAGTTGATTAACATCAAAGTAATTGAAATGGTTCTTAAAATTGCAAAAGAGGTTCTGGGATTTTACGACGATTCTCAAATTTGCCAAGAACGCTTTGAAGGAAAGAAAAATGCCATACTTCTAGAATTATCAAATAAGTTAGATATGGGTTTAACCAAGGAGAAATGTAAAGCTGAAATTGTATGATAATTACTCAAACACGAAGGTGTATACGAGAAACAGACAAGTGCAGCAGAGGTAGGAAAATTTAACTTGAAGTTCAGGAAAATTGAGTTAGAAGATAAGCAAAAGGGACATGAAAGACAAAGAGAGAGAGAAGAAACAGAGACGAAAGAGAAAGACATGGAGAAGAAAAGGAGAGAGATGAGAGATACAGAGGAAAGAAGGAGAGAGAATGGTTTCAGCTGAGTAAACGGAGATTGAAAAAAGGGAGTGTCAAAATGAGCGAAATTTTGAAAATGAGAAAGTGCAACTTAGTCAACAAAGTTAAGGTAACACGGTGTAGATTAAAAGAGAAGGTCGTGATACATACAAATTTGTAAAAATTTAACATTTTTTGAGAAAGATGTTGAAGCCGGCTTCACTTCATTTAAAAAGCTTGTCAGGCAGATGTAGTAGTCCTAGGATAAATGGATTATGCGAGCTCAAATTAAAGAGGTAGAGAGAACAAATGGGGTATTTGCCACACAGTCTGATGGGGGTCAAGAGTTTATGTAGAGGTCAAACAGGTTAATTTACGTGCTTATGACTAGGTGCCACAAGCACATTAAAAGCGTTTCAGAAACACAAAGAAGGAACCAGTTTGACTTATGTTGAGCTCGAAGGAATTAAACAGAGGAATTTTAATAGAAATATGTACTGAAGATAGTTTGGACATTTGAGCTCCACGAGTGATTATCCTGCTGGATGAGTTTAAAATCTCAGTTCCCGAGATGGTAAGAATTCACGTGGAGGAACAAAAACTTTAAGAAGTGAGACGGGCAACAGAACTAGCAGATGAAATCATGTTGATGCAAAAGACAAACTTACAGCCAAAATTTCGTCCTGAGAGTGATAGAAGCTGGGAGAAAGGGAGGTCCTACACGAGTAAACCAAGAGTAGAGAACACTGGTAAAAATAAATGAAGCCAGATAGGGTGGAAAAGAGTTTAAAATCTTCAGGTGTTATCAATGTAATGGAGTAGGAAACAGACAATTACAGTGCTGGCAGTTTCACAAGGGCCCTGGGAAAATGTGTTTTCATGCCAGCGGGTGGAACATATAAAGCCACACTACTGGTCGCTAAAGAAAGGCATTGTGCGAGAAGATATGCTGAAAGAAGCTAAGCCATGGCATGGGTGCAGGTATTAAAGGAAACCACAAGAAGAGGAGATGAGCTGCAGCCGAGTGCACAGTTGACCCAGGGGCTGATTATGAAATTGGTATCTAATCTCCAAAAAGAATTCTGCTCTTTGTATAAAGCTTACTCAGAAAGTATGGGGAGGGGGATTCAAGGTACAGTTTTTAGAGATACAGCATCCAAACAGTCACTGATAGTAAGGCATGTGCAAATATGTAGTCTTTCCAATCTGACACACGAAAGTGTGGTAATTATTTGGATAGACGGACACAAATGTTGCGTTCCGCTATGTAATTCAGGTTGGAGTGCCAACTCAAAACTGGGGAAATTACAGTTTTATTGGCAGAATGTATGTTCCACGAATTCAGTTTGTACTTGGGAATGATTTGACCGGTTCCAAGGTGGGACTGATGTCCCTTGTTGTGGAGAAGCCCAAGGAAGACCACAAAACTGAGGATTTTAAAAAAAATCCTGGTATTTTCCCAGACTGTGTAGGAACCAGATCCACGATCATAATTCACAGGACGAAGCAAAAACTAAAGAGTAAGGTAAAGGAGTTGAGGTTCAGTTGGCGAAAACCCTAGTGACGTAACGGTGTAGGAAAAACGTGTACAGGCAGAGCGTCAGACAGAAGTGTTTCGTTCTGAAATGTTCAGAGACTTGCAATGGCAGGGCACGACGATAAAAGATATATATGTGGATGCACACTCAGAAAAGGAGGTAAAGAGTATTCCTGACGGTTATTATTTGAAAGATAGAATCCGAAGACCGAAATGGAGAAGATGGCACGTGAGTGCAGAGGAGAAATGGGCTTAAGTGCATCAGATAGTGTTGCCAGTTGCATACAGATATGAGGTGTTATGGCTAACGCATGAATAGTCGGCAGGAGATCACCTACGGTTACGAATGACTCAGGCGAATGTGCAAATTCATTTTTATTGACCTGGAATTCCCAATATTGAGGTGAATTTTTGCCATACGTGTCATACATATCAAATGGTAGGTCAGCCAGAGTTGGTGAGGAAATCAGCACCATTGTTGCCAATTCCCGCATTTGAAGAACCTTTCCAGCAGTTTATAAGTGTTTGCGTAGGTCCACTCCCGAGAACTAAAATCGGGAGCAAGTATATTTTTAACATAATGAATGTGTGTTCCAGATTTCAAGAGACAACTCCATTAAGGACTACCAAGGCAAAACTGGTGGTATAGGAATTAGTAGCTTTCTTAACACAGTACGGGCGACCCATGCGATTAATCGGCTCAATGTTCTAATTTTACTGTTCAGCTGTTTAAAGAGGCCTTTGATAGTTTACGGTTCAAGCTATTGAGATCCAGTGTGTATCTTTCTGAATTCCATGGAGGTTTAAATAGGTGGCATCAGACCTTGAAGACCATGTTGAGAGCAAACTGTCAGGATTAGCCGAATGATTGAAATAAAGGTATTCCATTCGTATGATTTCACATTAGAGATGGCCCAAGCGAATCAACTCAGTTCACTCCCTTCGAATTTATAATCGAGAATGAAGCCAGGAGCCGTTTAAAATGAAATTTTAAAAAAGACAGGTCCGAAGTCACGATTTCGCACTTAGATTGTGTATTGGAGGTGACCGAGAGTTTAAATCGAACATGCGAGTTAGCTAAGCAGCACGTTAAAAAGGACAAAGCATAGAATGTAGCAGGTGGCTGATAACATCTCTGAGAATCGGAAGTTTTCCCGAGGGGATGACGTTATCATGCTGTGACCAGTGATTAGAGATTCCTCCAAAATCAGGTTTAGTGATCCCTATCAAATTGCGAAAAAAGTGAGTCAGGTGAACATCCTAGTAGAAAAACAAGGTGTTGAGTGTGTCATGTGAACATTTTGAAATCATAGTATACTAGAGAGAAAGAACGAAAGCAACCAGTGTTAGATACTGCCCCGCAGAACGAGGAATCAAGTTCAAATGGTGTCAAAACATATTTAATGAAGAAGAAGCCCTTGAGAAATGGGATAGGTTAGTAAGCTATCTGTTTCATGAATAGAATGCAGTTGAAGCGTTCGTTACTGCAGTATATGAATAAAAACGTAAGTATCAGATGTGTTTGATTAATGCTATTGTACATGACGTAGAGTTGGGGATTACTGCTCCAATTTAAACAAAACTTTTATCAGTGCATCCTTTCAAATCCAGATGGGTCCAGAAGGAGGAAGGAAGGATATCATGGAAACAAGCCAGAGCGAGTGGAGGTCCCTGATCGCCTTAGTTCCTAAACCACACAGTCCTCAACGAATCTGCATGGATCATCGGCATTAATGCCGAATCAATGTCAATGCATGGATCAACGCCTTTACAAAGTTGTACTCCTATCCAAATCCTGGACTGGAACATTGCATCGATAAAGTCAGACAAATCAATTACATCACCAACTTGAATATAAGGCGATATTATTGGCAGGTATCTTGAGCAGAGGCAGTGAAAGAAATGTCTGCATTTCTAATCCCAAATGCACTGTATCAGTTTAAAGTGATGCCCTTTGGAAAGAAAAATGCACCCGCCACATACCACAGGCTCAAGAATAGAGTTGTGGCTGGGTTGATAAATTGTGCAGACTATTGGGATGATGTCATGACCTTTAGAACGTCCTGGAAAGATCACATAGTAGAGTTGGCTGAGCGCATTTAACGACTGCGAGATGCAAAACTGGTAATAAACATAAAGAAAATTGATTTTGCATAAGCAGAGATGACATTCGTCCTGGAAGGTGGATCCCACTGAGTGAGAAGACGAAGACAATCGATGAATTTCCACAGCCATCTTCAATGAAAAAGATGCTTCGATTCTTAGGACTCAGCTGATTCGATTTGTTCAGCATTTTAGTGGTACACGTTTTTGAGAAAATGGGAGACCATTTTGAACAGACATAAGGAGAAACTCCTGCAGCCAGAGAGTTTTGAATCTCTGAAATTCATCACCAGAGAATGCTGTGAATACCAGGTCTTTGGGTATGTTTAAGATTGAGATCGATAGTTTCTTGAGTATCAAGTGTAAAGAGGAGAAAATGGGAGAATGGCTTTAAGAATCTTTTCCAACATATTTGAATGACAGAGCAGACTCTGTACGCTTGATGGCCTATTTGCTGCTCCTGTTTTTACTGGCCTAACAGGCTTAATCAGCTGAAAGCAGATTAGGCTAAGAAGGAAATGGATGTGATTGTCCAAAATTAATCATCAAGTCGAATCAAAGTGATTGGAGTTCGCCGATCATGTTTGTTACCAGCATTAATGGTAGTGAATTAGTCTGTTTCGATTATCAGAAGGTAAATGCCGTGAATAAATCAGCCTCGTACTGATCAAGGCTGCAGGATTGTGTGGAAAAAATAGGATAAGCCACTTCCACCGCAAAGTTGGACTTGTTTTGCAGTTTCTGGTAAGTATATTTGTGAGACTGAACAAAATAGGTCCCTCCTTTTGGAACCCCAAATGTGCTGCATTCATTGAATGCAGGTCAGGCAAAATCCAAGTAACAGGAGAGTCGACGTCTCGATCAAAAGCCCATCAGCAGGAACGTTCAAACATCGACTTTGTTGCTTCACGGATGCAGCCTGACTTGCTTTGTTTTTCCAACATCAAACTCTTCCACACTGACTCTCAAACATATGTAGTTCTCACTTTCTCCTTTTTCAATATAAATTCGTGTCCTTTGGAATGAAAAACACGCTAACTACTTTTCAAAGACGTAGGAACGCAGTCGTGGCTGTATTGACACAGTGAGCAGTAAAATCACAAACTTTAAGCTTTGTATAACCTGCAATCTTATTTAGCATGCCCGTGTGACTACTCTCCGAAATTCGCATCTGCAGATCAAAGTTGTTTGTGAACATCTCAAAGATTAAGTGACCCAACAATGATAACAGTGTTACCATCTGATACCTGTTCCACACACTGGCCTTTAGCATAACCAACTGCTATGTCTATGGGCATTTTTATTTAAATCAGAATTGCCAAATTCCGCTGCATCCTTTGCAATTTTAACTTCATGCGTTTTGGCTTGGAGTTGTGTCAAATTTATTTCCGAAATACTGATTAATTGATAGCCTGCCAAACACTTGAACACCTCTTCAAAATAATTAACAAGCCTTCTGAGCCATGACCTCTAGGTAACAAAGCAATGCGGACTTAGCTGATCAAATATAGTGTCTCATTTAATACTCTTCCACTGTGTGCCCACTAGACACAAACTGATCGTTTGTTAGGGACTGATCGTTCCCTGGTTATTCACTTCATCTTGTTTACTTGCCGAATATCTTTGGATTAACCAGAAAGTTGTTCACAAGTGTTTTCTCATGTCGATTATTTGTTTCTTAATTGTTTTCTTGAACATCCACCAAACTTACCGGAGTATAGCAATTGAGGTTGCGTCCTGGAAATCATTGACTCACTTGTATTATCTGTATTCGTGTGATGACTCCTGTTACCTCAATGCTATGTGTACAGTTCTTTTACCACCATTTACGATCAAAAATATTAAGTGGGGCATACACTGCAGGGTGGAATGGTTATTGTAGAACCTTCAAACTGGTTCACGAAGCTTCGTCTTTAATGTCAAACACCACCTTCAGTCCTTCCTTTTGAAATCCTCTTCATTTGGGTCTTCCTATCTACATCTGTTTCCCTCCACCTGTGTCTCCCTAACTCCATGTGTCATTTATTGATCACTCTGATCACGAGGCGAAGGTGAAACTGGAAGTCTGGAATTGCGTAAGCATGGAAATAAATTGCTTGTGAAATGGAATCAATGAGCACAGACCATTAGAAGCATAGAGTGAAGCATGGTAATTGAGGGAAGAGAGAGAGCAGATAAGAATAGTGAACTGAAGGCAGAATAACAATATACAGATGTGCAGATAGAACAAACAATTACGAGCAAGACAAAAGTGAATCCAATCTGGTAGGGACATTTTATAAATCAATACTATATCCTGTCCAGAACTACATGTGTGTGTAATTTGTTTGATGTCGTAAATATTGCATTGTAATTTGTTTGATGTCGTAAATATCACATCAATGGGTTCATGTGATGATCACTTCGGATGCAGAGATTGACAACAAAAAGGTGAAGAAAATCACGCTGAAGATGGTAAGAGATTCCACTATACAAAAAGGGCAGACACAAATTACCCACATCCAATGCCACCCCACGAGTTCGACCATAACCTTCGCCCCCGCAACCGCATATAATAACTGTTTTGGGGAGGAGCTCAGCAATGATAAACCTCTCATATTTTCTGCTTTTGTCACACGGAGAAAAGATCGAGAGGAAAGCTGAATGACATTCTTATGATTTTTACTTCTTCGCTTCCTTTCATGTTTTGATTTCTCCATCAAATTTTGTCTTCTATTACTGTCCTATTATTTATCACTCTCGCCCCCCCCCCCCCCATGTTTCTCAAGCACGTCTCTCCCCTTTCACTGGTGTTACCGAAATGATGCCATAGCCTCTCGTTTTTTTCTCCTCTCCTTGTCCCTGGCTCTCATTCCAGCCCACTTTGTGTGTTTCTCAATTTGCGCCATTCCCCTCCCTGCTTCTGTCTCCGTTTGACAATACCTTTTGACTCTGCTTCGTCTCCTACTCTCAATGGAAACATCTTGTTTTCCTTTGTGCATTAAAGCTTCAGGAAATGGTCAATGAGCGAGGACTGAGGAATGTGGAATTAGTCCAGGAGGAGGGACACTGTGTGGCTGTGGTCGCTTCAGGACCTGAAGGAAACTGAGTGTGGTCGTGAAGCCCAAACACCCAGGCATCGCCTTGCCATAATGATCACTGGATTGCTACAACCGAATTGACCTTCACACTTCCGACATAACCAAAGCAAACCATTAGCAGTTAGTGCTGCTGTTGAATAGAAACGTGCTTCCTTTATAGTGGTAACGAAAATGCTTTATATTGCACTTTTCCCCACCGTATGCTCCATTTAAACATGGATGGCCCTTTTAACAAACGGCGAACAACAAGTTCAGGGCCCTCGACCTTTCCAGCCTGCTCAAATGATCCAATGTGATCACCGATCTGATTTTAACCTCAGCTCCAAATTCATAGATAGTCTTTCATCCACTCAGTATTCAGTGATCATTCAACAAAAGATTTCTCTTGCCTGCATTCGCTGAATTTTGAGGAAGGGAGACCCCGAAAACTCACCGAAGAAGAACAGAACAACTGGAACATTTCTCATTTCTGTCTTAAATGAATGCCCCATTTTAAAAATCAAAATCTTGATGGATCCCATTGGTTACACAAGAGGGAAGATTATGTCCGGCTCCACCCATTAAATTAGATATTTTATGCTTTGAATATGTCACGTGTAGTTTAACCAGCCACAGTCATATTGAGTGGTGGAGCAGGCTCTCAGGACAGAGTTGTTCTTTGCTTGCAACTTAGCTATACACGGAAGGCAGCTGTCTGACAGCAGGAAATACACAACACAAAGAATAACCTTTTCCCCTTTGGTAAACTGGCCAGACAGAAAAAAAATGCGGTAATCAATACCGAATATCAGGGGTTTTGTGCTAGGTGGTTTTTGCAAGGGGCGAATTTGGCAGTATGCGCGTTCTCAATTCAAAAACCAAGTTAACTGACCTTCTATGAAATACTTTGGTAAATCTACGTCAAATTCGTTAGGCTATGGGTGGGCTTGCTACTTCTGGCACATGGGATCAACATTTTCAGGATAACTGGTGAGAAATATTGGCTTTCAGTATTCTATGTGATTCCGTAATAAAGTCTTTCAAGATTTATCCCTGTTAATATCCGGAATGTCGACATTCGCTAATGATTTTGGCCTCCTCAATAGCCAGTTTTGAATTTGCAATTTGCAGTTGCACAATGCGTTCACCAGGTAGAGAGTTAAATAGATTGAATGGATGTTCCAGTTCCCTCCTACAGTCTAAATAGCTGCAAGCTAGTTGAATTAGCCATGCTAAATTGCCGATAGTATTCAGGGCTTTGTAGGTTCGGTGCAATGGTCAGTGAAATGTAGGTTTACAGGAATGAGGTATGGAGTTGAGAGTGAACGTGATGCTCTTTGGAAGTGAATGTGGCCTTGTTGGGCCGAATGGTCTGCTTCCATGTTGTCGTTAATCTACGATTCAGTTCTACGATTCAGAATTGTCCGTACAACTTTACTTTCTGTAAATAATTTTTGTCTGCTTGATACTTTGCAGACGTGCTTTCAGACGCTCCCCACCTGCATTTAAATACTCCACTTACCTTTCAAACACAAGTTGAAATATTTCGACTCTATTATTTCGAACTGTCTGCTGAGACTTTCAGTTAGAATAAAGGCCGTGAGAATTTGTCATAAAATAACTGATGAGGTGATGTCAAGCAACTGCAAAACAAAGGGATGGATCTGAAAAGTATCCACAAATGAAATCACGTAGGTAAATGTCAAGAAATCTAGAAACAGCAACCACATTGCATGGAATGCATTACAGCAAGCAATCAGAGAATTTATAACTGCAAAACAAAGGGATGGATCTGAAAAGTATCCACAAATGAAATCACGTAGGTAAATGTCAAAAAATCTAGAAACAGCAACCACATTGCATGGAATGCATAACAGAATTCTATAGCAGCTCAGGAGAAACCAAAGAACAGATCTGTACACAAATTTGAGGCAATTGTAAAAGCAACATGGTTTTGAAAGTCGTGGATTTCTAACTGCCAACATTTAATTTGGTAGTCTTAGCGAGATTGGTCTCCAGCGAGAGGAAATGTTGAGATATATGCGTTTTCCTTGTTTATTCTCCCTTTTAGAAAAGAAAAGTTAATTTGAAGATGCCTTCATTCGATATTTTTTCTCTTCTTTCACCTCTTCTCTCATAAGTTCATAACTTCATAAGCGATAGGAGCAGAAAGGGGCCATTCTGTGATAGCAGATATGCTCATCACCCTTACTTTCCTGCCTTCTCTCTATATTTCTTCAACCCGTTACCAAGTAAAAAGCCATGTCACTCATCCTTAAATTTGCTAATTGTCACTACGTCCACTGTACTTTGGTGTATCAAATTACTCAGATTTATTATGCTTTGGAAGAAGGACTTTTTCCACAATAAATGCAGAATTCTTCTGACGCTTTAAGTTGCTTTGTAAACCTCGATTCTCATTTAATATCCACCATTTGCCCCGCATGTACAGTCCACCATCCAGATGGTTTCCGAGTTGTCATATTTTACCAGGAAAGTGTGAATGAACCATCGCAATCCTCTACCACAGATAGTACGGCATGGACAGACAGGCACATCACCCCTATCACCTTCATCCAGGGGTGCATACAATCCTTCCAGCTGAGACAGAGGTTCACCTGCCTCTTACCTAAATTAATTTACTTCATCAGGTCCTCCGAATGTGGTCTTCTCTTTGTCGGGCAGACCAAATACAAACTAAGGAACGGTTTCATCAACTATCTCAGCCAGACCTGCAGGGGCCGACCTGATCTACCAGTCTCCGCTCTTTTTAGTTCTTATTCCGACTCCCTTTCCAACATGGCCAGCTTTGGCGTCGTCTATTGCCACAGCGAATGTCATTGTATACTCAAAGCTGAGTGCTTTAGTTTCAAATAACGTCCTTTCCCATAACCCAACACCCATCATAGCCTCTCCCTTTTCCCTTCCATTCGTCTCATCGGTCCTTTCTTCAAGCCATCAAATTGATTTCTTTCGCCCATGTGCCAAACAGGCTGTACCCTCTACCTGTGCTCACCCATTCCCACCTCACCACCCTGTCGGCCCACACCCTTTATACCCAGCGCCCGTTACACCGACCGCCAGTCCAGAAGGCGGACTATACCCGAGAAGATAAATTTTCCACCTCCTCATGCTGTCTGGCTTGTTCTGTTCATCCATCATCCTGCTTGTCCACCATGGGGACAGACAATGGCAGATACGGAGACACTGGTTCATTCACAAACTTACAGACCATGCATCACGCACTGAGACAGACTAGATTCATACGCATAAAGAGAACAACATGAAGATCCATGTAAACGCAAACATCAACATACACAAACAATCACCCTCAAAGATTTGCAGACAGAGAGCGGAAACTCGCAGCACCCAAAAACACTTTCACAAGCACATAGATCCTCTCACAGGCAAAGAGAGCCATGCAGCTCGAAGCATGTGATCAAATATGTTTACGGAGACCTCGTCGATTTTTTTTTTTAATCTGATTTTGCAAAATAGGTTTTGGTTTGCAGCTAATAACTCTAAACTATAAGCTAAAGTTGCGTTTTAAACCACGTGCAAGTGTTAAAATGAAAACACAAGTGATAACAAACAGGGTTTTGTATATTCAGGAGTTGTTGCTTGAGGTTCAACGTGGGTTGTTTCCTGATCAAAAGATACTACATAGGAATTGGTTCGAGCAAAGTCCGGACAAGACCTCATATTAAAGGAGATGGCACACGATGAATGGTAGGTGGAATCTCATAGTGACGATTGTTGTTCTCTCAGTATGTCGGCAGACTGCTAAATGGATTTTGGACAGCTGCATTTAAGAAGAACAATTCTTTGTTGTCATTACAGCATGCAGCTTTGAAAGCTCTCTGCCTAATATCCCCCGGAAGGCTCTTACAGTTTCAGAGAATAGAAAATGACGATATATGAGTTATGTCGTCTTTACTAGGTGAATTATAATACATACCATCATTAAAACAATCTGGAAGTAATTATCTATGCCTGCAGAACGACGCATCGTGGAAACCTGCCAAGTAATAGGGTCTGATTCGTGTTTATGTTTATTTGACATCTCCCTTTACTGTGATTGTGTATCTTCCAGTCTTGCACGTATTCTGCTGAAAAGAAAGCCTTTTTGGTTCATAGCATTGACATTGTTGTTTAGCTTTGCGCAGCTGAATTTGATATTTGTTTTGACTGAATTTTTTAAGTATTTTTGATGATAGTTTATACAATTACCTTGAATTGAGTATTCGCAGAGACTGTGGTTGGATTTTTAAAGTCCAGTTCGGATACTTTGCCATACATTTGAGGATAGCAAAATGTTGTAATTTGACGGTGTTGCGAATACAGAGGGAGAAAGAGTCACTTATTTCGGATGTCTACTTCTCTCTCATTGGAACCCACAAACACAAGGAAAAATGCGCTAAAAAGCAGACATTTTAGCATGCATGCATTCGTGCATATTAGCGTACAGATAAATGCACACATTATTTTAATTCCACACATAAGCAGTGATACTCAGGCACCAGCAGGCAATCAAACAGTCAATCAAACACTAACTA
>NC_057717.1:82308232-82311808 GCF_004010195.1 Chiloscyllium plagiosum | reverse complement strand
ACTTTCCCTCATCAGGGTAAGCCTCACCCTCACACCTGAAGCTCTGAGACACACGAAACAGTGCGCATGCCCCAGTTCACAATGGGTCCAGCTGGTTCTGACCATTTGGAGAGGAGGGGCGGGTCTGCAGGAATGGACGGCAGGGGTTGGTCCTCCAAGAGATTGGAATGGCGGGGCGGGATCTATGTTGATCTGTGAATAAACGTACCGCCAGTGATTGAATTCAGGCGCAGTACTGCAATGACAAACGTGTCTGAGTGAGTGAAGTGTCTGCAGGAGCCGGCAAAAAGGGAGAGACACGCATATCGATATGAAACTGAAGTCAATGCGGTCTATGTGATTTTATACAACAGTAGTGCACCAATATAGATTAGAGTTTGAGCCTCCCGGCTCCGCTCTTGCACTAAACAGGAAAGGGGTTCACCAGCCTCAGTTAGCTTGTCAACCTGGCCACCGCTTGCATGTATCTTGCGGGCAAAGCTCCGGCAGTTTATGGGAGAATAGTCATTGTTTTATATCAGAGTTGGAGGTGGTGAATGTGGTTTGGTGCAGTTGGATGGGAATACGTTTGTTGCTGAAGGGTGGGCATTACTGTTACATATCAGGGACTGAACAAGACTGTTTAAGGGGGTCATAAAAGTTAAAAATCAAACAACACCAGGCTATAGTCCAACAGGTTTATTTGGAAGCACTAGCTTTCAGAGCGTTGTCCTTCATCAGGTGTCCACTCTTGTAGAGCTCTATCAAAAATACATTCAAATTGTTTTCTCCATAGAAAATGACAATTTCTCCAAATCAACCCAAATGATTACATTTTCTTTGTCAACGAGACACTCCAGTAAATCTGCATTCCACATCCTCAAGGGATGTGGAATGCAGATTTGTAAGCAGGACCATGTGACAACAATCGTATACAATGATTGACTATGGCTTAAACCAGAGCTATTTCAAAGATCATAATCTTTTCCATGGGTTTGTTCTCATTCCCTCTATTAATGAGGACCAACATTCCATATATTTCGTAAACGTACTTTTTCCCCTCTCTCCTTTCGAGCTTTATACACATTATCTGCCTGATTCCTCTGACCCTGCACTTTTAATGTGTGCCAATGAAATATATCATCCTTTTCCACATTTCTAATCTCAATATACCTCCACTTACTGTATGTTCCAAATAAGAGGCATATTCTGCTGGAAATATTAACCCTCAATCCGCACATTCTGTCACACAGTAAATAGAACGATACAGCACTGGAATAAGACCTTCGACACGCCATGTATATTCTGACCATAATGTCATTCTAAACTAATCCCATCTACCTGTTTTTTAATCCAGCGACTGATGCTGTAAGGTGTTGTTGACATCAGTTTGCCTGACTCCATCAGTCTTACATCTCTTAAAAAGTGGCTGAACCATTTTTTGATCCTTGAGTGAACTGGGTCCATTTGTATAGATTTTTTTTCAAACAGTAAACATTAGCTTATTCTGGGATTCCTGTTTCCGCTGTATGGACCAGAACACAATCAAACTATAAGGAATTGAGCTTATATCCTGTTGTGATTTCAAACCATTCAATACAGTGGTGGCGTTCGTTACTACTGGACACATTTTAGTGGTAGATTGACTTAGCGTGGCATAATCAATAGTGAGGTGGAATAAACTGTGTCCGGCTGTTGTGACTTTGTCTGGTATGCTGCCAGTCTATTTTCCGCTTCTCTAAATCTTACTGTCACAATTACTGTCTCAATATCGAGGTACTGGGGCTGGACCGAGGAGGACAAACTTAAAAATAACACATTATCAGGTTACAGTCCAAACTTAATGCATCCTCAACCACAGCTTTGATGAGATCCTGTTTGTGTGAGGAATGAGAAATATCTAGATCTTTTACCGGGTCAACTGATAATAACCCACATTTCTGCTTGAGTTACCCACAATGCTGAGTGTGTCACAGAGTCATACTGATGTACAGCACGGAAGCCAAATCATTCGGTCAAACTTGTCTATGCTGCACAGATATCCTAAATTAATCTAGTTCTATTTGACCTTTATCGCTCTAATCCATTCTGACCCAGATGCCATTTACATGTAATTGTAGTATCCTCCACCACTCCGTCTGTCAGTTCATTCCATACACACGCCACTATCTGTTTGACCATGAGTGAGCTCTCCAGATTTATTATCTGCCCTCGTCTCCCTACAATGTAGTACTCTGGGGACATGGACTCTACTATTCTTCCTGTTCCATTCCTGGCTGGGGGGAACCAATTGTAAAGTTCGTGTCTCCAGAACAATAGTTATTCTTAATTGTTCATAAATGTAACTCGCAAAACGGTCCGTTCCCCAGCTTCACTCACTCATATCTGAATACGTTTTATCATATTCCCGATCGAGACAGGTTCACTTCGTTGTTCCACTTTATGACTGCTCTCCTTTTAGTACGTGATGGGGAGAGGGGTAGAAACATATCAGTAACTGATGTAGATGTTGCTGCATTAACATCGTGCACTGCTGTCCCACGAACAGCACGTCAATAAGTGATTTTGGGCACCTTCCCTTCAATCCTCTACCTCTCGGGCCGCTACTTTGGGTGTCTTGGCCTCAGTGAGGATATGCATATCATCATTCGTGAGATTGTATACCTCGAATAATTCATATATTTTCTCTCTATAAGACAGTTTATTATAATTTCTTTTCAAGGCTGGAATTTCATTCATCATCAGTTTTTATTCAGGTGGGCTAAATGCTGGTTTGATGTTTGCTAGTTGTGATAGAGATGTACAGCAGTGAAACAGAAACTTCAGTCTCACTCCTGCACACTGAGCAGAGATTCTAAACTAATCTGGCCAATTTTGCCAGCATTTGTCCCATATCCCAATAAGCTTTTCCTGTTCATATTCCCTCCCCGATGTCTTTCAAATGTTCACTTGTACCAGCCTCCACCATTTCTTCTAGCGCACATTCCAGACACGCATTGTCTTTTCCATGGATGCCATCTTTGCAATAAAAAGTTCACGATGGTTATGTCAAGTGACATGAGTGGCTGTACAGTGAAAAAGACATTTAAAATTAAGTGCAATTTATGAACTGAATGTGGTATTCTTTGCATCAATTCATGCATTGAAAATTCAGTCTGATTTAAGGCTTGAGAAATATGCTGTTCAATGTAATTCAAGAATGAAATAACTAAATGTGTGAGGAAAACATATAAACGTAAATTTTAGCTTGACAACAATAATGGAAATAAATTGCACTTGGAGAGACAATTTGGATTAACTCACTGGAAACTGACAGATTTCTAATGTCAGCGCTGATGTGAAAAACAATTTAGCTTGCAAGTTGTTCTGTATTCAGAGTAATTGGAAATTAACTGATATTATGGATCGACCAGTTAAAAGACAATGACTGTGATTGAATAAAACTATTTACGTTTTACAAACGTAATCGGCCTAAGCCACACACAGTTTGAAACTGTGTTTATTCAACAAAATACAAGAGATTTTCTTCATTGACTAATTATACATACACAGTTCATAATCACTTGGAGAATATTTAGAAACAGTGACCATTGAATT
>NC_057717.1:82306612-82307606 GCF_004010195.1 Chiloscyllium plagiosum | reverse complement strand
GACCTGACGAGGGAGTCACGGAGGGAGTGGTCTTTTTGGAACGCTGATAGGGAAGGGGGAGAATATATCCCTGGTTGTGTGGTCCGTTTGGAGGTGGCGGAAATGATGGCGGATGATATGCTGTAGATGGAGGTTGGTGGGGTGGTAGGTAAGCATCAGTGGGGTTCTGTCTTGATGGCGATTGGAGGGGCGGGGCTCAATTGCGGAGGAGCGGGAAGTGGAGTAGATGCGGTGGAGGGCATCGTCGATCATGTCTGGGGGGACTTTGCGGTCTTTGAAGAAGGAGCCCATCTGGGTTGTACAGTATTGGAACTGGTCCTCCTGGGAGCAGATACGGCGGAGACGAATGAATTGGGAATCTGGGATGGCGTTTTTACAGGGGGCAGGGTGGGAGGAGGTATAGTCTAGGTAGCTGTGGGAGTCGGTCGGTTTATAGTAAATATCCGTGTTGATTCGGTCTTCCGAGATAGAATTGGAAAGGTCTAGAAAGGGGAGGGAGGAGTCTGAGACGGTCCAGGTGAATTTGAGTTCGGAGTGGAAGGTATTGGTATAGTGGATGAACTGTTCAACCCCCTCGTGGGAGCACGAGACGGCGCCGATACAGTCTTCGATATAGTGGAGGAAAAGGTGGGGAGTGGTGCCAGTGTAGCTGCAGAACATGGATTGTTCCACATAACCTACGAAGAGGCAGGATAGCTGGGGCCCATGCGTGTCCTTTGGTTTGGAGGAAGTGGGAGGATTGGAAAGAGAAGTTGTTCAGGGTGAGGACCAGTTCAGTCAGTCGAAGGACGGTGTCAGTGGAAAGGTTCTGGTTGGTACGGCGTGAAAGGAAGAAGTGGAGGGCTTTGAGTCCTTCGTGATGGAGATGGAGGTGTACAGGGACTGGATGTCCATGGTGAAGTAGGGACTGGATGTCCATGGTGAAGTTAAGGCGTTGGGGACCGGGGAAGCGAAAATCATGGAGGAGTTGGAGAGCGTGGGTGGTGTCCCGAAT
>NC_057717.1:82298619-82306569 GCF_004010195.1 Chiloscyllium plagiosum | reverse complement strand
GACTATGAGGTTGGAGGCGGTGGATGGGAGATCCCCTGAGGTCTGGGAGATGATGGTCTGGGAGATGATGGTCTGGTGGTGGGAGGTGGGGTCATAGTCAAGGGGGTAGTAGGAGGAGGTGTCCGCGAGCTGGCATTTAGCCTCAGCAGTGTAAAGGTCAGTGCGCCAAACTATTACCGCGCCTCCCTTGTCTGCCGGTTTGATAGTGAGGTTGGGGTTCGAGCGGAGGGACTGGAGGGCTGCACGTTCCGACGGTGAGAGGTTGGAGTGGGTGAGAGGATTGGAAAAGTTGAGGCGGTTGATGTCGTGGCGGCAGTTGGCTATGAAGAGATCCTCCATGATTTTCGCATGTAAGAGGCCAGCACAGGGTGTCCAGGTGGATGGGGTGTGTTGGAGGCGGGAGAATGGGTCGTCAGAGGTTGTGCGAGAGTCTTGGTTGAAGAAGTAGGCGCGGAGGCGAAGGCGGCGGAAGAAATGTTCGATGTCACGCTGCGTGTTGAACTCGTTAATCCGGGAGATAGTGGGATGAAGGTGAGGCCTCTGCTGTGGACTGATCTTTCATCCTCTGAGAGGGGTAGTTCTGGAGGGATGGATTTGATGTCATGCTGCGCGTTGAATTGAGAAAGACTCAGTAGATTTGTTGGACAATTTAAAAGCCTTACTATACTGGTTATCTGTTCATGATGTTCCAACAGGCAGAATGTTTGGCAAATGGGCCAGATTGTCAATTTGGGATGCATCTCTGTTTGACTAAAATCTCTTCTTGGTACGAGATACTGTTGTTGTGTGCATGGTTTGTCACTAATAAAGTAATTTACCTGAATATCCCCGAAAATGTCTCCTTTGTCTGCAAATCAGGCAGCCAGTGAACTACATCACTGCTTTTCTTCAGTGAAGCAGAGAGTCATTTCTCTTCGTACATTTGACATATCACAAAGTTCTTTGACTGAGAATGTTTCTCAAACACACCACCAACCAGTATGCCTGATAATTATTTTTCTTTCGGCATTCTTCCGGTCTTTGTCTGCAAATCTGACATTGAAAATTATTTGTGAGTTTGATGAGGATTAAATCTCTCTGTTCTGATGTCTTGAAGTCAAAAGTTAACGTGAGTCAGTTTCATCAGTTAGCCACATTCACTTAGCTATCTCACTGTATTTCATTTCTTCAAACAGCACATTATCAGCAAATTATTTAATTAAAACGACAATGAGTGGGCGCTTTACATGATATTTTCTGCTTAATATTAAATAAGACGATGGCTTGCGATTGTGAGAGGGTCTGGCACTGTGTGTAACAGTCTGTCACTTACAGGATTATGTTCCAAGAATACAGATTTCCTTTGTCTGCAAATTATACATGAAGTGACTTAAACAGCTGGAATAGGGATGCGTCCATTGCAAAGTGATTTCCAACAAAGTACTTTGTGGAACCTTTCTGAAGCCAGAGAGACATAGATGTGTATAGACTTAATGCCCTCACTTAAGGAGGCACATTTTCACATTGGAGTGATTATAATCGAAGGGCACGAGACCCATTCCTGGGACTGGAGATTGTTTATGAAGTGGAACAAAATGGGTGAGATTTAGATATCCCGTCTTGCATGTCAATAAGAGGTGTTCTCGTTGAACTGCAAATAGTTAAAAAGAGATTGACATGATTCATGTTAGCAGCTGTGTCTGCTGATAGGAATCTAGAAACATGGGCCACACTCTCCGAACTGTCGAGCAGACTGAGTGACTGAGATAACGAGAAATGTCTTCACGCAAGTACCACTGAATCTGTGATCATTCCTACTTCAAGAACTGATTGACTTACTGTTTTCCAGAAAATGATTCACAATGTTTGCTGCACTAAGAGCATGAAACGATATTCCAGGAAATGGAGGTCTGAAGGTTGATAAGTCTCCGTGGTCTGATGGTCTACATCCCAGGGTACTAAAGGAAGTGGCTCGAGAGATCGTGGATGCGTTGGTGATTATTTTCCAGAGTTCGATTGATTCGGGATCAGTTCCTGCGGATTGGAGGTGGCTAATGTTGTACCACTTTTTAAGAAAGGTGGGAGAAAGAAAGCAGGAAATTATATACCAGTTAGTCTGACGTAGCTGGTGGGAAAGATGCTGGAGTCTATTATAAAGGATGAAATTACGGCACACCTGGATAGTAGTAACAGGATAGGTCAGAGTCAGCATGGATTTATGAAGGGGAAATCATGCTTGACTAATCTTCTGGAATTTTTTGAGGATGGAGCTCTGAAGATGGACGAGGGAGATCCAGTAGATGTAGTGTACCTGGACTTTCAGAAAGCTTTTAATAAAGTCCCACATAGGATGTTAGTGAGCAAAATTCGGGCGCATGGTATTGGGGGCAAAGTTCTAACTTGGATTCAAAATTGGTTGGCTGTTAGGAAACAAAGAGGAGCGAAAAAGGCTCCATTTTGGAATGGCAGGCAGCGACCAGTGGAGTACCGCAGGGATCAGTACTGGGACCGCAGGTTTTTACAGTATATGTTAATGATATAGAAGATGATATTAGCAAGAACATTAGCAAATTAGCAGCTGGGTGGCAGCGTGAAATGTGATGAGGATTTTAGGAGATTACAGGGTGACCTGGGCAAGTTAGGTGAGTGGTCAGATGCATGTTTAATGTGGATAAATGCATAGTTATCCACTTTGGTGGCAAGAACAGGAAGGCAGACTACTGCCTAAATGGAATGAATTCAGGTAAAGGGGCAGTACAGAGAGATCTGAGTATTCTTGTACACCAGTCAGTGAAGGTAAGCATGCAGGTACAGCAGGGAGTGAAGAAGGCTAATAACATGCTGGCCTTCACAACAAGAGGGATTGAGTATAGAAGCAAAGAGTTTCTTCTGCAGCTGTCTAGGGCGCCGGTGAGATCACACCCGGAGTACTGTGTGCAGTTCTGGTCTCCAAATTTGAGGAAAGACATTATGGCTATTGAGGGAGTGCAGCGTAGGTTCACGTGGTCAATTCCTGGAATGGCGGGATTACCTTATACTGCAAGACTGGAGAGACTGGGCTTGTATACCCTTCTGTTTAGAAGACAGAGAGTGGATCTGTTTGAGACATATAAGATTATTAAAGCTTTGGACATTCTGGTACCAGAAAACATGTTTCCGCTGATGGGTGCGTGCCGAACCACAGGACACAGCTGAAAAATACGGGGTAAACCATTTAAGACAGAGATGAGGAGAAACTTCTTCACCCAGAGAGTGGTGGCTGTGTTGAATGCTCTGCCCCAGAGGACAGTGGAGGCCCAGTCTCTGGATTCAATTCAGAAAGAGTTGGATAGAGCTCTCAAGGATAGTGGAATCAAGGGTTATGGAGATAAGGCAGCAACAGGATACAGATTAAGGATGATCAACCATGATCATATTCAATAGTGGTGCAGGCTCTAAGGCAGAATGGCTTATTCCTGTACCTATTGTCTATTGTCTATTGTCTCCGAAGGAATTTGAAAGCTCTAACTGGATATCTCAGAGGGTGTATATAACAGGAGACCGCCTACAGTGTGTCATCATTCACATCGGGGCATGTTCATTGAAAATGGTCAGTGTGTAACAGGTGTACAAAGAGATAGACCACAGGGAGTTTCTCAGTGATCATTGCACTATTTGAAGCTGCGCCAAGGACACATTCAGAATTGAGTGTCACTGGAGCGTGCTCATACTTACAAGAGATGTCACAGAATTTCCAGGGTCTCTTCGCAGATTGAGTCAGTATTTATAGAGAGACCTCAGTAACTGCGAGAGCATTCACTGTGTGTCCTCGCGAACTGTGTGCATCATTCCACAGTGTAAACATTATTGCAGTTCTATTTACTGGTTGATCACCTCGACCTGTTTCAGTCTCCAAGGAGTTCATCCTCCCTTACAAAGGGAGGGAGGGCGGCAGTACCTGCTGAGCATCGTCAGCGAGTGAACTTTATTTCAAGTATCCTTGGAGCATTTGACAGCGTTCACAGAGATTTTGGAAAATTGATTCAAAATTTGCTGTGAACCTGGTGGAACGGCGGGAGTATTTTCTTGGGTCCCTTCTAGTGTATTATTACTTACATTGGGTATTCAGTGAAACTGCCAGGAGTAAGGTGGCGTCCGTGAACAGTGTGTCGGCATTTACAGGGAATCACTGCTACATATGTTCTCATTTTCATGGATTTTTGGCAGGAATGCAATACCTTGGAATCCCTCCATTCTGGAAGCAGACGATTCAATCTATCAAGTCTCCACCAACATGCTGAAAAATATCCCACCTCCGTAAACCAAAATCCAGCATTTTCCGTGACAAATCCACGTTCCTTAATACCCTTGGAGTTTGGGAGGAAACCCAAATGCATATGAGGAGATTGTGCAAATTCCATAAACACGTTCAGTCGAGCCGGGAATTGAACCCAGTAATGTTGGGCTGCGAGACATGCAACCACAGGGATTCCAAGGCACATTTATTGACATTCCCAGGGTTTCCAGATAGGATGCATCAGTGTTTACAGCATGAAGCTGTGGGCAGTGTGTCAGCCGGTTTTTAACCGGTTTTTCTGGGTAGCGTGTGAATATTTCAAGGATCTTCCTCTGGACTGTGACAGAATTCTCCAGGGAAAGGCGGGGGAGTGTGTCAATATTTATAGGGAATACTTCAGGTAATGTTTCAGCATTTGCAGTGTGGGCTGGGGAGTCGGTAAATTATGACAGCGAATCCTTGCAAAATGTTGCAGAAATCCCTGTCCCTGGACAGTTTATCAGTGTCCATAGGGAATCCAAGGGAATTGTGACAATGAGGAATGGCATGCTGGCTGGTCCTGCTCGTTCACAGTCCGAGGGACCAAACTTCGATCCACCTTCGGCCGACAATGTGGACTTCGAACATTCTGTCGAGCAGTTATATACAAGTGCTCCGGTTCCCTCCCACAGTTCGATGATGTGCTGTCGAGATTGATTAGTCATGGGAAATGCAGTTTTATGGGAATAGGCTGTGTTCGGGTTGGATGCTCTGAAGGGCGTTGATGTGCCTCCAATGGGCCGAATGGCCTTCTCCCACATTGTGCGGATTCGATGGCAATTACAGTTTGTCCCGTATATAAATCATTAACATTTACTGGGTGTCCCGGCGTTGAGGCGGGGGAAGGGAGCGTGGTGATGGAGCAGAACCTGCAGCCTGACCCAAGGAGAACGCAGAGGTATCTATACTGTGTCCCAGAGGAGATACAGCAGTATTTGTAGCGTATCCCAGATGGGATGCAACCGTACCTACAAGGGTCACAGACTGGATGCAGTAACATCGACAGGCTGTCATGACAGAGTCACGGTAGCTCAGTGGTTAGCTCTGCTGCCTCAGAGTCACGGTAGCTCAGTGGTTAGCTCTGCTGCCTCACAGCACCAGCATCCCAGGTCCAATTCCAGCCTCGGGCAACTGTCTGTCTGGAGTTTGCACGTTTTCCCCGTGTACGGGTGCTCCGGTTTCCTCCCTCAGTCCGAAGATGTGCAGGGTGGGTGAATTGGCTATGCTGAATTGCGCATTAGTCAGAGGGGAATGTGTGTGGCTGGGTTACTCTTCGCAGCATCGATGTGGACTTGTTGGGCGAAGGGCCTGTTTCCACACAGAAAGGAATCTAACCTAATCAATAATGAAACTGTAGAGGAGAAAGTGAGGACGGCAGATGCTGGAGATCAGAGCTGAGAAAATGTTGCTGGAAAAGCGCAGCAGGTCAGGCAGCTTCCAAGGAGCAGGAGAATCGACGTTTCGGGCATGAACCCATCTTCAGTAAACTGTATACACAGCAACAGTAGAAGGCCATTCAGTCCCTCAAAAATGCTAAGTCATTCAATTTAATCCTCCTTAATTATCCAGCTCATTCTCCTGTTCAAGTTTACTTCTCATACAGTGTGTTCTTTTTAACCTCCAGAACTGAATCTACCTCCTTCCTTGAAACATTCAATACATTGGCTTCAACTACTTCGTTTGGCAGTGAATTCCACAGACTCAGCACTCTGTGGGTGTGGACGTTTCTCTTCATCTCAGTTCTGCATGAGCCAGACTTTATCATTAGACTCTGACCCCTGTTTCTGGACTGCCTGGTCAGCAAGATCATCCTCCGTGTATTTACCTTTTCTCATCCTTGTTCGAATTTTGTAGGTTCTGCGATTCCCCTTCATTCTTCGCTGTTCCACTGAATATCACCCTCCCGAATCTAATCTCACTTCATACCTCATTCGTACCAATCCAGTAATTAATCTGGTAAACCTTTGTTACACTACCTCTGTAACCAGAACATCCTTCCTCAGATGAAGGAAACCAATTCTCCACAAAATACTCCAGTGATGGACCCTGCATAATTGCAGAAAGAAATCATTGCTCCTGAACCTGAATATTCTCAATGTGAAGGCCAACATACCATTTCCCTTCTCAGCCCCTGCGACACCTCCGTGAGACTTTCAGGGAATTGTGCACAATGACAGCTCGTTCGGACTGAAACATTCGCTTCTCTCAACTGAGGATTATTCAGCCAAAAGACTGCCTTCTTGTTTTGCAGACCAAAATGCATCGTAACTGACATGCCATGCATTTTCCCCTGCACAGAACCATTATCAATGTTAACACAATTCTTGAGGACACAGATAAACTTTCCATGAATGCACGAAATATTGAGATACGTGCCTGGGACTATCTGCAACTACTGATACGCTTCCTTTGGAAACACTGTAAACAATGACATTGTAGCCCAACATCCCCGACAGACACAGATAGATTCCAAAGAAGTCCTATAAGTACTGAACTTCTTGCTGAGGATACCTATAAACTGAAATGTCACTGGGGATGCTCAGTAAGTAATACAACCCTCCCTACAACCCTCTACCTCAGGGCGAACTCTCCATCAAATCACTTCGATACCAATATAATTTCTGGTGAGCATCCAGAACCTATCACATGCAGACCCATGTAAACACTATGGTCTCTCTGCGAATGTCTGTTACACCCTGACACAGTACCTCTAGTCCCATGTAAACATCGACAACATATTGTGTAAGTGATGATACACTCTGGGGAGTTTCTTGTGAAATACTGCCCATGAAATTCCGTGTGAATATTGACAGCCCAAGTGGATTCCCTGGAAGCACAATCAGTTTTAACCTAAACCCAATGTAAATACCTCAAAACGCCATCAAGACAACCTGTAGATGTTGCTGCATCCGCTCTGGGACTCTTGTAGGTCCTGTTGCATGACATCTGGGACACCATGCAGACACTGCTGTATCTCCTCTGGACACACTATGGATGCGTTTGCATCTCCCATGGGTCACGCTGTAGGTTCTACTGCATTCCCCCCGGGACGCCTGGCGATGCTGATGTGTGGATCATCTGTTATATCATCTGTGTGATTTCCCTGTTCTCTGATGTCCCCTGTGTTTGGGGCGGTGATGAATTGCACGTGTATGCTACGCACCAAGTGACAAACTGCCAGTACATGACGATTCCAAGGACTGCAGCGGGAGGTTACCATCCAAGATGCAATTTGGATCTAGCTGTACGGTGCCTGTGGAGACACCAGGCTGGGTTCATGGTGAAGATCCACATCGCCTTCCATCTTCAACTGAAGACCTGCCTGCAATGAGGGACTTCAGTTCACTTTCCGAAGGTCAAACAGATGAGTATTGACGTTCAGTCAGGGCTAATTACAATCATTCAGCTGTTTGTTTTAAATTTTATCCCGACATGCTGCGATTGTCCATGGGAACAGCCAGGGGCGAGGGAGTGACAAGGGGTGTTTTGAAGTTGCCAGCGGAGAATGCGGACTGAGGGGACAGGGGTCGGGAGCGGATTGAGGGGGCGGGAGAGTGGCTGCAGATTTAGGAGGGGGAGGAACGTGTTGATCCAGGAGGTGGGGACGATGAGGATTCAGGGGTGGGGAAGGGTGAGACTGGTAGGTGGGGGCGGGA
>NC_057717.1:82290874-82297850 GCF_004010195.1 Chiloscyllium plagiosum | reverse complement strand
GCGGGAAGAGTGGATTGAAGGGACGCTGTGCTTAGTATTACTGTCGATGAATGGTCAGTTTTGTTCAGGGAGCTGTGTTTAATATTGCAGTCAATGAATGGTCATGGTTGTGCAGGGAACTGTGTTTAAAATTATTGTCTC
The DNA here is from genome assembly GCF_004010195.1 of Chiloscyllium plagiosum. Classification (NCBI taxonomy): domain Eukaryota; kingdom Metazoa; phylum Chordata; class Chondrichthyes; order Orectolobiformes; family Hemiscylliidae; genus Chiloscyllium; species Chiloscyllium plagiosum. Next base: position 82,297,709 of record NC_057717.1, on the reverse strand, counting down.
TGAATGGTCAGTTTTGTGTGGGGCAGCTGTCTCCAGAACATAAGAGCAGAAGATATAGGAGCAGGAGGACCCTGCTCCGCCATTCAATAACATAAATGCGTGATCTTTCTGTGGTCTCAACTCCACTTACCTTTCTTCTCATCCTAACCCTTTTATCATTCCTTATTTAAATAATATCCATATTTGCTTTTAAAACGTCTACTAAAATAGCGTCAACGAATTCACTGGGCAGGGACTTCAATGCATGGACAACCCCGTGAGTAAACAAGTTTGTTCTCAATTCAGACCTGAACTTGCTCTCTCTAATTTTGAAGCTGTGCCCTCTTGTCCGAGTTTCGCCTGCCAGTAGAAACGTCCTGTCTTCGTCTAACTTATCTTTCCCCTTTGTAATTGGATATGTTTCTGTAAGAACTACACTCATTCTTCGTAATTCCAATGAACACTATCCCAGCCTAGGCAGTGTCCCCTCGTCAGCCAATCTCCAAAATTCCGCAAGCAACCTAGTGAATCTCCTCTGCAACGCCTCACGTGCCAGTATATCCTTTCTCATGTAAGGAGACCAAATCAGTACACAGTACCCAAGGTGTGGCGTCACCGGAACTCTGTGCAGCTGTTCCATATCCTCTTTGCTTTTAAACTCAGATCCTTTCGCAAGCAAGTACAAAATTCTACTTGTCCTCCTAATTTCTTGTTGCATCTGCACAGCAGCCCTCTGTGATTCATCTACAAGGACACAAACGTTACTCTGCACAACGGCGTGCTGCAATTTCTTTTTGTCATTCAAGTAATAATACATTTTTACCATTACTGTTTGCAAAATGGGTGACCTCACATTTACCACCATTGCATTCCGTCTTCCAGACAACTGCCGTTCACATGAAGTATCTAAGTTTCTCTGCAATGTTTCACAGTCCACTGCATACTTCACTCTACCGCACATCTTATTGCCATCTGAAAACTTTGACACACTACACGTGGTCCTCAACTTCAAATCATCTTTTTGAATTATGAATAATTGCTGTTCCAACACTGATACCTGAGGCACACCACTAATTACTGATTGCCATCGAGAAAAACACGCATTTATCCTCATTCTTTGTTTCCTGTTAGTCAACCCATCTTCTATCCATGCTAATACATTACCTATGACGCCATGCATATTTATCTTGTGCAGCAGCCTTTTGTATGGCACCTTGTCGAAGGCGTTGTGGAAATTTAGGTACACTACATCTACTGGTTCACCATTGTCCACTTTGCTTGTTACATCTTCATAGATTTCCAAAAGGTTTGTTAAGCAAGACCAGCACTTCATGAACCCCTGCTGCCAATGCCCAAATTACAATTTCTACCCAGACGTCTTGCTATTTCATTGATGGTAATAGACTCAAGCATCTCTCCCACGGCAGAAGTTAAGTTCAGTGGTGTATTATTTCCCATATTATGTCTACAGTACTTTCTAAAGAGTGGAGTCATATTTACTCTTTTCCAATCTGCTGGAACTGTCCCAGAGTCCAAAGAATTTTGAAAATTTACCACAGTGAACTTGTTATTTCTCACGCCATCTTGTTCCATCAGGGCCAGCGGACTTGTTTACCCTTAGCTCCATATACAACCTCTTCTGCAATAATGATTGCTTTCAGGTCCTCACCTACCTTCGTCTCTTTGTCAATTACTGGCGTGTAGTTAGTGTCCTCCACTGTGTAGAGTGACACAAAATACCTATTCATTACCTGACCATTTCACCATATCCCATAACTAATTGGCACTTTGTTTTATATTATTATAGTAAGTTTTGTGGTCTGTCTTTGTGTTCTGTTTTTCTCTTCCTCATGTTCTGCCTTACTTTTCTATATAGCTCTGTATGGGCCCTTTCTGCTGACCTTTGAATTTTCCTCAAACCCCTGCTTTCCCACTGATCTTGGATACTTTGTACGATCTTTCTTTCAATTTTATAGCCTGCATTATTCCCTGAAGAAACCATCGTAAATTGCCCTTTTTCTTTCAATCCTTCCATTTCACTGGAATATACTTTTGGTGAGCACTCGGAACAATTGCTTTCAAAAGGACGCAACTGTCCCACCATAAAATCTTTATTTCCAGTCTAATTCAGCGAAGTCCTCCCTCATCCTGTGGTAGTCCCACTAGTTTATGCACAGGATCCTGGTACTGGAATTTGACTTCACACCCTGCATCTGCATTTTAAATTCTAAAATATGTTCCTTCCAATAGGATCCCTAAATATGAGGTCATTAATTATTCTTGTCTCATTACGCAGGAACAGATCGAGGATATTTGCTGCCTTGTTGCTTCAGTTCGGACTGTTGAAGATAACTATTACGAATATACTCAGCGAACTCCTGCTCAATGCTACTCTGACCAAGCTGGTTCACCCAATCGACATGCTTGTTGATGATAATTGCCACATCATTTTTACAGATATTAGTCTTTTTTGGTTATAGCCTGCCCCAATATGATTTTGTTATGTGGTGGCCTATAGACTCTGCCTATTGGTGCATTTTCCTTCTTAGAATTTCTGGTTTCCAAGCAAATAAACCTAATCTGCATAGAACATACATTATATCTCAGCACCGCCCTCATGTCGTCCTTGAATGTCACAGCTACATCACCTTCCTTAGCTTCCTGGCTGTCCTTCCAAATAGCCCGGTAAGTGTTGTTCAACATGGGGTGCATTGATTCATCAGTCGGATGAGGGCACTACGTGATAAATAGCAAGATGTGTTCTTGGCCATGTTTACCCTGAAGCCACGAGACTTCATGAGCACTAAGTCAATGTCTAGGACTCCCAGAGCAACCCCCTGCCGTCTGTATCTCACTGTGCTGCCACATCTGCGGGGTCTGTTCTGCCAGTTGGACAGAACACGTTTTGGGATGGTGTTGGTAGTTGCTTTTACGGTGTCTGTAAGGTATGATTCTGTAAGTATGACAATAGCAGACTGTGTTTGACTCGTCTGTAAGACAGCTCTCCCAATATTTGTACTAGTTCTGCTTAGTCAGCAGGAGTTTGCAGGATGGACAGGGATGTTTTGGACGTTGACTTCTGCGGTGTCCCGGTCGATTCCAGGTGATCTGTCCAGTTTCATGTCTTGGGGCTTTGTGTGATTGGCACAATTGAATGACTCGCTGCGCATTTTCAAAGTGTGACTTAGAGTCAAACACATTGTTTTCTATCTGGAGTGATATTTGGCCAGATCAGGTAAGGATGGCAGATTTCCATCCCTGCAGGAGATCAGTGAAACTCTTTGGTTTTCCTGACAATCGACGATGATTTCATTGTTATCAGTAGAATCGTTACTCGAGCTTGTTTTAATTGTTGAGTTCAATTTCCAACATCTATTTTGTAGCGATTCTGATGTGGGTGTCCAGAACATCTGCTGACCTAACAGATTAGTAATCCAAAAATATCACGAGATCTACTCGGAAACATGCGTTTTGCTCTGCTGCTATTTCTTATACTGCCTTGTTTTTCTTTCCATGCTTCTATTATTCTGGAATATATTAAAATGGCCTCTGGAATGCTTGAACTTCATTCAATCCGTGTTGCTTGACCAGACATGTAGATGCAGCTGCACATCAGAGAAGAACAGGAAGAGCTAATTGATTATAATACACTGTGACTGTCACTTAAACAGTTTTTCTGTCCAGACACTAAACGTTTTTACTGGCGTTTTGAGAACCTCAAGATTATGAGAGCACAGATGGAGGACACTCAGCCCATCGTGTGTCCATGAGTTCTCCAACTGCAAAACATGAAGACAGAGCATTGTGTTACTATGTCTTTGTTTTCAATTCTGAGTACCCTGAGCAGATATGAAAAATATTATTAAACCGTACACCCAGAAATATAAACAGTGTATGTACAAAACATTATTTCCTGTATTTAAAGTTAACCTGTTTTGCTCATTGTCGATTGGCATTCCATCTCCCAAATATCCTCGGTTTCCTTGCTTTGCCTTAATATTTCATTCCAGTTGTCAGTAAGAGTGATGATGACTGGGGAATATTATTGTATTCCCCATGCAGTCTCGACAGCCACTGTGACCATTCCATTCTGTCTCCTCGCCAGTGTCATATTTATTCAGATACTGACTCATTAATCCAGGGTTTTAATGAAGAAGTTCATTGTAAATGCCATGTGTGACTTTGGTCTAAGTAAAAGTGTGTACATATTGCTGCTTTCAAGGATATAAACTGCAGTATGAGAATTGTCAGTTTGTAGAACAAAATGGAAGCGCATTGAGTGTTGAAGTTACAAAATTGCCTTATTCGAGCATTGAGAGGAAACTCTTGACAAATGCATACATTCTGTGTACGGTCAGGGCAAACGTATCCTGTGATTAAAAAGTTGAATTTTTTTTTTCCAGTGAAGAAGAGTTCATTGGACTGAAACACTCTCAATTGTGTGTTTTTGGGGCGTTAGGAGTCAGGTGGTTACAGCATTGGAAACGCACAAGACGGCGTAATCATATAATCTGCAAAAAGAAAACGTTCATCATTCTGTCTCGCCACGGCATCGCTAGGACAATTGACTACAGAAGATGAGAGCAATGGCCACCGATGTTAACATCCAATCCAGTCCAGTTACTACAATGACCTGAAAATTCTGTACTGAAAGGATTTAACCATAAATGTTTTTTTCAGTGACTGTGACTGATTTCAGTCTCCATGGATTCGAAACAGATCACGGAGGTTTTCGCTCTCCTATTTGTAACGGGCTTCATTCAATGTGTCGTCTCATTGTTGCAGCAAGAGTATTGTCTGCGGAGACAAGGGGAGGGGAGATCAGAATCTGGGAGCAATGGACTGGAATGTTTCAACAATGGACAACAGGCACTTATTCTTGGGCATTTCCTATCTTTCTTGGCAAGCATTACCATAACAGAAATACGGTCTACTGCTCTTAATTCAGGCAGGTTAATATCTCATCCTCACTGCAGTTGGTGTTCCTGGTAAGTCCCTCGAGATCTTGACACTTATTAATTCCATACACCAGGTTAAACTTCAATTCTATTCCATAATTTATATTTGGAAAAGTCAAAATCTCTTGCCTTAAGTTTCTTTAACGAGCTCCATTCATGATTCCTGAATTTCAGACCGCCACACTCACAAACATCTGAGAAGAAAACTTTTTACAACCTCAAAAATCCACTTTGCTCTGAACTGATTTATGTCTCTGTGTTCTCTTCACCAACAAACCTGTTCACTAGCAACTCTATAATATCCCCAGTCCTCGCCTCTGCTGAATAAACCATCAACTACGCCCTGATAAAATTCACACTAAACAGTTCCAGCTCTCTTCTGGCCTGTCTTCGGAATTGAATTTTTTTATCACGAACTAGTTCTTCTGTCTGAAGTTACTTCACGACAGGAACACGATTGAGAGTAGTAACGTCACTGGGTTGACAATTCAGAGGCCCACGTTAATACATTGAAGTCACTGTTTCAACTTCAACCACAGATGACGGCAGAAATTAAATTCAAATGATAGAAAACCAGGACTTCGTGAATAACAACTGGAAAAGAAGCAGGGTATTGTATAAAAACTTAGCTGTTCCCGTGATGTCGTTTGCTAAAGACAGCTAAGATTATTATCTGTTCAAGATTAAAAGTAAGTTCAGATACATTAGCATGTGTTTGGCTGCATACTTCCTTGGGGAATGTTCAGAGTAAAGGTCAATTGCTGATCGTCAACAAATGCTGCCCTTGTCAACAATGACAATATCCCATTTAATGACAACATTAAATGTTAAAACAATCAATGAAAAGATGCTGGAGGTCTGAAAAAATAAAATGGAAAATGCTCGTGAAACTGCACTGTTATGGAAACCTCTGTTGAGAGATAGCATTGCAAATCTACTGACCATACATCGGTACTGAAAGAACCTGGAAACCAGTGTGATTGATGTTGGTATCAGGAATGTCTGTTTTGAAGGGAAGAAGGAGTGAGTTCAACAAGTCGTAGGAAAGGAAAAACCAGTATTGTCGATGAATATCTGAGGTAGGAATGGAATGTGATGTAAATGTCTTTCTTTTTGTCTTGTCCCCATAATCCTATGTAACATACCCATGTAGGTTACATCACCTTCTTCGATTAAATTGAATTATGACCCTGCTGTCTCTCTTCCGTGATTGTCGTCATCATGTCGACTCAAGAATACGGTATGCATGTTGCTATCTGGGGGAGAATTTCTTTTCCTTTACAAGATTCACTTGTGAAGTTGTTGTCGCATTGCCTTCTTGAAGTACTGCAGTCCATGTGTTGTTGTACATTTCCGGTCTCTGCGACCATCCAGATCTTTTTTTATCATTTCAAGAGAGTCAAACAGCAGAGAGGCTGCTTGCCCATTCCGAATGTCAACAGCATTGGGCCTGGAGCTGTCATCTATATAGAACATAGAACATAGAAGAATACAGCGCAGTACAGGCCCTTCGGCCCTCGATGTTGAGCCGATTCAAGCCCACCTAACCGACACTAGCCCACTATCCTCCATCTGCCTATCCAATGCCCGCTTAAATGCCCATAATGAGGGAGAGTCCACCACTACTACTGGCAGGGCATTCCATGAACTCACGACTCGCTGAGTAAAGAACCTACCCCTAACATCTGTCCTATACCTATCCCCCTTAACTTAAAGCTATGCCCCCTTGTAATAGCTGACTCCATACGTGGAAAAAGATTCTCACTGTCGACCCTATCTAAACCCCTAATCATCTTGTACACCTCTATCAAGTCACCCCTAAACCTTCTTTTCTCCAATGAAAACAACCCCAAGTGCCTCAGCCTTTCCTCATACGATCTTCCTACCATACCAGGCAA
>NC_057717.1:82278321-82290813 GCF_004010195.1 Chiloscyllium plagiosum | reverse complement strand
GCACTATTTACCTGGGTGGCAACTTTCAAAGATAAACCAGACCAGGTGACCAGACCAGGTGAAGATGACCGAGTTGCTTCCGTGAAGGACATTAGTGAGCCATATAGGTTCTTGCTGACAATCGACAAGCGCTTCATAAAATCCAAAATTCCAGATAATTTATTCACTTCAAATTCCACCATCTGCCGTGGCAAGGTTCGAATCCAGAGTCTGACCCCTCTGTCACTGGTTACAGTTTTAGTCATAAAGTTGCTAGGCCATTGTCTCCCCAGCATCTCCAACAATTGTGGACTACACAAGGATACAGTTACATTTTTACAAACACGTTGTACATGCCAAGTAATTGGAAAAGCACATGTAGCAATACAACTCGCACTTTTCGTACCTATGCCTGCATTTGTGGACCGTTTTCCAAGAGTCGAAATTGACTGTTTAGGATCCCTATCTCAACCTAAAAGTTGATAAAATTATTTGTTGAAAATAATGGGAGTGTCCACTAGATTTCCAGAGGGTGTTACACTTCACGATATCACAGCCAAAATGATTGGCAAGAGTTACTCAAATTGGTGTTTTAAAAACTTAACTCGAGCGTCAATGACCTCCAATTTTACACGACAGGAGCAACAGGAGCTATGACCAGGTGGCTACCAGCAAGATAAATTACTGCTTTTCAAACCTTACTTTGTGAATAGGTGGAGCGTACACTGAGCAGAAACAGCCACGGGACTTGAGAAAGTGAGGCAATATACTTGTGTGGTTGCGTTATCCGAAGCACTACTTATTTAATGTCCCCCACGCATTCTGTTCCACACACCAAAAATACATTCTGTGCGCCGGACTGGTAATGTTCGTAGATATCGTTTTCCAATAATATCTTCTGGAATTTAGAACAGAGAAAATTGCGTTTCGGGCATTTTAATGCTCCTCCAATAGAATGTGGGTGGTAGAGGTTACCACTACAGTCCCTTTTGCTTTATCTGCAGTAAGTGCGCGCAAAGCCAGCTCCTCAGCAATTCGGTTCAGGAACGAGCTGGAGCGGAATGAATTTCTGATCATTCAGTCGGCTGAGGGGATAATCGTGGCGAGTTATAGGAAGGTAGTCACACCTCAGTTACAGGATAAAAATAGGAGATGGGTTACAGTCAGATAATGGAAAGGGGACTGGTAGACAGTTCAGGGTTCTCCTGTGGCCATTCCCCTCAGTAACAAGTATAGCGTTTTAGATACTGTTGAGCGGGGGACGACAGACCATGGGTAAGCCACAGCGTATAGGTTTCTGGCACAGAGTCTGTCTCTCTTATTCAGAAGAGAAGGGGAGAGGCAGCAAGCATTAGACATTGGGGATTCCATATTGTGGGGGAAAGATCGGAGTTTCATGGGAACAAACGAGACTGAGGGTTAGTATGTTGACTTCAAGGTGCAAGAGTTTGTGATGTCACAGATCGTGTTTTTGGGATCATTGAGGGGGAGGCGGAGCAGACCAAAGCCGTGATCCACATAGGTACCAACGAAATAGTTAGGTAAAAGGATCAAGATTTCATGCAGAATGCAGGGAGCTAGTATGGAAACATACAGCTCGAACAAACAGAGTTGTTATCTTTGGTTTATTACCCGTGCCACGTGCTAGCGAGGCAAGGAAAAGGGAGCGAGAGGAGTTGAACGCGTGGCTACGTGATGGTGCAGTAGGGAGGGATTCGGATATCTGGAAATTTGGGGCTACATCTGGGGGAGGTGGGACCTCTAGAAACAGCACCTGAACCAGAGGTGTGCCAATATCCTGTGGCGGGAGGGAGCGAGTGGAATTGGCTAATAATCTTCGAGGTGGTCTAACATTCATTCAGCAATGGGATGGGAAACCAATGTGTACAGTAGGTTGTGAATAGTGAGATCATAACTTAGGATTCAAGATCGCAAGAGTTTATCAGTTGGCAGGAAGCTGTCTTGAAGTGTGTAAACGTCAAAACCAGGAGCATTTGGAATGAGGTTGGTGAAATTGTGGCATGGTTTGGTATCTGGAAATTCGACGTAGGGGCGATTTCGGAGACATGGATAGAGCAACGACAGAAATGGGCGTTGCGGATTCCAGGGGAGATATTCAGTAGAAAAGCGAAGGTGGCCAAAGAGGGTGAGGTTTGGCATTGTTAGTCAAGGACAATGTTACGGTGGCAGAAAGGACGCTTGATGAGGTCTCGACTACTTAGCTGATGTCATAAAAACGAAAGGAGAGGTTACACTATTGGGATTTTTTACAGGCTTCCAAAAAGTTCCAGAGATGTAGAGAAAAAGATTGAAAGGATGATTCTGGATAGGAACAAAAATAACAGGGCAGTTGTTATTGTGGAATATAACTTCTCAAAATTTGTCCAGAAACGCGATAGTTCGAGTCCTGCAGATGGGTCAGTTATTTTTCCTATGTGAACAGGAAGGTTTTTGACACATTATGCAGATACATGAACAAAAGGAGAGGGCCACATTGGATTTTGTACTGGGTGATGAATCAAGTTCAGGTGATAGATTTGGAGGTCGGTGAGCAGTTTCGTAACAGTGATCACAATTCTGTCAGGTTCCCTTTAGCGATGGAAAGGGATAGACTTATAAGGACAGAGGGCAAGAGTTACAGCTGGGAAAAGGCAATTATGATGCCACGAGGTCTGAGTTCGAATGCATAGCGGATGGGACGGAAACTGCAGGAAATGGTGACAATTGAAATGCAGAGCATATTCAAGGAAAGCTACTGCGTATTGTTGGTATGCATGTATCTGTCAGACAGGGAGGAAGTGTTGGAATGAAGGAGCCATGGTTTAATCAAGAAGCTGAATCTCTTCTCAAGACGGAAAGGAAAGCCAATGTTGAGATGAGACGCGAAGGTTCAGTTTGGGCGCTTGACATTTACAGGTTAGCAAGGGAGGATCTAAAGGGAAAGCTAAGAAGAGCCAGGAGGTGACATGACAAGTCTTTGGCAGTTGGGATCAAGAAAAACGGTAAATCTTTTCATAGGAACGCCAAGATCAAGAGAATGACTATAGCAAGATTAGGGCTAGTCAAGAACAGTAGTGGGAAGTTGTGCGTGGAGTGCGAGGAGGTGGGAGAAACGCTAAATGGACGTTTTTCCACAGTATTCACATTGCAAAATGATAACGTTATCGAGGAGAACATTGAGATACAGGCTATTAGACGAGATGGGATTGTGTTGCATCGGAGGAGGTGTTAGCAATTATCGAAATTAGGGAAAGGATTAGGAGCCCTTGGAGGACAGGGATTTATTTTAGGATCTCAATTCGGGCTTACACCAATGGGGACGTTCATTCTGAAAGAAAAATGTTTATCATTTTACTTCCTGTGATCTCGGACGATTTCATCCTGTTATGGTCACTGTTAATGTTGTATTCTACACAGTTACCGATGTGGTATTTTGGGGTAACGTTCCGTGTATCTTCATCCCTTTGTGCTGGAATTATGCTTCATGCTGCAGCTCTTCAGTTGCTGCACAAGCACCGCGATTTACACCGTGACCCATACCAGATGGGGAGTGAGGACAAGTGGCGGACAGAGAGAGAATGGGTTTGAAGATGGAAATTGAGGAAAAAGCGATAGAGAGAGAGGAAGTGGAAGGTGGGGTGGAGAAAGTAAGGTGGGGTTGGGGGACGGAGATAGAATGGAGGAGGCGAGGCAGAGTGGGGCGGAGAGAGAGAGAGGAAATGGGAGTCGAGATAAAGACAGAGTGAGTGGGTGGTGTGAGAGAGAGTGTGGCGGGAGTTAGAAACCGTGTGTGGAGGGAGATCGCCGTGCTGGAAGTTTTTGTTGCAAACGTTTCGTCCCCTGGCTAGGTGACATCATCAGTGCTTGGGAGCCTCCTGCGAAGCGCTTCTTTGGTGTTTCCTCCGATGTTTATAGTGGTCTGTCCCTGCCGCTTCCGGTTGTCAGTTTCAGCTGTCCGCTGTAGTGGTTGGTATATTGGGTCCAGGTCGATCTGTTTGTTGATGGAGTTTGTGGATGAATGCCATGCCTCTAGGAATTCCTTGGCTGTTCTCTGTCTGGCTTGCCCTACGATAGTAGTGTTGTCCCAGTTGAATTCATGTTGCTTGTTGTCTGCATGTGTGGCTAATATGGATAGCTGGTCGTGTAGTTTCGTGGCTCGTTGATGTTCATGTATGCGGATTGTTAGCTGTCTTCCTGTTTGTCCTATATAGTGTTTTGTGCTGTCCTTGCATGGTATTTTGTACACGACATTAGGCTACTTGCGGAGCGTTTCAGAGAACACCTCTGGGACACCCGGACCAACCAACCCAACCACCCTGTGGCTCAACACTTCAACTCCCCCTCCCACTCCACCAAGGATATGCAGGTCTTTGGACTCCTCCATCGCCAGACCACAACAACACGACGTTTGAAGGAAGAGCGCCTCATCTTCCGCCTAGGAACCCTCCAACCACAAGGGAGGAATTCGGATTTCACCAGTTTCCTCATTTCCCCTCCCCCCACCTTGTCTCAGTCAAATCCCTCGAACTCAGCACCGCCTTCCTAACCTGCAATCTTCTTCCTGACCTCTCCGCCCCCACCCCAGTCTGACCTATCACCCTCACCTTGACCTCTTTCCACCTATCACATTTCCGACGCCCCTCCCCCAAGGCCCTCCTCCCTACCTTTTATCTTAGCCTGCTGGACAAACTTTCCTCATTCCTGAAGAAGGGCTTATGCCCGAAACGTCGATTCTCCTGTTCCCTGGATGCTGCCTGACCTGCTGCGCTTCTCCAGCAACACAATTTCAGCTCTGTACTTCAGAATCCAACCGAGCCACTTTAAAGGCCGAGGATATCTCCATGATGAGACTTGTAATAAACGGGCTAATGGTCAAGTTCTGCCTCTCAAGATTTTCTTGAAAAAATTGTATTGCTGGCATGGTCCCCTTCATTACTTGGTCTTCTGCAGAAATGAATTAGTGCTTTCAACAGTTTAAATTTGCGTAAGTGTAAATGGGAGTGATGCATGGAGCGACTTAAAATTGCAGATATTGGTTAAGTACATTATCCTAACCTGTGCTGAACACTACTAACTTTTGGTGACCTTGAGAATTGGCTATACAGCCACAGTTTGTGCGTTTTGTCTTTGTTTGTGTCCTCTTTGTTTGGCGAGAGGTAACGTTTCTGCGCATACGACGAGGCAGGTGACGATTGGATCAAACTACTCGACATATAAGATCAAAACAGCGGTGACGGGGTATAGGCAATCTTGTTCTGTTGTGCAGGCCGAACTCCGTGCTTTTGTCCCCACGGAAGCCACGCTGAAACGCCATGATAGACTACTAAATGCAACACCTAAGTTAGGCGATTTCATTGGAGAACGTGAAGATTACAGATGCTGGAGATTAGAGTCGAGAGTGTGGTAACTGAAAAGCAGAGCAGGTCTGGCAGCATCCGATGAGCTGGGGAGTCGCCATTTTGGGCAAAATCTTTTCCCTTGTTGAATTTATGAATGTGGCTAAGAGCCATCAGCCCGTACATTTGCAATCAAAATCAGCGTTCAGCGAACACATTCAAAACCTTCCCACGGGATTGGCACCCTGTTCCCTAAATATCCCAAAATTACCGACCCAAACTGGATTGTTGCCGTTGTCACTTTCCAAACGACTAGGAAAGCTGGCCAGAGACAGAATGCTGTTTAAAAAGCTATTGCAGTTCTCACTACTTACCCACATTTTATGAGTGCAAGTACTCGCCAGGGCTCTAGAGTCTGGACTGCAAGTGTTGGTAAAAGAATCTCACGATTCACAGAGATTTGTAATAAAGAACTTGCTTGCCCAGAATTATGACCGGTGAAACCCCATTTAACAATCATTGGACCTACGTTGAGGTTTGTGACATGCTTCAATACGCCCCGGTAAGCTCTTGTGCCTAACAAATTTAATTGGCTTGTACAAACATGCATTATTTATAGTTGCTTGGCTCAGAATGTCCAAACTTTCCTGAGTTTAGCCAATGGGACACAGAGGGCGACTATTACATTCTCTAATGTATTTTCCCCTTCATCGTCGACTACTGTCGAAGCACGCACACCGAGGCTTGAAAATATTATTAGAATTGGAACTCCCTAATTTTGACTGTTCTGGAATGTGAATGTTTCATGACACTTAGAATCACAAGAATCTTAAAAAACTGAAAGTGAAAAATTGTTGCCTGGAAGAGAGAGAGAGACCCTCTCAGCCCCGATTAGATAATCTGAAGCTAGCAGAACGATTACATTTTTGTGGTCTTTTATTGATGCACATTTGCTTGTTGTTGATTGAATTTTTCTGTTTTGTTTCCTGGCGCTCGAGATCCAGGATTGTTGTTCTCATAGACTATGACGGCGAGACTATCAATTGTTAACTCGACTTGTTTTTATTTTCATGAACTTCAAGTCAATTCAAAATGGCGGGAGACGACATTACAATTTTTAAATAAAACATTCTCCTCCGATTTTACAATATTTGACCCAAGTGTAAACCTGCTCGCAACTCTTGCATAATTTCTGCTTCTGACAAAGATCGATTTCACCCCCTGTTTTCACCGGGTGTTGGCCTAATTGAAGGATTGAGTGAAGTCAGTTAAAGTTGTACCACTGTAAACCTTGGAGTCGCGTGCAGAATGATTCTGTTCCGGTTTGAAATTAGGTATCTGTTTATTACTTGAAAAAGATTATCTAATCGTAACATTGAGGGCAATCATCTCAGACTTTAACGTTTGATCATTCAGTAGAGGAATTGCAGTGAACATCACAAAAATAATATTTAAAAATTGTAAAACTCTAAGTATGAAGATGGATGTAAATATCCCAAACCCAGCGACAGAGTTTTCAGAAAATGATTCAAGCAGAATTAATTTTTACACTGCTGCATCTCATTTGTGCATACGAAGTGGCAGTCATAAATTTATTCGATGTCAATTTCCCTTCCCCAATAAAAATCAAGTATCAGTACAACATAATTTTCTGAGGAAGATGTCATGTGACAAAAGTTAAGATAATATTGTTGATATCTGTGTCTTTGGAATAAGTTTTCATTTGTGCACACGAAACATTTTGATACTGTGTGAGTAGACATGACTTTATTGATGCAGCTGCAGTCATTTCACACCCTATGACGCAATGACTGAGCAATGACTGATCAGAACCGCTTAAGGAACTAAATCTGGGATTCACATAGAGAGTCTGCAACCGGTTATTTATAATGGGTTTGAGGATTGGAAACAGTGCGCATTTTATATTATGCAATGGGATCTGGAATGAGTGAATTTCACTTTCATATTGAAGTCTCGAGGCAAAACTCATACTAAATCGGAACAAAACTGAGTGTGATATGCACCGAATAGAACAATCCTGATACAATTTCATGACAGCAACTTTACGCACATTGAATCATTTTAGTGACTTTAAAATCTATTTGTTCTTATTAATTAATAATGAAATGTCTCAGTCACGTGTTCAGTTTCCATCTTGCGTTAACAAGATTGGCAAGATTGAATGGTTTATGCACTATCATACATTTTCAGTCATCTGTGTTATTGAATCATAATTAGTTGAAAGCATGGCAACATTGACTCATGTTTACCTCAACCATCCCATATGATAAATTGAGCACTGCACATCCAATTGGCAATGGAAGTAAGCGATGTAATAGAAAGTGTAAAAAATGGTGTTGAAGCAAAAGCGCTGTAAAAGAATCTAAGTACTAATCGGGATCCTGAGCTTTTGCCTGACATACCGACACGACTTCAGGATGGGGATGACACTGATATGGATGGGGGAAAGGGATGTTATTCAAGGAGAGCCATTGAGCCCCTTATATGTCCTGATAGTCTTCAGCACACAACAGACAATAGACAATAGGCAATATGTGCTGGAGTAGGCTATTCGGCCCTACAAGCCAGCACCACCATTCATTATGATTGTCGTGGAAATTAAATCTACTTGACTCAATTATTAGCAAGATCAAAGAAAGGAACTTTATTTTAAATTCTGCGGAATTGAATCCATTACACTAAGCCAGATGCCTCAATGTAAGGAGTTCTGAGCATTGTTTTGATGCTTTACTTATAGTGTTTCTTATCACTCTCTCAAGGGCAAAGACTGGGAGAATTCAAGTTGTTATTCTCTCATCCCCTTATCTTAAACATATTAGTTCTTCAGCTTTTTCTGAGTTCGATTATCGCAAGTGCGTGTTGGTTGTGGACATAATTCGAACAGTGATAAGCTGACTGCAGGCGTTAGAAAAGCATTCTCTTTCAAACTTCACAGTAAATGGATAATTTTCCATTATATTTTCCATGTTTTGGTCATTTTATGCCATCAAGGACAACGACAGCAACAACAAACAAAAATACAGAGCCAGAGTAGCTATACATCAAACAATGTTAAGGAAACAGCAGACCTTTCCTCAGACGTCACCGAGCTTTGTGGTGATATCGTCACTTGCTCGGGTGTCCTGTACATAGCCCATGTGCACACGTCACACTCGTCAACGCCATGGTAGGGTGGGATCCACGCAATGCCTCAGCCCGTATGAATAGTCCTACCAGGGCGCTTGCTAAAAGTTTGAGCTGGGGCAGCCGCATCTTTGTATGAGGCTTCTAATCACGACTTGCACTTAATTGGTTCCGGTGCTGTCTGATGCCTACTCAGGCCCAGCTGCACACTTGAAATGTCTGGCGTGTATCCAATTGGCTCTTTCTGCGATGTTCACTGCTGTCTGTGTTGCACGTATCACTTAAAATGGTCCAAGCCACCTCTTCACCTTCCAGTTTTTCCTCCTGAATTTTTCACCACTACCCACTCTCCAGGTGCTAGATCATGCGGCTCCCTCCTGTTGGTTGTTGCAGTGCTGCTTTCACTTGATTCTGTGCCTTGTGGGCTACTCATCTCCACCTCAGCCTTCCCCTGTCAGTCACCCTGTCGATCATCCTCCAGGACCAACTGAGGCTGTCTGTGTTGGCACTGTCTCGCCCATCAGTCCATTGCTCCGCAAACAAAGCATCCAACAGATCTACCCCTTCCCGCGCCGCGAACTCCACCTCTGCCTCTCTGGCTTCCTGCAGCTCCTCCCTCCAACGGCTGGGTGACCATTTGCATCACTGTAAGCTGAGCTTTATGTGCTTGCTGTTCCATCTTTAGTTTCCGCTTATCCTTTTCTTGGGGAAGCATTTTTTTTAGCATGTATCGCGTGTTGTTCTATCAAATTCAGCTTTCCCGTGTCCTAGGTAATACATGTCTCTTTTACATGTTTTTGCTTTTTCGTCTTTCATTCCATTGATGAAGCTGGTCCTCAGGTGTGCCTCATAAGGCATGGTTTCTGCCGCAGTGATGTTGTCGGGTGGTCTCAGTCCACTATGGGCATTATGGACTTCAGTGAGGCACGTACGTTACTGGGACACGGTCTCACCTTCCCGTTGTTTACACATTGTAATTTTGGTCATGTCCATTCCCACTGGGAATTCCTCCCTACAGGCGGTTGCCAGCGCTGCAACAAAAGCATTGAAGTCTTCGCTTGTGTGTCGGCTACCCTGCCATGAACGTTTGCATTTGGCCCGGTATACTTGATTTTCGTGACATTGGCACCGACCTTTCGTCCCAGGAGACATCTCATCTCATGTGACGTTGGACGGAACAGTGTACAGAACTTTGTAACTTCTTCGGCGAACTTATTACCTCGAACCTCACGTGAATTAGGCAACTGCCCATCGGCACTTTCCAGATCCTTCATGGTCCATGGCCGGTTTACCAACACTGGATGCCCTTCTGGACCTGCAATCTCAACCATTGGTGCTTGCAGAACTACCTGGTCCGATGATCGTATGCCAGTACCCTCACCGTCTGACTCATCATCCGTCGGAGGGTGATCGCAAACAAGCCCTGAATGCCTTTCTGTCTTGGAGTGGTCGTCCTTCTTTTGGGCTTCTTGCTTCAATTGGTTGCGGGTGTGGCGGGCTATCAGTGATCCAGCAGATCCTGAGGCAGCGGTCGCTGACGTGGAATCTTCGCCAGGCGGATCATGTAGGGGTGCTGTAGGTCTCGGAGGGCAGTCATCAAGGTCAGAATCTGAAACAGGCTTTAGACACAGTTCAGCTTCGTGAGGTTGTTTTCCGCGCGTCTGCATGTGTGCTGGTGTTCGTACGTGTATTTGATCTATCTTTTACTTGTAATTTCCTTTCCCTGATATCAGCCTCAGCCTTGCACATGTTATAAGCACTACAATCCACGGGTTCTATTTTTCTCTTCCTTTTCTCCTTCTCTCTCTCCTCCAACTTCGACCTCAATATTTCCAGCTGTCTTTTACTAAAACTTCCTCCCTCAGGAAAACCACATTCCTCAATCCACAATTCTGACTGCTCTACAGACTCTGGGCCGTAATTATTAGCATATATTGTATTTCTGGTTCGCCATTCCAAGTCCTGTGTGGACTCTCCCTTTGTTTGCTCATGCCATTTTTAGTGTAACTGAAAAGTGTTCAGCTCTCTCTCTGTTATGTTTTCCCTTTGACTTGCTTTTTAGTCAGGAGGTCCCCTCTCGCATTGGGCGCGTCTACCTCAATGCCTTGGATTTCATAAACCAAGAAACCACGTGCCTGGTACGTCTTTGGCGAGTCCAACTCAGCCAGTGGTGGTTCCAAGTCTAAAGCTACCCTCAAACTTGCTGTCTCCGAAACACTCTGGAGACGGCAATCACCTTCTGTGGGGTTTTGCTCTAATATCACGTGAAAGTTCACTGAACCCTTTTCTTGCTGTATTTATTCTCTGATAATGAGTCTCTACGAAGGATTACTTAAGGCACGACTATTACCCGGACCCGTAGTGTAATGGAGTCAATTCTGCAGAATTTAGAATGAAGCTCCTTTCTGTGCTCTTGCCAATAATTGAGTCCACTCGATTTAATTTCCACGACAATGATCATGGCTGATCATACACAATCAGTATCCTGCTTTTGCCTTATCCACATGACCTTTGATTCCACACCTCCGATTATATACCTCCCGTTTCTGTGAAGATGAAGGGTTCAGCATTGGTAACCATCTTCATAGCCGACGTCATAAAGTAATCCAAAACCGGGGCTGTCTCGAAAAGCAGATTAATGTTAATGTACCAAGTCCCTGACTGCAAGGAGAACAAGTCCAATTGCTCAATATATTCGAAGGACAATACGGATGTATAATGCCACTCCTCAGGCCAGTCTGTAGTTATGAGGATATGAAGGCTTGCTTCCCTGACAATGACAATCAGGCGTACCAGTCAATCCAGTCATTAGAACGAGTTTTACAACAACCTGCAAATATTCGTGATGAACTGAAATGCAATCTCAAACCTTGGGAGTCACGAGGTCAATACTGCGATATATTGCCTGCTAAGGAATTTTTATCAGGCAATCAGCTTTTCAATTTACAAGCTTACGCACCTTTGTTTAATGCGATGCTTTTGCGATGCATTCCTTCTGGTGTCGCCAACATGTTCCAGACAAATGAGATGAACTAGTCTATCAATTCCGGTCGCAATTCCAGTGAGCAGTGATTTTGTACTGGGATGTCCAGAATGAGACCAAATCACGATCGAGGTTGCAAGCAAAACCTAAGATGTCCAACAACCTAGCGATCCCTATGCCCCATGTGCCAACCCCGAAAAGGTTAACTGAGACCAACATACCAACTAGGGTCGCAAACTACCTCAGATGCCCACACAACAACCACTACTGAGCAGCACATTCCTGAGGGGACACTGGAAAAATTAACAGGCAGACCATTATTTTAACTGGAAATGTAGCTAATAAGGAGAGAAGTGTCTTTGCAGCTGCCTTGGAGCTAACGTAAGGTTTAACATGTTGAATTAAGGCAAAAGGATGCCTCTCATCGTGCTTTTGGTGTAGCCACGATTACGGTGCCTTGTAGGAACATAGAAGATTTTATCCTCACAGAGACAAGGTAAGGACGGAAATGCCAGATCTGGGTCAGGCACAGCAATCAGAGCGGTAAGAATAGGCTGAAGACCACAAGCTATGAACTCAAATAGGGTGCTCCCTCGGCAGTCAAACCAAGATATGGCTGCCCAAAGCGGTAAAAGTTTGTGTTCCTTCGTTGCTCCTGCCTGTTTTAGCTGATTATGTGCAAAGTTGTACACACTTGGGCAAGGAGGGTTCCAAATCCACTCCCTTGCCTGGTGGCCCTTTTTACATTTCTCTAACTTGTTTTTATAAAATTATCTCGAGTACATTGGTACAAATACCGTTTAATTATAGTAGTTGAACTGAGTCAATGAACCGTCCCAACGGCTGACACTACTGTCACAACACCTTAGAAAAGTGGGAAATATCTGCACACGTAAACTGATAGTCTTTAATGTTTATAGTCACAGGCACACTAAGCCTAAGAATGGGGACCGCCGAAAATTGGAGCCTATGTCGGAATATCACGATCTTGTTCCAATAATCACCCGCACAGCAGTCAAAATTCAAGGACCACTCGAGTGGACGCATAGA
>NC_057717.1:82270814-82274679 GCF_004010195.1 Chiloscyllium plagiosum | reverse complement strand
ACAAGCAGGATGATGGATGAACAGAACAAGCCAGACAGCATTAGGAGGTGGAAAATTTATCTTCTCGGGTGCAGCCCGCCTTCTGGACTGGCGGTCGGTGTAACGGGCGCTGGGTATAAACGGGGTGGGCGGACAGGGTGGTGAGGTGGGGATGAGTGAGCACAGGTAGAGGGTACAGCCTGCTTGGTACATGGGAGAAAGGAATCAATTTGATGGCTAGAAAAAAGGACCGATGAGACGAATGGAAGGGAAAAGGGAGAGGCTATGATGGGTGTTGGGTTATGGGAAAGGACGTTATTTGAAATTAAAGCACTCAGCTTTGAGAACTCTGAGCTGCATGCTGCCTCGATGGAAGATGAGATGTTGTTCCACCAGTATACAATGCCATTCGCTGTGGCAATAGACGACGCCAAAGCTGGCCATGTTGGAAAGGGAGTCTGAATAAGAACTAAAAAGAGCGGAGACTGGTAGATCAGGTCGGCCCCTGCAGGTCTGGCTGAGATATTTGATGAAACCGTTCCTGAGTTTGTATTTGGTCTGCCCGACATAGAGAAGACCACATCGGGAGGACCTGATGAAGTAAATTAATTTAGATAAGAGGCAGATGAACCTCTGTCTTAGCTGGAAGGATTTTATGCATCCCTGGATGAAGGTAATGGGGGTGATTTGCCTGTCTGTCCATGCCTTACTATCTGTGGTAGAGGATTGCGATGGTTCATCCACACTTTCCTGGTAGAATATGACAACTCGGAAACCATCTGGATGGTGGACTGTACATGCGGGGCAAATGGTGGATGGTAAATGAGAATCGAGGTTTACAAATCAACTTAAAGCGTCAGAGGAATTGTGCATTTATTGTGGGAAAAGTCCTTCTTCAAAAGCATAATAAATCTGAGTAATTCGATACACCAAAGTACAGTGGACCCAGTGACAATTAGCAAATTTAAGGATGAGTTACATGGCCTTTTACTTGGTAACGGGTTGAAGAAATATAGAGAGAACGCAGGAAAATAAGGGTGATGAGCATATCTGCTCTCACAGAATGGCCCCTTTCTGTTCCTATCGCTTATGAAGTTATGAACTTATGAGAGAAGAGGTGAAAGAAGAGAAAAAATATCGAATGAAGGCATCTTCAAATTAACTTTTCTTTTCTATAAGGGAGAATAAACAAGGAAAACGCATACATCTTAACATTTCCTCTCGTTGGAGACCAATCTCGCTAAGACTACCAAAATTAAATGTTGGCAGTTAGAAATCCACGACTTTCAAAACCATGTTGCTTTTACAATTGCCTCATATTTGTGTACAGATCTGTTCTTTGGTTTCTCCCGAGCTGCTATCGAATTCTGTAATGCATTCCGTGCAATGTGGTTGCTGTTTCTAGATTTTTTGACATTTGCCTACGTGATTTCATTTGTGGATACTTTTCAGATCCATCCCTTTGTTTTGCAGTTATAAATTCTCTGATTAGCTTGACATCACCTCATCAGTTATTTCATGACAAATTCTCATGGCCTTTATTCTAACTGAAAGTCTAAGCAGACAGTTCGAAATAATAGAGTCGAAATTTTGCAACTCGTGTTTGAAAGATAAGTGGAGTATTTAAATGCTGGTGGGTAGCATCTGAAAGCACGTCTGCAAAGTCTCAAACAGACAAAAATTATTTACACAAAGTAAAGTTGTACGGATAATTCTGAATCGTAGAACTGAATCGTAGATTAACGACAACGTGGAAGCAGACCATTCGGCCCAACAAGGCCACATTCACCTTCCACAGAGCATCACGTTCACTCTCAACACCATACCTCATTCCTGTAAACCTGCATTTCAGTGACCATTGCACCGAACCTACAAAGCCCTGAATACTATCGGCAATTTAGCATGGCTAATTCAACTAGCTTGCAGCTATTTAGACTGTCGTAGGGAACTGGAACATCCATTCAAACTATTTAACTCTCTACCTGGTGAACGCATTGTGCAACTGCAAATTGCAAATTCAAAACTGGCTATTAAGGAGGCCAAAATCATTAGCGAATGTCGACATTCCGGATGTTAACAGGGATAAATCTTGAAAGACTTTATTACGGAATCACATAGAATACTGAAAGCCAAAATTTCTCACCAGCTATCCTGAAAATGTTGATCCCATGTGCCAGAAGTAGCAAGCCCACCCATAGCCTAACGAATTTGACGTAGATTTACCAAAGTATTTCATAGAAGGTCAGTTAACTGGGTTTTTGAATTGAGAACGCGCATACTGCCAAATTCGCCCCTTGCAAAAACTACCTAGCACAAAACCCCTGATATTCGGTATTGATTACCGCATTTTTTTTCTGTCTGGCCAGTTTACCAAAGGGGAAAAGGTTATTCTTTGTGTTGTGTATTTCCTGCTGTCAGACAGCTGCCTTCCGTGTATAGCTAAGTTGCAAGCAAAGAACAATAGTAGAGGCTCTGTCCTGAGAGCCTGCTCCGCCACTCAATATGATTGTGGCCGGTTAAACTACACGTGACATATTCAAAGCATATAAGATCTAATTTAATGGGTGGAGCCGGACATAATTTTCCCTCTTGTGTAAGCAATGGGATCCATCAAGATTTTTCTTTTAAAAATGGGACATCCATTTAAGACAGAAATGAGAAATGTTCCAGTTGTTCTGTATACTTCGGTGAGTTTTCGGGGTCTCCCTTCCTCAAAATTAAGCGAATGCAGGCAATAGAAATCTTTTGATGAATGATCACTGAATACTGAGTGAATGAAAGACTATCTTTGAATTTGGAGATGAGGTTAAAATCAGATCGGGGATCACATTGGATCATTTGAGCAGGCTGGAAGGGTCGAGGGCCCTGCACTTGTTGTTTGCCGTTTGTTAAAAGGGCCATCCATGTTTAAATGGAGCATACGGTGGAGAAAAGTGCAATACAAAGCATATTCGTTACCACTATAAAGGAAGCACGTTTCTATTCAACAGCAGAACTAACTGTTAATGGTTTGATTTGGTTATGTCGGAAGTGTGAAGGCGAATCCGGTTGTAGCAATCCAGTGATCATTATGGCAAGGCGATGCCCGGGTGTTTGGGCCTCATGACCACACTCAGTTTCCTTCAGGTCCTGAAGCGACCATAGCTACACAGTGTCCCTCCTCCTGGACTAATTCCACATTTCTCTGGGCTCGCTCATTGACCATTTCCTCAAGCTTTAATGCACAATGGAAAACAAGATGTTTACACTGAGAGTAAGAGACGAAGCAGAGTCAAAAGGTATTGTCAAACGGAGACAGGAGCAGGGAGGGGAATGGCGCAAATTGAGAAACACACAAAGTGGGCTGGAATGAGAGACAGGGACCAGGAGAGGAGAAAAAAACGAGAGGCGATGGCATCATTTCGGTAACACCAGTGAAAGCGGAGAGACGTGCTTGAGAAACATGGGGGGGGGGGCGAGAGTGATATATAATAGGACAGTAATAGAAGACAAAATTTGATGGAGAAATCAAAACATGAAAGGAAGCGAAGAAGCAAAAATCATAAGAATGTCATTCAGCTTTCCTCTCGATCTTTTGTCCGTGTGACGCAAGCAGAAAATATGACAGGTTTATCATTGCTGAGCTCCTCCCAAAAACAGTTATTATGTGCAGTTGCGAGGGCGAGGGTGATGGTCGAACTCGTGGGGTGGCATTGGATGTGGGTAATTTGCATCTGCTCTCTTTGTATAGTGGAATCTCTTGTCGTCTTCAGCGTGATTTTCTTCGCCTTTTTTGTTGTCAATTTCTGCATCCGAAGTGATCATCACCTGAACCCATTGATGCGGAGAACCTAAATGCAATATTTACGACATCAAACAAATTACACACACATGTAGTTCTGGACAG
>NC_057717.1:82267741-82270314 GCF_004010195.1 Chiloscyllium plagiosum | reverse complement strand
ATCCCAAACCAGCGACAGAGTTTTCAGAAAATGATTCAAGCAGAATTAATTTTTACACTGCTGCATCTCATTTGTGCATAAGAAGTGGCAGTCATAACTTTATTCGATGTCAATTTCCCTTCCCCATTAAAAAATCAAGTATCAGTTCAACATGATTTTCTGAGGAAGAAATCATGTGACAAAAGTTAAGATAGTATTGTTGATATCTGTGTCTCTGGAATAAGTTTTCATTTGTGCATACGAAGCATTTTGCTACTGTGTGAGTAGACATGACTTTATTGATGCAGCTGCAGTCATTTCACACCCAATGACGCAATGACTGAGCAATGACTGATCAGAACCGCTTAAGGAACTAAATCTGGGATTCACATTGAGAGTCTGCAACCGGTTATTTATAATGGGTTTTAGGATTGAAAACAGTGCGCATTTTATATTATGCAATGGGATCTGGAATGAGTGAATTTCACTTTCATATTGAAGTCTCGAGGCAAACCTCATACTAAATCGGAACAAAACTTGTGATTTAATAAGCTTAGTGTGATATGCACCGAATAGAACAATCCTGTTACAATTTCATGACTGCAACTTTACGCACATTGAATCATTTTAGTGACTTTAAAATCTATTTGTTCTTATTAATTAATAATGAAATGTCTCAGTCACGTGTTCAGTTTCCATCTTGCGTTAACAAGATTGGCAAGACTGAATGGTTTATGCACTATCATACATTTTCAGTCATCTGTGTTATTGCCTCATAATTAGTTGAAAGCATGGCAACATTGACTCATGTTTACCTCAACCATCCCAAGTGATAAATTGAGCACTGCACATCCAATTGGCAATGGAAGTAAGCTATGTAATAGAAAGTGTAAAAAATGGTGTTGAAGCAAAAGCGCTGTAAAAGAATCTAAGTAGTAATCGGGATCCTGAGCTTATGCCTGACATACCGACACTATTTAAGGATGGGGATGACACTGATATGGATGAGGGAAAGGGATGTTATTCAAGGAGAGCCATTGAGCCCCTTATATGTCCTGATAGTCTTCAGCACACAACCGACAATAGACAATAGGCAATATGTGCTGGAGTAGGCTATTCGGCCCTACGAGCCAGCACCACCATTCATTATGATTGTCGTGGAAATTAAATCGACTTGACTCAATTATTAGCAAGATCAAAGAAAGGAACTTTATTTTAAATTCTGCGGAATTGACTCCATTACACTAAGCCAGATGCCTCAATGTAAGGAGCTCTGAGCATTGTTTTGATGCTTTACGTATAGTGTTTCTTATCACTCTCTCAAGGGCAAAGACTGGGAGAATTCAAGTTGTTATTCTCTCATCCCCTTATCTTAGACATATTAGTTCTTCAGCTTTTTCTGAGTTCGATTATCGCAAGTTCGTGTTGGATGTGGACATAATTCGAACAGTGACTGCAGGCGTTAGAAAAGCATTCTCTTTCAAACTTCACAGTAAATGGATAATTTTCCATTACATTTTCCATCTTTTTGTCATTTTATGCCATCAAGGACAATGACAGCAACAACAAACAAAAATACAGAGCCAGAGTAGCTATATATCAAACAATGTTAAGGAAACACCAGACCTTTCCTCAGACACCACCGAGCTTTGTGGTGGTATCGTCACTTGCTCGGGTGACCCTGTACATAGCCCATGTGCACACGTCACACTCGTCAACGCCATGGTAGGGTGGGGTCCACTCAATGCCTCCGCCCGTATGAATAGTCCTACCAGGGCGCTTGCTAAAAGTTTGAGCTGGGGCAGCCCCATATTTGTATGAGGCTTCTAATCACGACTTGCACTTAATTGATTCCGGTGCTGTCTGATGCCTACTCAGGCCCAGATACACACTTGGAATGTCTGGCGTGTATCCACTTGGCTCTTTCTGCGATGTTAACTGCTGTCTGTGTTGCACGTATCACTTAAAATGGTCCAAGCCACCTCTTTACCTTCCAGTTTTTCCTCCTGAATTCTTTTCACCACGACCCACTCTCCAGGTGCTAGATCATGTGGCTCCCTCCTGTTGGTTGTTGCAGTGCTGCATTCACTTGATTCTGTGCCTTGTGGGCTACTCATCTCCACTTCAGCCTTCCCCTGTCAGTCACCCTGTCGATCATCCTCCAGGACCAACTGAGGCTGTCTGTGTTGGCACTGTCTTGCCCATCAGTCCATTGCTCCGCAAACAAAGCATTCAACAGATCTACCCCTGCCCGCGCCGCGAACTCCACCTCTGCCTCTCTGGCTTCCTGCAGCTCCTCCTTCCAACGGCTGGGTGAGCATTTGCATCACTGTAAGCTGAGCTTTATGTGCTTGCTGTTCCATCTTTAGTTTCCGCTTATCCTTTTCTTGGGTAAGCACTTTTTTTAGCATGTATCACGTGTTGTTCTATCAAATTCAGCTTTCCCGTGTCCTAGGTAATACATGTCTCTTTTACATGTTTTTGCTTTTTCGTCTTTCATTCCATTGATGAAGCTGGTCCTCAGGTGTGCCTCATAAGGCATGGTTTCTGCCGCAGTGATGTTGTCGGGTGGTCTCAGTCCACTATGGGCATTA
>NC_057717.1:82262766-82266501 GCF_004010195.1 Chiloscyllium plagiosum | reverse complement strand
GGCACGACTATTACCCGGACCAGTAGTGTAATGGAGTCAATTCTGCAGAATTTAGAATGAAGCTCCTTTCTGTGCTCTTGCCAATAATTCAGTCCAGTCGATTTAATTTCCACGACAATGATCATGGCTGATCATACACAATCAGTATCCTGCTTTTGCCTTATCCACATGACCTTTGATTCCACACCTCCGATTATAAACCTCCCGTTTCTGTGAAGATGAAGGGTTCAGCATTGGTAACCATCTTCATAGCCGACGTCATAAAAGTAATCCAAAACCGGGGCTGTCTCGAAAAGCAGATTAATGTGAATGAACCAAGCCCCTGACTGCAAGGAGAACAAGTCCAATTGCTCTATATATTCGAAGGACAATACGGATGTATAATGCCACTCCTCAGGCCAGTCTGTAGTTATGAGGATATGAAGGCTTGCTTCCCTGACAATGACAATCAGGTGTACCAGTCAATCCAGTCATTAGAACGAGTCATTAGAACGAGTCATTACAACAACCTGCAAATATTCATGATGAACTGAAATGCAATCTCAAACCTTGGGAGTCACGAGGTCAATATTGCGATATGTTGCCTCCTGAGGAATTTTTATCAGGCAATCAGCTTTTCAAATTACAAGCTTACGCATCTTTGTTTAATGCGATGCTTTTGCGATGCATTCCTTCTGGTGTCGCCGACATGTTCCAGACAAATGAGATGAACTAGTCTAACAATTCCGGTCGCAATTCCAGTGAGCAGTGATTTTGTACTGGGATGTCCAGAATGAGACCAAATCACGATCGAGGTTGCAAGCAAAACCGAAGATGTCCAACAACCTAGCGATCCCTATGCCCCATGTGCCAACCCCGAAAAGGTTAACTGAGACCAACATACCAACTGGGGGCGCAAACTACCTCAGATGCCCACACAACAACCACTACTGAGCAGCACATTCCTGAGGGGACACTGGAAAATTTAACAGGCAGACCCTTATTTTAACTGGAAATGTAGCTAATAAGGAGAGAAGTGTCTTTGCAGCTGCCTTGGAGCTAACGTAAGGTTTAACATGTTGAATTCTAGTAAAAGGATGTCTCTCATCGTGCTTTTGGTGTAGCCACGATTACGGAGCCTTGTAGGAACATAGAAGATTTTATCCTCACAGAGACAAGGTAAGGACAGAAATGCCAGATCTGGGTAAGGCACAGCAATCAGAGCGGTAAGAATAGGCTGAAGACCACAAGCTATGATCTCAAATAGGGTGCTCCCTCGGCAGTCAAACCAAGATATGGCTGCCCAAAGCAGTAAAAGTTTGTGTTCCTTCGTTGCTCCTGCCTGTTTTAGCTGATTATGTGCAAAGTTGTACACACTTGGGCAAGGAGGGTTCCAAATCCACTCCCTTGCCTGGTGGCCCTTTATACATTTCTCTAACTTGTTTTTATAAAATTATCTCGAGTACATTGGTACAAATACCGTCTAATTATAGTACTTGAACTGAGTCAATGAATCGTCCCAACGGTTGACACTACTGTCACAACAACTTAGAAAAGTGGGAAATATCTGCATACGTAAACTAATAGTCTTTAATGTTTATAGTCACAGGCACACTAAGCCTAAGAATGGGGACCGCCAAAAATTGGAGCCTATGTGGGAATGTCACGATCTTGTTCCAATAATCACCCGCACAGCAGTCAAAACTCAAGGACCACTCGAGTGGACGCATAGACATCGATGCAAGAGAGCACTGCCTCAGTGGGAACCCAGCTCCAGGTGGGACTTGTGGAGTTGCTTGGGCTCGTCGCTCAGATCCTGGGCCAGTGCCCTTCGACAAGTGCTCATTGTCCTTGTTGTCTGTGCTCTTCTTGCGATCCTTGTTAGTTTCATTAAGCAGTGTTGTGCGTGCTTTGTCTCACTTCTCCTCTCCATTGCATAATTAGCCCAGCATGTATTTGTGTTGCGGCTGTCTATGTGTGGACATTTACTATGATGATGAATAATGCTGCATTTGCATTTGCTGCATGTGTCACCCTCTGC
Organism: Chiloscyllium plagiosum; assembly: GCF_004010195.1. Taxonomy (NCBI): domain Eukaryota; kingdom Metazoa; phylum Chordata; class Chondrichthyes; order Orectolobiformes; family Hemiscylliidae; genus Chiloscyllium; species Chiloscyllium plagiosum. Next base: position 82,264,481 of record NC_057717.1, on the reverse strand, counting down.
ATTTCTAAGTGGTTCTGTGCGTATGAGCTGAAAAATGTGTTGCTAGAAAAGCGCAACAGGTCAGGCAGCATCCAAGGAGCAGGAGAATCGACGTTTTGGCCATAAGCCCTTCTTCAGGACTCTGTGTGTATATTTTGTTGCATATTTATATTGAATTTATAGGTGGGTCAATGTTTGTACATCTGCGCTAATGCAACCTTGCTTGTGAGAGTACATATGTGTTTCATATTTATAGATGTTGCATTCTTCGCATGTATTAGTGCTCAGTGTGTGACTGTGTGATGTTCTCACTGTATTTATATATGTCGATGGGTGGGTCAATTTTTGCATGTAGAAAAAGTTAATACATACGTCTGTCCTTATCTTTCCACCAATTTATATCCATGTATGTTTGTTCACGCACGCCTGTGTATAGACTTGAAAGTCCGTATTTATTAATTTGCCAATATGTGTTTCATTTTTTCTTTCTTTTTTCTGTGTGAGAGAACTTGTTTCTGCCACATTACTTTCATTGGTATCACAATCGCGATGGGTTAGCCGGGACTTCTTTCCTCTTTCTATCTCTGCTTCTGCACGTGTATTTGTTTTTGCACATGTGTCTTTATATCTGTGTCGATGTGCACAACGACATCTGCGTCCTTTTGGATGTTTTCATACTTGTGTGCCTTTTGTTCCGTGCATTTATGTATATCACTGTAAGACTGTGAGGCTTTGTAGTTAGTGTTTGATTGACTGTGTGATTGCCTGCTAGTGCCTGAGTATCTATGCTTATGTGTGGAATGAAAATAATGTGTGCATTTATCTGTACGCTAATATGCACGACTGCACGCATGCTAAAATGTCTGCATTTTAGCGCATTTTTCCTTGTGTTTGTGGGTTCCAATGAGAGAGAAGTAGACATTCGAAATAAGTGACCCTTTCTCCCTCTGTATTCGCAACACCGTCAAATTACAACATTTTGCTATCCGCAAATGTATGGCAAAGTATCCGAATCGGACTTTAAAATCTCCAACCTCAGTCTCTGCGAATACTCAATTCAAAGCAATTGTATAAACTATAATCAAAATACTTAAAATTTTCAGTCAAAACAAATATCAAATTCAGCTGCGCAAAGCTAAACAACAATGTCAATGCAATGAACCAAAAAGGCTTTCTTTTCAGCAGAATGCGTGCAAGACTGGAGGATACACAATCACAGTAAAGGGAGAAGTCAAATAAAACTAAACACGAATCAGACCCTGTTACTTGGCAGGTTTCCACGATGCGTCGTTCTGCAGGCATAGATAATTACTCCCAGATTGTTTTTATGATGGTATGTATTATAATTCACCTAGTAAAGAGGACATAACTCATATATCATCATTTTCTATTCTCTGAAACTGTAAGAGCCTTCCGGGGGATATTAGGCAGGGAGCTTTCAAAGCTGCATGCTGTAATGGCAACAAAGAATTGTTCTTCTTAAATGCAGCTGTCCAAAATCCATTTAGCAGTCTGCCGACATACTGAGAGAACAACGATCGTCGCTATGAGATTCCACCTACCATTCATCGTGTGCCATCTCCTTTAATATTAGGTCTTGTCCGGACTTTGCTCGAACCAATTCCTATGTAGGATCTTTTCATCAGGTCACAACCCACGTTGAACCTCAAGCATGAACTCCCGAATATACAAAACCCTGTTTGTTATCACTTGTGTTTTCATTTTAACACTTGCAC
>NC_057717.1:82257137-82262227 GCF_004010195.1 Chiloscyllium plagiosum | reverse complement strand
AGTCTGTCTCAGTGCGTGATGCATGGTGTGTAAGTTTGTGAATGAACCAGTGTCTCCGTATCTGCCACTGTCTGCCCCCATGGTGGACAAGCAGGATGATGGATGAACAGAACAAGCCAGACAGCATTAGAGGTGGAAAATTTATCTTTTCGGGTGTAGCCCGCCTTCTGGACTGGCGGTCGGTGTAACGGGCGCTGTGGTATAAACGGGGTGGGCGGACAGGGTGGTGAGGTGGGGATGAGTGAGCACAGGTAGAGGGTACAGCCTGTTTGGTACATGGGAGAAAGGAATCAATTTGATGGCTAGAAGAAAGGACCGATGAGACGAATGGAAGGGAAAAGGGAGAGGCTATGATGGGTGTTGGGTTATGGGAAAGGACGTTATTTGAAATTAAAGCACTCAGCTTTGAGAACTCTGAGCTGCATGCTGCCTCGATGGAAGATGAGATGTTGTTCCACCAGTATAAAATGCCATTCGCTGTGGCAATAGACGACGCCAAAGCTGGCCATGTTGCAAAGGGAGTCGGAATAAGAACTAAAAAGAGCGGAGACTGGTAGATCAGGTCGGCCCCTGTAGGTCTGGCTGAGATATTTGATGAAACCGTTCCTTAGTTTGTATTTGGTCTGCCCGACATAGAGAAGACCACATCGGGAGGACCTGATGAAGTAAATTAATTTAGATAAGAGGCAGGTGAACCTCTGTCTCAGCTGGAAGGATTGTATGCATCCCTGGATGAAGGTAATGGGGGTGATGTGCCTGTCTGTCCATGCCGTACTATCTGTGGTAGAGGATTGCGATGGTTCATACACACTTTCCTGGTAAAATATGACAACTCGGAAACCATCTGGATGGTGGACTATACATGCGGGGCAAATGGTGGATGGTAAATGAGAATCGAGGTTTACAAAGCAACTTAAAGCGTCAGAGGAATTGTGCATTTATTGTGGGAAAAGTCCTTCTTCCAAAGCATAATAAATCTGAGTAATTCGATACACCAAAGTACAGTGGACTCAATGACAATTAGCAAATTTAAGGATGAGTTACATGGCTTTTTACTTGGTAACGGGTTGAAGAAATATAGAGAGAAGGCAGGAAAATAAGGGTGATGAACACATCTGCTATCACAGAATGGCCCCTTTCTGTTCCTATCACTTATGAAGTTATGAACTTATGAGAGAAGAGGTGAAAGAAGAGAAAAAATATCGAATGAAGGCATTTAACTTTTCTTTTCTATAAGGGAGAATAAACAAGGAAAACGCATACATCTTAACATTTCCTCTCATTGGAGACCAATCTCGCTAAGACTACCAAATTAAATGTTGGCAGTTAGAAATCCATGACTTTCAAAACCATGTTGCTTTTACAATTGCCTCAAATTTGTGTACAGATCTGTTCTTTGGTTTCTCCGGAGCTGCTATCGAATTCTGTAATGCATTTCGTGCAATGTGGTTGCTGTTTCTAGATTTTTTGACATTTACCTACGTGATTTCATTTGTGGATACTTTTCAGATCCACCCCTTTGTTTTGCAGTTATAAATTCTCTGATTAGCTTGACATCACCTCATCAGTTATTTTATGACAAATTCTCATGGCCTTTATTCTAACTGAAAGTCTAAGCAGACAGTTCGAAATAATAGAGTCGAAATTTTGCAACTCGTGTTTGAAAGATAAGTGGAGTATTTAAATGCCGGTGGGTAGCATCTGAAAGCACGTCTGCAAAGTATCAAACAGACAAAAATTATTTACACAAAGTAAAGTTGTACGGACAATTCTGAATCGTAGAACTGAATCGTAGATTAACGACAACGTGGAAGCAGACCATTCGGCCCAACAAGGCCACATTCACCTTCCAAAGAGCATCACGTTCACTCTCAACTCCATACCTCATTCCTGTAAACCTGCATTTCAGTGACCATTGCACCGAACCTACAAAGCCCTGAATACTATCGGCAATTTAGCATGGCTAATTCAACTAGCTTGCAGCTATTTAGACTGTCGGAGGGAACTGGAACATCCATTCAAACTATTTAACTCTCTACCTGGTGAACGCATTGTGCAACTGCAAATTGCAAATTCAAAACTGGCTACTGAGGAGGCCAAAATCATTAGCGAATGTCGACATTCTGCATGTTAACAGGGATAAATCTTGAAAGACTTTATTACGGGATCACATAGAATACTGAAACCCAAAATTTCTCACCAGCTATCCTGAAAATGTTGATCCCATGTGCCAGAAGTAGCAAGCCCACCCATAGCCGAACGAATTTGACGTAGATTTACCAAGGTATTGCATAGAATGTCAGTTAACTGGGCTTTTGAATTGAGAACGCGCATACTGCCAAATTCGCCCCTTGCAAAAACCACCTAGCACAAAACCCCTGATATTCGGTATTGATTACCGCATTTTTTTTCTGTCTGGCCAGTTTACCCAAAGGGGAAAAGGTTATTCTTTGTGTTGTGTATTTCCTGCTGTCAGACAGCTGCCTTCCGTGTATAGCTAAGTTGCAAGCAAAGAACAATAGTAGAGGCTCTGTCCTGAGAGCCTGCTCCGCCACTCAATATGATTGTGGCTGGTTAAACTACACGTGACATATTCAAAGCATATAAGATCTAATTTAATGGGTGGAGCCGGGCATAATTTTCCATCTTGTGTAACCAGTGGGATCCATCAAGATTTTTATTTTTAAAATGGGGCGTCCATTTAAGACAGAAATGAGAAATGTTCCAGTTGTTCTGTTAAAATTCGGTAAGTTTTTGGGGTCTCCCTTCCTCAAAATTCAGCGAATGCAGGCAATAGAAATCTTTTGTTGAATGATCACTGAATACTGAGTGGATGAAAGACTATCTTTGAATTTGGAGCTGAGGTTCAAATCAGATCGGGGATCACATTGGATCATTTGAGCAGGCTGGAAGGGTCGAGGGCGTTGCACTTGTTGTTTGCCGTTTGTTAAAAGGGCCATCCATGTTTAAATGGAGCATACGGTGGAGAAAAGTGCAATATAAAGCATATTCGTTACCACTATAAAGGAAGCACGTTTCTATTCAACAGCAGAACTAACTGCTAATGGTTTGGTTTGGTTATGTCGGAAGTGTGAAGGCCAATCCGGTTGTAGCAATCCAGTGATCATTATGGCAAGGCGATGCCTGGGTGTTTGGGCCTCATGACCACACTCAGTTTCCTTCAGGTCCTGAAGCGACCACAGCCACACAGTGTCCTTCCTCCTGGACTAATTCCACATTCCTCTGGGCTCGCTCATTGACCATTTCCTGAAGCTTTAATGCACAATGGAAAACAAGATGTTTACAGTGAGAGTAGGAGACGAAGCAGAGTCAAAAGGTATTGTCAAACGGAGACAGGAGCAGGGAGGGGAATGGCGCAAATTGAGAAACACACAAAGTGGTCTGGAATGAGAGACAGGGACCAGGAGAGGAGAAAAAAACGAGAGGCGATGGCATCATTTCGGTAACACCAGTGAAAGCGGAGAGACGTGCTTGAGAAACATGGGGGGGGGGGCGAGAGTGATATATAATAGGACAGTAATAGAAGACAAAATTTGATGGAGAAATCAAAACATGAAAGGAAGCGAAGAAGCAAAAATCATAAGAATGTCATTCAGCTTTCCTCTCGATCTTTTGTCCGTGTGACGCACGCAGAAAATATGACAGGTTTATCATTGCTGAGCTCCTCCCAAAAACATTTATTATGTGCAGTTGCGAGGGCGAGGGTGATGGTCCAACTCGTGGGGTGGCATTGGATGTGGGTAATTTGCGTCTGTCCTCTTTGTATAGTGGAATCTCTTACCGTCTTCAGCATGATTTTCTTTGCCTTTTTTGTTGTCAATCTCTGCATCCGAAGTGATCATCACCTGAACCCATTGATGCGGAGTATCTAAATGCAATATTTACGACATCAAACAAATTACACACACATGTAGTTCTGGACAGGATATAATATTGATTTATAAAATGTTCCTACCAGATTGGATTCACTTTTGTCCTGCTCGTAATTGTTTGTTCTATCTGCACATCTGTATATTGTTATTCTGGCCTTCAGTTCACTATTTTTATCTGCTCTCTCGCTTCCCTCAATTACCATGCTTCACTCTATGCTTCTAATGGTCTGCTGCTCATTGATTCCATTTCACAAGCAATTTATTTCCATCCTTACGCAATTCCAGACTTCCAGCTTCACCTTCGCCTCGTGATCAGAGTGATCAATAAATGACACATGGAGTTAGGGAGACACAGGTGGAGGGAAACAGATGTAGATAGGAAAAGCCAAATGCAGAGGATTTCAAAAGGAAGGACTGAAGGTGGTGTTTGACATTAAAGATGAAGCTTCGTGAACCAGTTTGAAGGTTCTACATTAACCGCTCCACCCTGCAGTGTATGCCCACTTAATATTTTTGATCGTCAATGGTGGTAAAAGTACTGTATACATAGCATTGAGGTAACAGGAGTCATCACACGAATACAGATAATACAAGTGAGTCAATGATTTCCAGGACGCAACCTCAATTGCTAGACCCCGGTAAGTTTGGTGGATGTTCAAGAAAGCAATTAAGGAGCAAATAATCGACATGAGAAAACACTTGTGAACAACTTTCTGGTTAATCCAAAGATATTCGTCAAGTAAATCAAGATGAAGTGAATAACCAGGGAACGATCAGTCCCTAACAAACAATCAGTTTGTGTCTAGTGGGCACACACTGGAAGAGTATTAAATAAGACACAATATTTGATCAGCTAAGTCCGCATTGCTTTGTTACCTGGAGGTCATGACTCAGAAGGCTTGTTAATTATTTTGAAGAAGTGTTCAAGTGTTTGGCAGGCTATCAATTAATCAGTATTTCGGAAATAAATTTGACACAACTCCAAGCCAAAACGCATGAAGTTAAAATTGCAAAGGATGCAGCGGAATTTGGCAATTCTGATTTAAATAAAAATGCCCATAGACATAGCAGTTGGTTATGCTAAATGCCAGTGTGTGGAACAGGTATCAGTGGGTACCACTGTTATCATTGTTGGGTCACTTAATCTTTGAGATGTTCACAAACAACTTTGATCTGCAGATGCGAATTTCGGAGAGT
>NC_057717.1:82254314-82256787 GCF_004010195.1 Chiloscyllium plagiosum | reverse complement strand
TGTTACCTGGAGGTCATGGCTCAGAAGGCTTGTTAATTATTTTGAAGAGGTGTTCAAGTGTTTGGCAGGCTATCAATTAATCAGTATTTTGGAAATAAATTTGATACAACTCCAAGCCAAAACGCATGAAGTTAAAATTGCAAAGGATGCAGCGGAATTTGGCAATTCTGATTTAAATAAAGATGCCCATAGACATAGCAGTTGGTTATGCTAAAGGCCAGTGTGTGGAACAGGTATCAGTGGGTACCACTGATATCATTTTGGGTCACTTAATCTTTGAGATGTTCACAAACAACTTTGATCTGCAGATGCGAATTTCGGAGAGTAGTCACACGGTTATGCTAAATAAGATTGCAGGTTATACAAAGCTTAGCCAAGTAGGTGACATTAAATATATTTAAATATATATTAGATGAATGGATTTTGTCAGGTGACATTTTTAACCTGACAAATGTGGCGAAGCAACAACCAAGGCTTGGTTTCAGAGAGGAGTAAAGGAGAAAAGCATTCCTGAAGAAGGGCTTAGGCCCGAAACGTCGATTCTCCTGTTCCTTGGATGCTGCCTGACCTGCTGCGCTTTTCCAGCAACACATTTTCAGTTCAGAGAGGAGAAAAGTCATGTTAGTACCCTTGTTCACAGATACATGAATCTGGCAGGAGAGTTCAACTGGGTAGTTGACAAGCCACATTGGATTCTTGTCATTTTGAGGCATCCCATTGTGAAAACAACATGGTGGTAAATTTGAATCTGCAGAAAGTTTTGCTCAGTTCATTGTTGAACTACTGTGTGCAGTTTTGGTCATCACACTGTCGGAAGATGTGGTTGCACTGGAAAGAGTCAAAAGAATGTTTGTCAGGAGGTTGCCTTGGATGAAGCTATGAAGAGGTTATGCATATCGTTTTTTGTTTTGAGCGTGAAAGTTTGAATGGGGATCCCAGACTGGTAGACAAGATAAGCACAGGCATGAACAGGGTGAAATAAAAGCCGATGTTTCTCTTAGTAGAAATATCCATATCAAGGGAAAAATATTGAAGTGAAAGGCAGAAAGCTTACAGGATGTTGAAAGAATATCGTTTTCGCTAGATGTGTTTGGGTTTTGATTGAACTGTCAGCGATAATAGTACTGGTGGGAAACGTCACGAAACTTTGAAAGTACTTGGATGAGCATTCAAAGTAACATACGATTAAAGACTATCGGCCGAGTGCGGCAAAGTTGGACTTGCGAAGTTGGTATTATTACCATTGTCAGTATAAATTTAATCGGTCAATCAGGCTCGCCAGTAATTTATCATTCTCGTGGTAACTACTGAGAACCATTACATTCTATGCACCTCAGTTAATACATTCCAAACTCCTCAGTCATTACATCTAACTCCACTTAGCCACTGCATTCCACTTCCCTCAGTCGCTACACAATACCCTGACTCACTACTTCTTAGTTAGGTCAGCTATCCAAGCTATCAGTCAGGTAAAGTTCCTGACACTGCCTTTATCGTAAGTCCATTCTTGATCGGGTAAGTAGACCGAAACTGCGTACAATATTCAGTCGTGTTCTCATTTAAGGCATGTACAATTATAGCAAGACATGCCAGATCCTATATTCAAAACGACTTGCTTTGAAAAGCGACATTTCATTTACTTCTTGACTTACCTGCATGACTTCCTTTTGCAGCTAGGACAACCAAATCTTTTTGCACATTGCACTGTCTCAATATGTAGCCATTTTGATTTTAAACTGTCTTCTCCTTTTTGCTGCTACAATTGACTTCATCCTGCATTGTTTTCCACACTCATTCAACATGTCAAAACGACACTGAAATTATCTGCATTTTCTCGCAAGTCATCACGCCACACAGCTTGGTGTTCATATACTTTCCCTGATTTGTTCCATAACCTACAAATCCCTCATCTTGCTCAGCATCAGTCTGAAGGTTATAAAATTCCGTAGGGTTGGATGGAAGAGTAAACGAATTCAAAGTAGAAGTCTCAGACCCTGAAGAGTCAGGCGAGGCAATGTCAATCGAAAATGTTGTCGATAGATCCTTGTGTCTTTGAGTTGGTACTCTTTCTGCAATAGGAAGAAAGGATGGTGGCATATGAGCTTACAGGTGTACTGTTTTGAAAGGTTACATAATCATTAGATAATGCATCTACTTCGCAAAAAAACCCACTCCATACTTGCACTGCATGTCTCAATAAAATATTCTTCGTGGGGTCGGATGATAGAATCAGAGCAGTGCCAAACCTGAAGTCATTAAAAGAGCACAGGTGTCATAAGATTGACAAGAAATTGCCGGAACCACGTCAATGCCGACACGGAGAAATGTTTGATGGATGAGAAAGAAGAGAGTTAATCGGGCTAAACAAGTGCATAAGATAACTCTGGCGGGTAACATTAAGGGGAGTATACACAGATTCTATGAATATATCAAAAGGAAATGAATTCTGGGTAAGGAGTTAGTGGACGAAGGT
>NC_057717.1:82249217-82253814 GCF_004010195.1 Chiloscyllium plagiosum | reverse complement strand
TTTCAGTGACCATTGCACCGAACCTACAAAGCCATGAATACTATCGGCAATTTAGCATGGCTAATTCAACTAGTTTGCAGCTATTTAGACTGTCGGAGGGAACTGGAACATCCATTCAAACTATTTAACTGTCTACCTGGTGAACGCATTGTGCAACTGCAAATTGCAAATTCAAAACTGGCTATTGAGGAGGCCAAAATCATTAGCGAATGTCGACATTCCGGATGTTAACAGGGATAAATCTTGAAAGACTTTATTACGGAATCACATAGAATACTGAAAGCCAGAATTTCTCACAGGCTATCCTGAAAATGTTGATCCCATGTGCCAGAAGTAGCAAGCCCACCCATAGCCTAACGAATTTGACGTAGATTTACCAAAGTATTTCATAGAAAGTCAGTTAACTGGGTTTTTGAATTGAGAACGCGCATACTGCCAAATTCGCCCCTTGCAAAAACCACCGAGCACAAAACCCCTGATATTCGGTATTGATTACCACATTTTTTTTCAGTCTGGCCAGTGTACCAAAGGGGAAAAGGTTATTCTTTGTGTTGTGTATTTCCTGCTGTCAGACAGCTGCCTTCCGTGTATAGCTAAGTTGCAAGCAAAGAACAATAGTAGAGGCTCTGACCTGAGAGCCTGCTCTGCCACTCAATATGATTGTGGCTGGCTAAACTACACGTGACATATTCAAAGCATATAAGATCTAATTTAATGGGTGGAGCCGGACATAATTTTCCCTCTTGTGTAACCAATGGGATCCATCAAGATTTGTCTTTTAAAAATGGGTCATCCATTTAAGACAGAAATGAGAAATGTCCCAGTTGTTCTGTTAAACTTCGGTGAGTTTTCGGGGTCTCCCTTCCTCAAAATTCAGCGAATGCAGGCAATAGAATTTTTTTGTTGAATGATCACTGAATACTGAGTGGATGAAAGACTATCTTTGAATTGGGCGCTGAGGTTAAAATCAGATCGGGGATCACATTGGATCATTTGAGCAGGCTGGAAGGGTCGAGGGCCCTGCACTTGTTGTTCGCCATTTGTTAAAAGGGCCATCTATGCTTAAATGTAGCATACGGTGGGGAAAAGTGCAATATAAAGCATATTCGTTACCACTATAAAGGAAGCACGTTTCTATTCAACAGCAGAACTAACTGCTAATGGTTTGCTTTGGTTATGTCAGAAGTGTGAAGGCCAATTCGGTTGTAGCAATCCAGTGATCATTATGGCAAGGCGATGCCTGGGTGTTTGGGCCTCATGACCACACTCAGTTTCCTTCAGGTCCTGAAGCGACCACAGCCACACAGTGTCCCTCCTCCTGGACTAATTCCACATTCCTCCGGGCTCGCTCATTGACCATTTCCTGAAGATTTAATGCACAATGAAAAACAAGATGTTTACACTGAGATTAGGAGACGAAGCGGAGTCAAAAGGTATTGTCAAATGGAGACAGGAGCAGGGAGGGGAATGGCGCAAATTGAGAAACACACAAAGTGGGCTGGAATGAGAGACAGGGACAAGGAGAGGAGAAAAAACGAGAGGCGATGGCATCATTTCGGTAACACCAGTGAAAGGGGAGAAACATGGGGGGCGGGGGAGGCGAGAGTGATATATAATAGGACAGTAATAGAAGACAAAATTTGATGGAGAAATCATAACATGAAAGGAAGCGAAGAAGCAAAAATCATAAGAAGGTCATTCAGCTTTCCTCTCGATCTTTTGTCCGTGTGACCCAAGCAGAAAATATGAGAGGTTTATCATTGCTTAGCTCCTCCCCAAAACAGTTATTATATGCAGTTGCGGGGGCGAGGATGATGGTCGAACTCGTGGGGTGGCATTGGATGTGGGTAATTTGCGTCTGCCCTCTTTGTATAGTGGAATCTCTTACCGTCTTCAGCGTGATTTTCTTCGCCTTTTTGTTGTCAATCTCTGCATCCGAAGTGATCATCACATGAACCCATTGATGCGGAGAGCCTAAATGCAATATTTACGACATCAAACAAATTACACACACATGTAGTTCTGAACAGGATATAGTATTGATTTATAAAATGTCCCTACCAGATTGGATTCACTTTTGTCTTGCTCGTAATTGTTTGTTCTATCTGCACATCTGTATATTGCTATTCTGCCTTCAGTTCACTATTCTTATCTGCACTCTCTCTTCCCTCAATTACCATGTTTCACTCTATGCTTCTAATGGCCTGCTGCTCTTTGATTCCATTTCACAGGCAATTTATTTCCATGCTTACGCAATTCCAGACTTCCCGTTTCACCTTCGCCTCATGATCAGAGTGATCAATAAATGACACATGGAGTTAGGGAGACACAGGTGGAGGGAAATAGATGTAGATAGGAAGACCCAAATGCAGAGGATTTCAAAAGGAAGGACTGAAGGTGGTGTTTGGTATTAAAGACGAAGCTTCGTGAACCAGTTTGAAGGTTCTACAATAATTGATCCACCCTGCAGTGTATGCCCCACTTAATATTTTTGATCGTCAATGGTGGTAAAAGAACTGTATACATAGCATTGAGTTAACAGGAGTCATCACACGAATACAGATAATACAAGTGAGTCAATGATTTCCAGGACGCAACCTCAATTGCTAGAGTAAGTTTGGTGGATGTTCAAGAAAACAATTAATGAGCAAATACTCGACATGAGAAAACACTTGTGAACAACTTTCTGGTTAATCCAAAGATATTCGGCAAGTAAATCAAGATGAAGTGAATAACCATGGAATGATCAGTCCCTAACAAACGATCAGTTTGTGTCTAGTGGGCACACACTGGAAGAGTATTAAATGAGACACAATATTTAATCAGCTAAGTCCGCATTGCTTTGTTACCTGGAGGTCATGGCTCAGAAGGCTTGTTAATTATTTTGAAGAGGTGTTCAAGTGTTTGGCAGGCTATCAATTAATCAGTATTTCGGAAATAATTTTGACACAACTCCAAGCCAAAACGCATGAAGTTCTCATTGCAAAGGATGCAGCGGAATTTGGCAATTCTGATTTAAATAAAAATGCCCAAAAACATAGCAGTTGGTTATGCTAAAGGCCAGTGTGTGGAACAGGTATCAGTGGGTACCACTGTTATCATTGTTGGGTCACTTAATCTTTGAGATGTTCACAAACAACTTTGATCTGCAGATGCGAATTTCGGAGAGTAGTCACACGGGCATGCTAAATAAGATTGCAGGTTATGCAAAGCTTAAAGTTTGTGAGAACATTTGTAGCTCGGGTGCTCGTTGCTGTGGTTCTGTTCGCCGAGCTGGAAGTTTATGTTGCAAACGTTTCGTCCCCTGTCTAGGTGACATCCTCAGTGCTTGGGAGCCTCCTGTGAAGCGCTTCTGTGGTGTTTCCTCCGGCATTTATAATGGCCTGTCCCTGCCGCTTCCGGTTGTCAGTTTCAGCTGTCCGCTGTAGTGGCCGGTATATTGGGTCCAGGTCTATGTGTTTGTTGATGGAGTTTGTGGATGAGTGTCATGCTTCTAGAATTCCCTGGCTGTTCTTTGTTTTGCTTGCCCTATAATGGTAGTGTTGTCCCACACAACCGGAAGCGGCAGGGATAGGCCACTATAAATGTCGGAGGAAACACCACTGAAGCGCTTCACAGGAGGCTCCCAAGCACTGAGGATGTCACCTAGACAGGGGACGAAACGTTTGCAACAAAAACTTCCAGCTCGGCGAACAGAACCACAGCATACAAGGCTTAGCCAAGTTGGTGACATTAAATATATTTATACATATATTAGATGAATGGATTTTGTCAGGTGACATTTTTAACCTGATAAATGTGACGAACCAACAACCAAGGCTTGGTATTAGAGAAGGGAAAAGGGGAAAAGCATTCCTGAAGAAGGGCTTATGCCCGAAACGTCGATTCCCATGTTCCTTGGATGCTGCCTGACCTGCTGCGCTTTTCCAGCAACACATTTTCAGTTCTGAGAGGAGAAAACTCATGTTACAGCCCTTGTTCACAGATACATGAATCTGGCAGGAGAATTCAACCGGGTAGTTGACAAGCCGCATTGGATTCTTGTCATTTTGAGGCATCCCATTGTGAAAACAACATGGTGGTCAATTTGAATCTGCAGAAAGATTTGCTCAGTTCATTGCTGAACTACTTTTGCAGTTTTGGTCATCACACTGTCGGAAGATGTGGTTGCACTGGAAAGGGTCAAAAGAATGTTTGTCAGGAGGTTGCCTTGGATGAAGCTATGAAGAGGTTATGCATATCGTTTTTTGTTTTGAGCGTGAAAGTTTGAATGGGGATCCTAGACTGGTAGACAAGATAAGCACAGGCATGAACAGGGTGAAAAGAAAGCCGCTGTTTCTCTTCGTAGAAATATCCATATCAGGGGAAAAGTATTGAAGTGAAAGGCAGAAAGCTTACAGGATGTTGAAAGAATATCGTTTTCGCTTGATGTGTTTCGGTTTTGATTGAACTGTCAGCAATAACTGTACTGGTGGGAAACGTCACGAAACTTTGAAAGTACTTGGATGAGCATTCAAAGGAACATACGATTAAAGACTATCGGTCGAGTGCGGCAAAGTTGGACTTGCGAAGTTGGTATTATTACCATTGTCAGTAT
>NC_057717.1:82235299-82249148 GCF_004010195.1 Chiloscyllium plagiosum | reverse complement strand
TCGGGTAAGTAGACCGAAACTGCGTACAATATTCAGTCGTGTTCTCATTTAAGGCATGTACAATTATCACAAGACATGCCAGATCCTATATTCAAAACGACTTGCTTTGAAAAGCGACATTTCATTTGCTTCTTGACTTACCTGCATGACTTCCTTTTGCAGCTAGGACAATCAAATCTTTTTGCACATTGCACTGTCTCAATATACAGCCATTTTGATTTTAAACTGTCTTCGCCTTTTTGCTGCTACAATTGACTTCATCCTGCATTGTTTTCCACACTCACTCAACTTGTCAAAACGACACTGAAATTATCTGCATTTTCTCGCAAGTCATCACGCCACACAGCTTGGTGTTCATATACTTTCCCTGATTTGTACCATAACCTACAAATCCCTCACCTTGCTCAGCATCAGTCTGAAGGTTATAAAATTCCGTCGGGTTGGATGGAAGAGTAAACGAATTCAAAGTAGAAGTCTCAGACCCTGAAGAGTCAGGCGAGGCAATGTCAATCGAAAATGTTGTCGATAGATCCTTGTGTCTTTGAGTTGGTACTCTTTCTGCAATAGGAAGAAAGGATGGTGGCATATGAGCTTACAGGTGATGCATCGTGTACTGTTTTGAAACATTACATAATCATTAGATAATGCATCTACTTCGCAAATAAACCCACTCCATACTTGCACTGCGTGTCTCAATAAAATACTCTTAGTGGGGTTGGACGATAGAATCAGAGCAGTGCCAAACCCGAAGTCGTCACAAGAGCACAGGTGTCATAAAAGTGACAAGAAATTGCCAGAACCACGTCAATACCGACACGGAGAAATGTTTGATGGATGAGAAAGAAGAGTTAATCGAGATAAACAAGTGCATAAGATAACTCTGGCGGGTAACATTAAGGGGAGTATACACAGATTCTATGAATATATCAAAAGGAAATGAATTCTGGGTAAGGAGTTGGTGGACGAAGGTGGCAATTGTTGCTTTAACTGAAGCACATTGGCAAAACGCTGAAACATTACTTTACAGATGTCTTTTTTTTTCACCAGGAGGACAATACAAGCACAAAATGTCAGAATTTATGTTAAGAGGCGAGGAGGTATGGGAGGACTTTTTAAAAAAATTTAACAGTGGTCAAATATTCAGTTTTTAACAATACGGTTGCTCAGGAAGTTAATTCGAATTGCCTGAGCCAAATTTTCCAGTTGAGATCGTGTCGTAGAGAGGATGAAAGAAGGTTCGAGAACGACTAACGCCAAAACTTACATTCGACTATAATCTCGTAAACAAATACTGGGGAGCAATTGACCAGTAACCCTCATGTAATTATTAGGAAGGCTTTTGAAGAAAGAACAAGTGAAGCATAACATGAGTTTTCATTTGGCGAACCAAACATTGAAAGGGTATTCACTGCCTCTTTGCCAAAGGGAGATGTTATTAAAAAAAGCCTACTGGAATATTTCTACGAGGTAACAAAATGCTTGACATTTTATATAATTTATAATAATTTCTACAATAACTTTCACAAGATCCAACATGGGAAACTTAGGAAATTTAACAAGTAGGTTCCACGATTTTCAGAATGATGGGAGAAAGGTGGTCTGTTGTTGAATTGGCAGCAGTGTGTACGACAGTGATCATTGCTGGTTCACTTATTTTTCATATTCTTAAGTAAAATAGATTTGTACCTTCAAATTTGAATGTGTGAGCACTGAGGACCTTTCTTAAATTATGATGATACAAAGATTGGCCAATTAAGTACATTGAGGAACACGTTATTCAGTGACACATGGATACAAATACTTTGCCAGGTAGACGGTTGTGTGCCAGGTGAAGTGGAAAACTGACATATGTGTGATGGTACAATTTACAAGAAGGAAGAATACGTGTCACAACTTAATCAATGATTGGACATTTGGAATCAAAGAAGAAAAGAAGTGTCTTGCAGTGTGTGGACCCAGATTCCTGAATGTGTCAAGACAGGTTGACGAGATAATTAAAGAAGCACATTGGTTAATTCCATTTCCCAGGTGCTCTTTCGCTCATAAATGCAGGGAGATAAGATTTCAGATGCAAATGACTGTGTTTCAGTCACTGTTGGAGTACTGTGAGCATACTGGTCAATGCACGATAGAAAGATTTGATTGCTCTGGAGTCGGTGCACAGAATATTTTCCACAAAGGTGCCTTGAATAGAGCTATATAGAAAGTTTGGATACGCTGGAGTTGTTCCCTTTGGAGAGGAAGGTGCTGAATTGGTCGTGACAGCGTGGTTTAGATAAGATAGGGCATCGACAAGCTGAAAAAAAGACAACCTTATAGAAACTAATGTAACAAATGACGCAACTGTCAAGTGCAAAGTAAAGGCTGAGGAGATTTTTGGAGTTGAAGCATATGGACAGAAGCAATATTGGGATTTGAAATACATTGGCTGGGAGTTTTTCTGCTCATCAACATCTCAACAGGTAAAATGCAGTGAACCAGCATTTGAAGTGTCATAATATTCAAGACTACGGGTTATATTTGGAGGACTGGAGAATTATGAAGGTGGTGATATGCCATTATTCAAATTACCTCTGTGGTCGGACTGGAATCTATAACTCTGTGTTTTCTCTCCTGCATCATTGCATTCAACTCACTCTTTCACTTCATCCCAATCACCTCAGTCATTAAATTACTCACGAAATCCCATTTTTGTCAAATGTGACTTCTCAGTTCCCAGTTCACGATTTCGACTGAGTTAAGACATTGACTCCCACTTCCACCAGTCACGAGGTCGTACCCGCTCAGTCACGACATCCTGCTGTCTGATTTACTGAATTCCATTCACCTTAATCACGGTCTTCTAACCTTGTCGGTCAACACATCAAATTCCCCTCCAAAACTCAATCTCACTTCCTTAAGTCACTCACTTCATCACTCCTCCCATGCCAGTCACAACATCCCACCATCTTCAGGCACTATGTTATATTCCCATCAGTAACAAAGTCCCAGTCCAATCATGCACAGTATTCTGTTACCGTCAGTAAAAGCATTACCCTCCATTCGGGAACTATATTCTATTCCTTTCATTGACAACATCCCACTCCCGTCACGTGCTTTATTCTACTCCAGTCTTTAACAACATCACACTGGGCTGGAGCATTTTACCGCTCGACCATCAAGCACTATTTCACACTTGGATGAGTTACAACATCCTTCTCCTATCAGTCTGCCAATTCATTTTTCCTCACTTCAGCATCCGCCAAGTTCTACTCTATCTCAGATGTTCATCTGAACTGCTCAGAATTACACTTGGACTTTGCGATTTTTGGGACTTTTTGTATAACAGGTTGAAGTTCAGGTTGCAGTTTGCGCCCTGCACTGGGAGGTTTGTTACCAGCTGGTTCTTTACCACACGGCTTAACATAATCAGTGAGCCTCTGTTGAAGCACTGTCTTCTGTCCTGCTTTTTGTTTAAGTGTCTTGGTCTGTTAAAGTGGGTGATATCATTTCCGGTTCTTTCCAAAGAGGTTGGCAAATAGGATTACTACAGATGTGCTTATTGATGGAGTTTCGGTTTGAATGCCAGGGATTGCAGAATTCACGTGCGTGTTTACATTTGGCTGTCTGAGAATGGATGTGATATTGATGTCGTGTATTTTTTTATCCGTGTGTTAAGATACTAGTTATAGATGATCATGTCTTTTAATGACTAGTAGATGTTTGTATATCCAGGAGGCTAGATTTCTTCCTGGCTGTAGGGTGTAGTGTTTGATGTAGCCCTTATAGGGTATTTTGTAAATTAAATTCGAATTAGGGTTTGGTCATAAAGTGTCCTTTAGGTTCATCAGTAGCAGTTCCATTCCATTGGTAGATTTGTGGGCTACTATCACTGAATCGGACAAATAAGCAGGAAATTCGCAATCAGGATAAACGAACACCAACTAGGTATCAACATTCATGACCAGCTATCACAACCATCCTTACACACAGTCGAAGAAGGACACCACTTTGATTGTGACAGCACATCTATTTTTGGACAGACGAAACAAAGACAGGCACGGGAATTCCTAAAAGCCTGGCATTCAAACAGGAACTCCAACAATAAACACATCGATTTCGACCCCATTCACCAACCTCTGAGAAAAAAGAAACAATAGTTATGTCACCCACCTAACAGACCAAAAAAATAAACAAAAATTGGGACAGTACACCATTAGTTGAACGGAGGCTCACATTTGACGAAACGTCTGAGAAAGAAATAATGAAACACAGAACATCGATCAATGAGGTGCAGAACAGGCCATTCGGTCCTCGATGTTGTGCCAAACGATGAACTAGTCTAAGCCCGACACTACCCCATCATCATCCATGTGCTTATAGTTATGTTTGAATCTCACTAATGTTGGTGAGTTAACTACATTGGCAGGCAGGGCATTCCATGCCCTGAACACTCTATGAGTGAAGAAATTGCCTCTGACTTCTGTCTTAAATTTATCATGCATCAATTTGTAGCTATGACCCCTCGTTCAAGTTGATGGCATCATCACTGGAATAAAAGACTTTCATGTCAACCCATTCTAATCCTCTGATCGTCTTGTATGCCAATATCAAATCCCCTCTTGGCCTTTTCCTTTCCAATGAGAATACAATTAAAGTCTCTCAGCCTTTCCTCATAAGGCCTTCTCTCCAGACTACGCAACATCCTGGTAAATCTCCTCTGCATCTTTTCCAATGTTTCCACATCCTTCCTGTAATGGGGGGACCAGAACTCTACACAATATTCCAAGTGCGGCTACACTTGTGTTTTGCATAATTGCAGCTTGACATTACGGCTCCGGAACACAATCCCTCTACCGATGAAACATACCATAATGCATGCCTTCTTAACAGCACAACCTGGTTGACAATTTTCAGTGAACTATGTACATGGACTCCAAGATCCATCTGCACATCCACACTGCCAAGAATCTTTCCATTGACCCAGTATTCGGTCTTCCTGTTATTCTTCTCAAAATGAATCTCCTCACATTTATCAACATTGTACTACATTCGTCACCTCTTAGCCCAATTCTGCAGTTCATGCAAGTCTCCCAAAACCTGCAACATTATTCCAAACTATCCACTACTCCAACGACATTAAAGTCATCTGCAAATTTACTAACACATTCACCTACCCCTGCATCCAAGTCTATTATAAAAACTACAAATAGCAGTGGTCCTAAAACAGATTGTTGCGGCACACCATTAGGAAGCTGACGCCAGTCTGAATATTTTCCATCAAACACTAATTGATGCTTTCTTGCAGAAAGGCAATTTCCAATCAAAACTGCTAAATTAATCTCAATTCCATACTCTGCATTGTCTCCAACTGCCTAGCATGTGGAAACTTATCAAAGGCTTTCCTCAGGTCCATGTATACCATGTCAACTGCCCTACCCTCATCGACAAGCTTGGTTAACTTCTCAAAAAACTCAATGAGGTCGGTGAGAGTTGGCCTGTCTTTGATGTAACCATGTTGACGACCTGCAATCCGATCTCGGCAGAGCCCACACACAACTTCCCACTTCTATCTTTGAATGGCGCGATCACGATTCTCGTCATCCTTTTCTTCCTCACAAAATTATAGAAAGCTTCATTGTTCTCCTTTATTTTGCCTCCTAAAGACTGCTCGTGTCTTCTCGTTGATCTTCTGAACTCTCTCTTTAAATTCTACCTAGCAAATTTGCAACTGTCCGTCGTCTCACCTGAACCATGTCGCCTCATGGTCACATAAGCCTCCTTCTTCCGCTTAACAAGCGATGCAATTTCTTTAGTAAACCACAGTTACCTTATGTTATCACTTCGCCCGTGCCTGGCTGGGATATATGTATCAAGGAAATGCAATATCTGTTCCCTCAACCAGCTCCACATTTCGAATATCTCTATCCCTGTATTTTGCTACCCCTTTCATTGCATCCGATGTCTTGCCTAATCGTATTATAATTGCCCTTCCACAATCTGTATCTCATGCCTGCGGCATGTTCTATCCATCTTCGTCTCTGAACTAATCGAAAGCGAATTATGGTCTCTTTCCAAAGTACTCATCTGATACTAAATCAAACACCTGGCCTGGTTCATTACCAAGTATTAGACTCATTGTTGCCGTCACTCTTATCGACCCTTAGACATACTGTGTCAGGAAACCTGCCTGCACACATTGTACGAAAACTAATCCATTCGACGTCCTCGAAATATAGCATTTCTCATGAATGCTGTGGGATTTAAAGCCCCCCATAATGACCACGCTGTACATTTCACTTCCACCCAGAATCGTTTTGCCGAAACTCTCCTCCATATTAGGTGCGGTACGGTGGCTCAGTGGTTAACACTGCTGCCTCCCAGCACCAGGATCCCAGGTTCAATTTCAGCCTCGGGTGACTGTCTGAGTGGAGTTTGTGCATTTTACCTGTGTCTGCGTGGGTTTCCTCCGGGTGCTCAGATTTCCTCCCACAGTACAAAGATGTGGAGGTCAGGTGAAGTTGCAATGCTAACTTGCCCCAAAGTGTTAGGTCAATTGTCAGAGAGGAATGGGTCTTTCTGGGTTACTCTTCTGAGGGTCGGTGTGGACTGGCTCGGCCGAAGTGCCTGTTTCCACACTGTAGGGAATCTAATCTAATCCCTGGAAATCTGCGGAGGCCTATAAGTAACCTCCCAGCAGTGTAACCTCTCCTCTCTTGTTTCTCACCACAGCCCATGCTCTCTCAATAGACGAGTCCTCGTTAGAAGTTCTTTCGACTACCATTATACTTGTCTTGACTAACAAGGCCACACTTCCCACACACCCTATTTTACCTCCTTCCCTGTTCTGAATGGAAGATGTAAACCCTGGAACCTACAACATCCATTCCTCCCCCTGCTCTATCCACGAATAGCCACAGCATTGAAGTCCCAGGGACCTATCCATGCCGCAAGCTCACCGACATTATTTCGGATATTTCTGGCTTTGATGAAGACTCACTTCAAACCAATTTGCTAACTGCCAGCCCATTCCTATGACCACGAAATCCTGTCCATGTCCTCCCTCCTCTCATCCTTCTGCGCATTGGAACTACACCTCAGGTTCCCATTCTCCTGGTGAGTTAGTTTAACCCCATCCGAATAGCGCCAGCAGATTTTCCACCCAGTATATGTAGACCCACCAGCTCAGCGAGCGAACTCACAACCGGACACTTGGTCTCTTCTGTATTCTGTACGCTCCCATGGAGGTAGAGTGTGAGTTACATGGAGAGCACTTATGTTTTCCAGAAATTAGGGACAGGACCACATAGTATCTCATCTCATTTTTGCTTACCGAATAAGGCGTGCTTGTAACATTCTAACGGACTCGCGTGAAATCTCAGAACCACACTGTGGCTGGTAAATTACTTATGACGTACCTGCACAATATCCAGCATTACAGAATTGTGTCGGCTTCAACTCATACACAAAGAATGTGGAACATTTCTTGATGATGATGTCTTGCCTGGAGGAGCAGTTATTATTATTCCAATTAAAACAGATAGTCCTAGTTACCTCCCCTTCACTCACGGAGGGATGGCGACCTGCAATTCATTTTGTTTTAGTCGGAAATGATTAAAAGATAAAATGAACAGTACGTAATGGAGAATTAAATATGGTAGATAAATAGGTGGTTATACCATTTAACCAGCCTGTACTCCTTGTGCAGCAGTGATCAATTGGGATAGCATTCTCTGGAATCATCCATTCACCAGAACAGAAATAAAAATTACAGAGTCAGCTCCTGATCTGATCACATATATTACCAGACTGGTAAAATGTCCGAGACTTCCACAATCTGTGCCCCTTTCAAAAACATGCACTCTGAATGAAATATTTCCCTCCAGCCCGAATATATACTGTTAGCCCTTGGCTCAGGTTCAGGTATTTGCAAGATTGTACGGAGGATTTACTGCATAGAAAGTGGACATTCTATCTACTGTTTTATTTTCAATTATTCACACATACACGAACTTTCAAGCATGACCTATAGATATCCTCTCATCAACATTAAACTATCCTGGTTTATCCTCAAGTGTTTTACGATCTTTATTCCATTAAACACGTAACAAAAGTTGAAGTCAATACCCGTCCCTGTGGTCGTGAGCTGAACATTCAAATTATTCTCTTGATACAGGAGCATGTTCAGACTTCTCCATTAGATTCATGATTAACCCTCACAGCGATTGTCTCATTAATGCTTGATTGAATCACTTTCAAAGAGAAGACAGTTCTCTTCGTGTAAATTAATGAAAGACCGTGAATACCAGAGTAGGTGCCCTCATTTGCATAACCAGAATAACATCAAGACCAAAAGAAAATGTTGTGCTCCTGATGTGGAGCACCAAACTGTGGACTGTGCTATTTCTGTAAATTAACTGATGGCTCTGGAGACAGGAAATGTGTGCTGCATTTCAATTGTGGTGTGATAAATGTTTAAAACAGAGTTACACATGATTATGAACGAGTTTGCTTTTAATTTTATAAAAATATCACGAGTCCTTCCCTAAAATACATTTATGTTTCTCTCTTTGCGAAACATGATGTTTTCAGTTTCAACAATGAGGGAGATAAGTTTAGTATTCCGGAATTACAGATGTTTTTGTTTCACTCCCACCAATTCCCTCATAGCTTGACACTGGTGCCTAGGACAATGAAACCATTGACAGTGCAAACAGTGAGCCATCACCCTGACTTTTACAATTATACTAACGTTCCAAGAAAGCTCACTCTTTACCTATTAAAGCTGTACCATCCCTGTTGGAGATTGTTACCACACTCATCTCGGTATAAGCATTCTTTTAGACCCAATTTAATGCTCCTCCTGGTCGGATCCAAGACTGTGTGGTTCACACATGGATCAGCGATTTTGCTGTTTGGGACTGAGGGTCACAAAAAAAAACTGTTTAATATTATGTTGTAAAGAACAGTGAATTTGACATAGCAACATGAGCTGCCAGAAGCATCAAAACTATAATTGATATTAGCAGGGACGAGTGACACACTAATCTGGAACGACTGAAGTTCCAATTGTCGTCATTTGCGAAGTAGAGGTTGAGTGCAGTTTTTAACAAAAAAACATTGAAAGTCACGAGTGGTTTTGACAGTGTCGATTACGAGAGAAAGTGATCGTATTGACAGAAATATTGAAAAGAAGAAAGAAGTGGGGGGCACGGTCGCAAAGTAGTTAGCACTGCTGCTTCACAGCGCCTGAGACCCGGGTTCAATTCCCGCCTCAGGCGACTCCTTGTGTGGAGTTTGCACATTCTCCCTGTGTCTGCGTGGGTTTCCTCCGGGTGCACCGGTTTCCTCCCACAATCCAAAAATGTGCAGGTTAGGTGAATTGCCCGTAGTGTGAGGTAAATGTAGGCGAATGGGTCTGGGTGGGTTACGCTTCGGCGTGTCAGTGTGGACTTGTTGGGCCGAAGGGCCTGTTTACACACTGTAACTAATCTAATATTAAAGTCTAATCAGTTGCTTGAGTCATTGAGTCATAGAGATTACAGCACGGAAACAGACCCTCCGGTCCAACCCGTCGATGTTGACCAGTTACCCCAACCCAATCTAGTCCCATTTCCCAGCACATATTCCTACCCAGCACAAACAATTCCTACTCATATACACATCCAAATACCTTTTAAATTTTGCAATTGCAATTGCACCAGATTCCACTACTTCCTCTGGCTGCTATGTACATACACGTACCGCCCCCTGTGTGAAAAGCTGCCCCTTAGGTCCCTTTTATAACTTCCCCCGCTCACTCGAAGCCTCTGCTCTCTCGTTGTGGAGTCCCCCAACCCAGGAAAAAAGACGTTGTCAATTTATTCTCTCCATGCTCCTCAGAATTTAATAAACCTCTATAAGGTAAATTAATGATATTCTGAAATGCAGATACATTGTTCTCCGCAGCTATTGGTATCAGGAACGTTTGCCGAAGAATCTAATGGGGACAGTGGCAATCCGCTCTATGAGATGGAATTGGATGCGTATCGGAACAGGTGAGGTGAAGGGTTATGAAGTGATTGCAGAAAATTGGTTCTTGGCAAAGGACACATTCTGAGACACAGCAGAGTCACGACATGCTAGTTGGCTTCCTGTTCTTCTTAAGCATTTCGTTGAAGTCTAGTGTCGTGTAATGGATACTGTAGTGCTCTTTCCGAAATAATTATAAATTTTATGCTAATAGTTAATAACAAGGGAGACAATTTGACAGAGTAGTGCCCATTCAGTATATTACATAATTGTTTCTTTTTTTCCGTAAGATTAACTCCTATCAGCACTGAAAATACAAAAGGTTTTTTAATACGATCACAAATGCACGATAGGTTATGTTTATGCGTGATTAAAACAATTAAACAGAGTGAAGTTTGAATGAATGTTCAGGAACTTACACATCAAACCGAGAAACAGCAGTAGAGTCCTCATGCCACTGTGTGATAATCTGTAAATGGGAACAGAGAATTACTATTAGAAAGTGTCAATGAAGAGCGACAGTATGGGAGATAAATTAAAGATTGGTCGTCCTTGAATACGAATTACTATGAGTGGGTGGCTTCAAACCATCTTACATTCACTGGGGCAACTGCAGGAAAAATTAGATGAACGTCTGTGTTCCACCGGAACAACCACAGACAGGGTGCGATCGAACTCTCTTCATCATTATTATCATCAACAGAATAAGAAGCACCTCTCTCACATTTGAGCATCTATCTGTACACGTCCTTACAACTTCCATCTCATGTGTGCAAGTAACAGTTACTGCAAGGTAATTGTAGTCCGAACATCACAATTACCAGAACCTCAACTGACTTGATTGCTATGTTCTAAACAATGAACCAGCTCCTTTTACTGTTTCATTACATGGTAATCTTTGAAAACAACTCCAATTGCAAAGACTTCAATCGGTAGAGGATAACCAGTCCTCCCATCAAGTGAATATAAGTGACAGCTTTATGAGCTTGTTAGCGTGTTCCTTTAGTTCATTCCGGCTTACCTGTCTCTTTTGAAGTCAGTTTCGCTGTGGAGTATTCCAGTTCAGCTGGTACCTTTTTAGTCCCATCAAACTTCTGCTGTGCATTGTGCCAGTTGCACAACAACTCACACTACATCCTCAGAAGACTCTGAATAAAGTGCTGGTTGGCTACATAATCAATGATTTAAATTGTGGCAACTTCAATGCAAATTAAATATTCTTTTATGAAATGGCATACAGAAAGAGAACAATGACACATCTTTCCTGGCGTTGGAACGTGTTGTTTGGTTGTACTTGATCCTAATGTTCGCATTTGACTACCGCCACACATCCACACCCTCACACAAATGATGCAGGAATATTAGAATTGGCAGAGTACATGACCATGCTGTTGCCAGCACCGTCCAGCCTTCCTGAATTTGCATGGTCGCTAATCTGGCACTTGCAACGGACAGTACATCGGGCAGCAGACTTGGGTACTTGCTGCGTTTGGGATACTAGGGCCCTGACAAGGCTGACAAACATTGCAGTTTGAATCTATGACTTTTAGTTCCATGTTCACCATTAATCTCTGACGTGTTCTTCATCAATTTCGGATCCTCTAATACTATCAGGTTCTCAAAAAGTGATAGCGTCTGCACAAGCCTAACACCACTATTCGTGTTAAGGTGTAAAATAGTGCCAGCGAGCGTGTCCGTTTCAAGACATTTCAAATTTTCAGAAAATACATTACTACCCGGGTATATATTAATTTCAGGATGGTATAAATTTCAGGTTTAGCCCTCGAATCAGACTCTGTGTAAGTTTTAGCGCCTGTCTGTAATAGGGTCGTTATCATTTTTGCAGTTTCTATTAAGTGCAAGTTGTGCTTTAGTTAAAAAGACTGCATTGTCTTTTGGCTTTGTATCAATTTCAGAGCCGGGAATAATTGTGAGTATGTGTCGGGTTAAGGGTCTGTAATATTTTTACAGGGTCTACATTAGTTTCTGAACGTGCATCAAATTCAGAGACGTATTACTTTCTGATCTATATGTATTTCAGTGTCTGCATTTGGATGTGTAATTGATTAAAATGTGCATCAGCGTAAGGGGCTGTTTTCTCGTTTAACGTCTAAATTTGATTCAAGTACCATATCAGTTTCACGGTCTGTTATCCATACATGGCTTTTAGAGTGTTTATTATTTTCAATGTATGTATCAGTTTCAGTTATATGGTCGGCATTACTTTCATGGACTGCATCATTGCAGGGTTTACATCACTTTCAATTTTTGAATAAGTTTCTGTTTTAGGGTGTGTATTAGTCTCGAGACCTGTGTCACTTACGTTGCAATTTTCAGTCGTGATTCGATTCAGTCGAAGTATTAGGTTCAGTTTTTTTAATAGTGTCAGCATCAGTAATAATTTCAAGGTCGATATCAGTTTCAGATTTTGTTTTCGATTAAGGCTATTCATTAATTTCAGGCACTGTATGCATTTCAGGTTTAGCATTCGTTTAAGGATCTGCATTACTTTCAGGGTATATGTCCATTTCATAGTCCATATCAATTTCACTGTATGTTTTCGACTCGTCTGGATTGGCTCCTGACGAGTGATCAGTGTTACTTTACAATACGCTCAGGTAATGTGCTGTCAATTTAGCCTCACTCCTCGAACCACTCCACGTCTAAAAAACAATTTGGAATTACAAAATTTCTTCGTTTGGTACACAGCAAGTTTGCATTTAAATATAATCACAACTTAACGAGGCTTTGTGTTTCCATTGGTACTCAATGCAGAGCAGTCCGTCTATTGGACTTTGCCTACTTTTCTGGAGTTTCACAATCTTACATGTTCTGAAAAAACAGGTTCTCCAGCAGCCCATTCACTCGTTGCATTTATTTGCATTTCATTTGCATTTCTTGCCGCATGTGTTTTATGCAGTCCTTTATTCCTGAATAACATATCAAATCACAATTTCTCTCAATATTATGCAATCAAAAATAAACCAAATCCCAGTATTTACGGAGAATGTCAATCATGAAATCCTGAGCTCCCTGATCAACAGGCATCGACCTTCTTTCTTTCCCTTGCTTTCAGAGTGTTTATTGTTTTCAGTGTTTCAATTTTAGAGTCTGTATCACATTCATGAAGTGCAACTTTACAAGAATTTCATGACTTTCATCTGCTGTCTTATTTTCTGTTTTGGAACCTGCGTTAGTTTCAAGAAATGTGTCACTGACTGTCGTTTTAACAGTATTTATTAAATGTAGGAGATTTGTTCGTTTCAGCAAAAGTTTCATACACAATATTAGGCAGATACTTTTCAAATTTCTTATTAAATTAAGAACGAACATTAATTTAAGGGAATCTATTCATTTCAGGGTGTACATAAATTTCACTGTCTGATTTCACAGAATCTATTAGATTTCAGAATGTGTGTCGTATTAGGGTACCCCAAGTTCAGGAAATGCGCTTTCAATGTAGCCTGGGTCCTCTACACTCCACCCCTGAAGTGCAATTTAACCTTCCAATAATTCTTTGTTGGTGACATAGTGAGTTTATATTTAAATAAAATGACCGTTTCACAACGCATCGTATTCCCAGTGTTACTCAGTGCCAAGCAAGCAGTTGATTTTTGCGTTCTGTTCAGGAGTTCCACAATTCTACACATTCTGAACAAATAGATAATCTACGAGATCTACTGGATATTGGTAACAGGATAGGACAGAGTCAGCATGGATTTATGAAGGGGAAATCATGCTTGACTAATCTTCTTGATTTTTTTGAGGTTGTAACTCTGAAGTTGGACGAGGGAAATCCAGTAGATGTATTGTACCTGGACTTTCAGAAAGCTTTTGATAAAGTCCCACACAGGAGGTT
>NC_057717.1:82231428-82234838 GCF_004010195.1 Chiloscyllium plagiosum | reverse complement strand
AGAAGCAAAGAGGTGCTGCAGCAGCTGTACACCTGGAGTACTGTGTGCAGTTCTGGTCTCCAAATTTGAGAAAAGACATTCTGGCTATTGAGGGAGTGGAGCGTAGATTCACGAGGCAATTCCTGGAATGGCAGGACTACCTTACACTGAAAGACTGAAGCGACTGGGCTTGTATACCCTTGATTTTCGAAGACTGAGAGGGGATCTGATTGAGACGTATAAGATTATGGAAGGATTGGACACTCTGGCAGTAGGAAACATATTTCCACTGATGGGTGAGTGCCAAACCAGAGGACACAGCTTAAAAATACGGGGTAGACCATTTAGGACAGAGCTCAGGAGAAACCTCTTCACCCAGAGAGTGGAGGCTGTGTGGAATGCTCTGCCCGAGAGGCCAGTGGAGGCCCACTCTCTGGATTCATTGAAGATAGAGTTGGATAGAGCTCTCAAAGATAGTGGAATCAAGGGTTATGGAGATAAGGCGGAAACAGGATACTGATTAGGAATGATCAGCCATGATTATATTAAATGGCGGTGTAGGCTCGAAGGGCTGAATGGCCTACTCCTGAACCTATTGTCTATTTTCTATTGTCTATCTTTCACTTTCCTGCATTTTACTCGAATGTGTGCTTGAACGTGTTTTGTAAAATCCCTTAGCTCTGAATTCCATATCAATAGGCAATTGTTCTTGTTCTCTCAATATTCTGCCAAGATAAGAAAAATAAATGCAATATTTACAGAGCAAGTATTTGGGGAAATCCTGAGCTCCTCCATCAACGAAGATCGACTTTCTTCCTTCTGCCATTCCACATAAATCTACTTCTGCCAGTTTTGACAACTCAACAAAAAGAAGAATTAGTGAGTCTGCTACAGTTGTCCCATAATCTCTGACTATTTCATTATTTTCTTTTGAAGACTGTGCTCAGCGACCTTTTCACACTACGAAATAACGGCAGTCCATCAGTGAGGGTAACTTTAGATTTGCATAAAAATAACTGCACGTCATTTGTTTCACAATGGTCCGGAGTGTCTATTTATTTCCTTGTTTCTCAAAGCTCTTTCATTCTGCAGTTTCTAATTTGCATGAGTGTGTCCAATTAGTACTTTCTGGATAATGTTACAGCACACAAGCCCTGTTGCAAGTCAAAAAATCAATGACATCGATTGTTATTGAAACATTGTACCTGATCTTGACTGTGATAGGTCCCCAGCCATGGGTACCTGTATGCATCCCAGTTGTGCCTGTCTATTTGCCGGTCATATCAAACATTCCCGCTTCAGCATTTTAACAGGTATTGTACCCGAACTCTTCCACGGTTACATCGATGGCTGCATCGATACAGCGTCTTACACTCAGGCTGACCTGGAACAGAACATCGACTTCACCCACAACTTCCACACCGCTATGAAATTCACTTGATCATTCTCACAGCCCTCCTACAACTTCCTCGACCATCCCATTTCCATCTCCAGTGCCAGAATTCAAACGGACGTCTACTATAGATACCCATAACTACCTGAACTGCACCTCCACCCATCCCGTATTCTGCAATAACTCCATCCCAATCTCACAATTGCTCCAAGTCCGCTGCATCTGCTTGGATGCAGACACATCCCAATCGCAAGCATCCCAGGTGTCGACCTGTTTTGAATATCCATACAGCCCTCCACCGCACCACCTCCTTTCCCGTACCACCACTCTGCACACACTCCCTCCATCCACGATAAGAAAAGAGTGTCCTATGTCGTACTACCACCCCACCAGTCTCCGCCTGCAATGCATTATCCTCAAACACAACCACGAACCCAAACAAACCTCACAGTCAGGAACATCTTCCTGCCCCCACCCGTGTCAGGTTTCTGCAAGACCCGTTCCCTCCATCATTCCTTAGTTAACTGCACCTGCGTTAACGTGCCCTGCAACCAGGAAAATGCAAACAAATGCAAGTATGCCACCTACATCACCTCCCTCCAGGGCAACAAACATACCTTCCAGATGAGACTAAAAATGTTCTGCTTCTCTTCCAACTTAGGATAATGCATCAGAAGCTCACTATGAGGTCCTCTCGACATCGGGGAAACAGAGTCTAAACTTAGGGAACAGCACACCGAATTTCACAGGATGGTCCGCAGCGGACGACCGGACTTCCCAGTCGCTGCCCATTTCAATCCCCCAGCCTTTGACTTTCCAACATGCCCATCTTTGGCCTATTCTATGTCCAAAACAAACCGCAGCGTCAATTGGAGAATCAACAATTTATCTTAAGGTTAGGCACTCTACAGGTCGGAGGATTCAAAACTGAGTTTGACAATTCCAACTAACCTCACTCCCAATCTCCCGACTCCCCTCCCACCCCCTTCTCCTGACTGGCACTTCTCGCTGTCAACAACTGGATTCATTCATCCCATTAACTAAACAGGTCATACACTTTACCTTCCATTATGTATCCTCATTTCACCACTCTGACCCTGGCTACCCCTTCAGCTGCATCTACCCCATACCACACCCAATCCTGAACAATGGTGAACCCGAAATGTCGACTTCTCCACCTCCTGATGCTGCCTGGCTTGCTGTGTTCGTTCAGACTCCTGCCTGTCTAATTTGAATTCCAGCATCTGCAGTTCATTCGTCTCTTGATGTAATGACCAGACATTGGACCTGGAAATGAGGAGAGAGAAATTTAATGGAACACACTGCATCTCAGACTTTACAAGTAGGAGGAATGTCACTGAAATATACGTTCAGTCTCATGTCTTTGGCACTGATTTTAAATTTCTAGCAATTTCACATTCACATGACCGACCCACCAGAAAGCACAGAAAGTTTCACTCAGAATGGAGGTGTCTGTGACTCTTCAACAAGGATGCTATACTGTCAAATGCCTGAGGTCATCAGGTCAATGGAGAAGAATCCAAACTATTTTATTGCCATCAATTGCTGACTCCTTCATTCATCTGTCTCCATGGTAGTTCTGTCGAGATCAATGTCAGTGTTCCTGTTCTGTCTGCTAGATGTAATCAACTTCTACTTAGATGTCTAAGAGTTGATAAGTAAGGTTGCGGATGATGAAACCTTTTATGCGGTGGGAAATAATGAGGAGAATAACTAGAGATCACACTAGGACATAGAGATTTGTCATAAGGGCTGTATCATTAAAAATAAAATTCAAGCAAAATAAGTGTTACGTGTTGTATCTGGGCAGACAAACAAGGCAAGAGAATACATAATGAATGGTAGACCTCCAAAAAGCATGCCACCCATCCCAGACGTCCGCGGGCAGGCACTAAAGTGGGGACGTTGGCATATAGGGCAGTGGCAAATAATATGTTTAAAATTAGAAGGTGCAAAGATAGATTTGACACCAACGAAGTTTTCTTTTGAAAGAGAGATCAATAACGAAATGGTCAAA
>NC_057717.1:82230105-82231361 GCF_004010195.1 Chiloscyllium plagiosum | reverse complement strand
AAGACAATGGGCCAAATTTGTTACATTTGCCCAGGATAATATGTGATTGCTGTTGGGCAGCTTAGATTCTAAAAGCCAAAAGCCAGCACATGCATTCTTCACCTCTTTGGATCCCAAATACTGGTTGATCAATCAATCTTTCTCCAGGTTTACCTTTACAGGAAAGACTGTCCAGCAAATGCAACCTCAGAGAGAGAATTCAGTCTCTATCAATCATGTGTAACTTGCACGGAGACTACCTGAGTCTTGTTAGAGTTAGAACAGCGATGCAAGGAGAAGATATATTCAAATGGTCTGTGTAGAATGAGATTGCTGATTGGAAGGCATGTACAACTTCATTGGTTGAGAAGTTGAAAATGCCAATGCAACAGTTAGTTGTTGACTGCTACACAATTTCCAAAATTAATTTAAACAAGTAGCTTAACTCAGACTGATGCAACCTGTGTAAAGATCTCTATTAACGTTAGGGTCTTAGTTAGTCAGAATATGCATTACCGTCAGTATATCTGTAAATGTCAGAATATCTAACAGTTTCACAAAATTCCATAATGCCAACACTTCTGCAGGTTTCCAGGCCTCTGGTTGAATCAATGCCTCTGTGCGTTCTGAGCCTGTTTGGGCATCAGTATCTACATTAGTGTGACGTTTTCTGTTGTGATTAGACCCTCTGTCAGTGTCAGCATTTTGTTGCAATGTGTCATATCATTTTTCAGCAAAGTCCTGAGCCTTACCAGTGACTACAGAACAGAGGCTGAGCTAGTTTACTGACTTCATTTTCTCAAAGAATTAACTGTAATTTGTATTTGAGCCGAAGGTTACAAATCTTTTCTGCCATCCTCCCAATCTTCCCATGCACTGTTTATGGTCCAACCATCAGAAAACTGAGATACACGCGAAGGCCAGCATCAATAGTCCTATCTCTGTTTCTCATATTGTAGTCCAAGTCCCCAAGAGGGCTGTCATTTGAAAGTTAATTGGTGTACGTTGTCAGGAGCGATTTTGAGAAAGGAAAACCTGACAATTGGCTTCTCTCGGATAAACCTGAATTTCTTTCTGGACCATCTCGCTGAAAGGAGTGGCATCAACGTTTCAGAGAACTGGCAGTGATGTCCAGACAACCAGAGCACCAGATGGTGCCAGCTTATCCAAATATATCACATTTTGTCAGTTTATTCTCAATGGTGAGGAACACTGGGCAGCAATGCTTAGAAATGTCTATCTGTAGATGACAAACTACACTCACCCGATATTATCCA
>NC_057717.1:82227352-82229511 GCF_004010195.1 Chiloscyllium plagiosum | reverse complement strand
TAGAAGGTGCAAAGATAGATTTGACACCAACGAAGGTTTCTTTTGAAAGAGAGATCAATAACGAAATGGTCAAAAGTTTACCACTGGGGTCGAAAGCTACAAGGCAATCTGAGAACCATAAATCTTTTTATTTGTTAAGCCAGACGCTAATCAGAATCTAGAACAGTCTGCCTGTCATGCAGGATGAGACAGACGACCTCAGAACACCGAAAACAATCTAAATGTGTACTTACAATGCCCAACTATACAAGACAATGGGCCAAATTTGTCACATTTGCCCAGAATAATATGTGGTTGCCGTTGAGCAGCTTAGATTCTAAAAGCCAAAAAGCCAGCACCTGCATTCTTCACCTCCTTGGATCCCAAATACTGGTTGATCAATCAATCTTTCTCCAGGTTTACCTTTACAGGAAAGACTGTCCAGCAAATGCAGCCTCAGAGAGAGAATTCAGTCTCTATCAATCATGTGTTACTTGCACGGAGACTACCTGAGTCTTGTTAGAGTTAGAACAGCGATGTAAGGAGAAGACATATTCAAATGGTCTGTGTCGAATGAGATTGCTGATTGGAAGGCATGTACAACTTCTTTGGTTGAGAAGTTGAAAATGCCAATGCAACAGTTAGTTGTTGACTGCTTCACAATTTCCAAAATTAATTTAAAATTTAAACAAGTAGCTTAACTCAGACTGATGCTACTTGTGTAAAGATCTCTATTAACGTTAGGGTCTTAGTTACAGTCAGAATATGCATTACCGTCAGTATTTCTTAAATGTCAGAATATCTAACAGTTTCAGAAAATTCCATAATGCAAAGACTTCTGCAGGTTTCCAGGCCTCTGGTTGAATCAATGCCTCTGTGAGTTCTGAGCCTGTTTGGGCATCGGTATCTACATTAGTGTGATGTTTCCTGTTGTGATTAGACCCTCTGTCAGTGTCAGCATTTTGTTGCAATGAGTCATATCATTTTTCAGCAAAGTCCTGAGCCTGACCAGTGACTACAGAACAGAGGCTGAGCTAGTTTACTGACTCCATTTTCTCAAAGAATTAACTGTAATTTGTGTTTGAGCCGAAGGTTACAAATCACTTCTGCCATCCTCCCAATCTTCCCATGCACTGTTACTGGTCCAACCATCAGAAAACTGAGATACACGCGAAGGCCAGCATCAATAGTCATATCTCTGTTTCTCATATTGTAGTCCAAGTCCCCAAGAGGGCTGTCATTTGAAAGTTAATTGGTGTATGTAGTCAGGAGCGATTTTGAGAAAGGAAAACCTGACACTTGGCTTCTCTTGGATAAACCTGAATTTCTTTCTGGACCATCTCGCTGAAAGGAGTGGCGTCAACGTTTCAGAGAACTGGCAGTGGTGTCCAGACAACCAGAGCACCAGATGGTGCCAGCTTATCCAAATATATCACCTTTTGTCAGTTTATTCTCAATGGTGAGGAACACTGGGCAGCAATGCGTAGAAATGACTAACTGTAGATGACAAGCTACACTCACCCGTTATTATCCATTATAATATTCTGTGAAATTTGTAATTCTCTTTGAAAAATAAATAAGGGCAAAAACCTTTCGCAACATATTCAAGTCTTCTTTCACGTCGCTGCTCAGAGGTTCTTGCAGTGGCTGTCTCTCTTCCTACAGGCACCAGCATATAGGAATGGCATGTATGACTGAGACAGGTATTCTTGCAATTTGGGACAGGGCAAAATGCCACATATTATATTCATTCATAACGGCTGCTTCCAGAGATCGAAACAATAACAAAAATGAGAAACAAGGGCAATATGTGCCAATTAAAGGAAATAACGTGCTTTAGATTTGGCGACTGCAGGCACGAGATAAATCAACAGCAACACGGAGCACGCATCAGAAATGCATTAAGCCATATCAGAAGCAGCTCGAGCGTACATTAGCGAGACGTATGGAAATCCACCACATATAAGAAATTAATACG
Organism: Chiloscyllium plagiosum; assembly: GCF_004010195.1. Lineage (NCBI taxonomy): Eukaryota > Metazoa > Chordata > Chondrichthyes > Orectolobiformes > Hemiscylliidae > Chiloscyllium > Chiloscyllium plagiosum. The sequence goes on along the minus strand of NC_057717.1, from coordinate 82,227,554 downwards.
TTTTTTATCAGAGACAAATCAAGCTTTCAACGGATGCGAATCGATCCATACAAGAAATAACATTTACACAAAGCAGAGCATAGCCACCTGTTAGAAGGGACAATGGAACATATAACACAGAACACAGAACAATACAGCACAAAACAATCCCTTCGGCCATCGATGTTGTGCGGACCTATTAACTATTCTCAGCTCGTCCCCC
>NC_057717.1:82191817-82226852 GCF_004010195.1 Chiloscyllium plagiosum | reverse complement strand
TCAGACCCTGAAGAGTCAGGCGAGGCAATGTCATTCGAAAATGTTGTCGATAGATCCTTGTGTCTTTGAGTTGGTACTCTTTCTGCAATAGGGAGAAAGGATGGTGGCATATGAGCTTACAGGTGATGCATCGTGTACTGTTTTGAAAGGTTACATAATCATTAGATAATGCATCTACTTCGCAAAAGAACTCACTCCATACTTGCACTGCATGTCTAAATAAAATACTCTTCGTGGGGTCGGATGATAAAATCAGAGCAGTGCCAAACCCGAAGTCATCACAAGAGCACAGGTGTCATAAAATTGACAAGAAATTCCCAGAACCACGTCAATGCCGACACGGAGAAATGTTTGATGGATGAGAAAGAAGAGAGTTAATCGGGCTAAACAAGTGCATAAGATAACTCTGGCGGGTAACATTAAGGGGAGTATACACAGATTCTATGAATATATCAAAATAAAATGAATTCTGGGTAAGGAGTTGGTGGACGAAGGTGGCAATTGTTGCTTTAACTGAAGCACATTGGCAAAACGCTGAAACATTACTTTACAAATGTATTTTTTTTCACCAGGAGGACAATACAAGCACAAAATGTCGGAATATATGTTAAGAGGCGAGGAGGTATGGGAGGACTTTTTAAAAAATTGAACAGTGGTCAAATATTCAGTTTTTAACAATAGGGTTGCTCAGGAAGTTAATTCGAATTGCCTGAGCCAAATTTTCCATTTGAGATCGTGTCGTAGAGAGGATGAAAGAAGATTCGAGAACGACTAACGCCAAAACTTCCATTCGACAATAATCTCGTAAACAAATACTAGGGAGCAATTGACCAGTAAACCTCATGTAATTATTAGGAAGGCTTTTGAAGAAAGAACAAGTGAAGCATAAAATGAATTTTCATTTGGCGAACCAAACATTGAAAGGGTATTCACTGCCACTTTGCCAAAGGGAGATGTTATAAAAAATGCCTACAGGAATATTTCTACGAGGTAACAAAATGCTTGTTATTTTATATAATTTATAATAATTTCTACAATAACTTTCACAAGATCCAACATGGGAAACTTAGGTAAAAATGTAAAAACGCGGCAAATTTAACAGATAGGTTCCACGATTTTCAGAATGATGGGAGAAAGGTGGTCTGATGTTGAATTGACAGCAGTGTGTACCACAGTGATCATTGCTGGTTCACTTATTTTTCATATTCTTAAGTAAAATAGATTTGTACCTTCAAATTTGAATGTGTGAGCACTGAGGAGCTTTATTAAATTATGATGATACAAAGATTGGCCAATTAAGTACATTGAGGAACACGTTATTCAGTGACACATGGATACAAATACTTTGCCAGGTCGACGGTTGTGTGCCAGATGAAATGTAAAACTGACATATGTGTGATGGTCCAATTTACAAGAAGGAAGAATACGTGTCACAACGTAATGAATGATTGGACATTCGGAATCAAAGAAGAAAAGAAGTGTCTTGCAGTATGTGGACCCAGATTCCTGAATGTGTCAAGACAGGTTGACGAGAAAATTAAAGAAGCACATTGGTTAATTCAATTTCCCAGATGCTCTTTCGCTCATAAATGCATGGAGATAAGATTTCAGATGCAAATGACTGTGTTTCAGTCACTGTTGGAGCACTGTGAGCATACTGGACAATGCACGACAGAAAGATTTGATTGCTCTGGAGTCGGTGCACAGAATATTTTCCACAAAGGTGCCTTGAATAGAGCTATATAGAAAGTTTGGATACGCTGGAGTTGTTCCCTTTGGAGAGGAAGGTGCTGAATTAGTCGTGACAGCGTGGTTGAGATAAGAGAGGGCTTCGACAAGCTGAAAAAAAGACAACCTCTTTCCCTTCATAGAAAATAATGTAACAAATGACGCAACTGTCAAGTGCAAAGTAAAGGCTGAGGAGATTTTTGGAGTTAAAGCATATGGACAGAAGCAATATTGGGATTTGAAATACATTGGCTGGGAGTTTTTCTGCTCATCAACATCTGAACTGGTAAAATGCAGTGAACCAGCATTTGAAGTGTCATAATATTCAAGACTACGGGTTTATTTGGAGGACTGGAGAATTATGAAGGTGGTGATATGCCATTATTCAAATTACCTCTGCGGTCGGACTGGAATCTTTTACTCTGTGTTTTCTCTCCTGCATCATTGCATTCAACTCACTCTTTCGCTTCATCCCGATCACCTCAGTCATTACATTACTCACGAAATCCCATTTTTGTCAAATGTGACTTCTCAGTTCCCAGTTCACGATTTCGACTCAGTTAATACACTGATTCCCACTTCCACCAGTCATGAGGTCGTACCCGCTCAGTCAAGACATCCTGCTGTCTGATTTACTGAATTCCATTCACCTTCATCACGGTCTTCTAACCTTGTCGGTCAACACATCAAATTCTCCTCCAAAATTCAATCTCACTTCCTTAAGGCACTCACTTCATCACTCCTCCCATGCCAGTCACAACATCCCACATCTTCAAACACTGTGTTATATTCCCATCAGTAACAATATCCCAGTCCAAGCATGCACAGTATTCTGTTACCGTTAGTATAAGCATTACCCTCCATTCGGGGACTATATTCCATTCCTTTCATTGACAACATCCCACTCCCGTCACGCGCTTTATTCTACTCCAGTCTTTAACTGGGCTGGAGTATTTTGCCGCTCGACCATCACGCACTCTTTCACACTTGGATGAGTTACACATCCTTCTCGTATCAGTCTGCCGATTCATTTTTCCTCACTTCAGCATCCGCCAAGTTCTACTCTATCTCAGATGTTCATCTGAACTGCTCAGAATTACACTTGGAATTTGCGATTTTTGGGACTTTTTGTATATCAGGTTGAAGTTCAGGTTGCAGTTTGCGCCCTGCGCTGGTAGGTTTGTGACCAGCTGGTTCATTACCACACGGCTTAACATAATCAGTGAGCCTCTGTTGAAGCACTGTCTTCTGTCCTGCTTTTTCTTTACGTGTCTTGGTCTGTTAAAGTGGGTGATATCATTTCCGGTTCTTTCCGAAGAGGTTGGTATATAGGATTACTACAGATGTGCTTATTGATGGAGTTTCGGTTTGAATGCCAGGGATCGCAGAATTCACGTGCGTGTTTACATTTGGCTGTCCGAGGATGGATGTGATATTGATGTCGTGTATTTCTTTATCCATGTGTTAAGATACTAGTTATAGATGATCATGTCTTTTAATGACTAGTAGGTGTTTGTGTATCCAGGAGGCTAGATTTCTTCCTGGCTGAAGGGTGTAGTGTTTGATGTCGCCCTTGCAGGGCATTTTGTAAATGACACTCGAATTAGGGTTTGGTCGTAAAGTGTCCTTTAGGTTCATCAGTAGCAGTTTCATTCCATTGGTAGATTTGTGGGCTACCAACACTGAATCGGACAAACAAGCAGGAAAATAGCCATCAGGATAAACGAACACCAACTAGGTATCAACATTCATGACCAGCTATCACAACGATCCTTCCACACAGACGAAGAAGGACACCACTTTGATTGTGACAGCACATCTATTTTCGGACAGACGAAACAAAGACAGGCACGGGAATTCCAAAAGGCCTGGCATTCAAACAGGAACTCCACCAATAAAAACATCGATTTCGACCCCATTTACCAACCTCTGAGAAAAAAGAAACAATAGTTATGTCACCCACCTAACAGACCAAGAAAATAAACAGAAATTGGGACAGAACACCATTAGTTGAACGAAGGCTCACATTTGACGAAACGTTAGAGAAAAAAATAATAAAACACAGAACATCGATCAATGGAGTGAGAACAGGCCATTCGGCCCTCGATGTTGCGCCAAACTATGAACTAGTCTAAACCCATCCTGACACTACCCCATCATCATCCATGTGCTTATAGTTACGTTTGAATCTCACTAATGTTGGTGAGTTCACTACATTGGCAGGCAGGGGATTCCATGCCCTTAACACTCTGTGAGTGAAGAAATTGCCTCTGACTTCTGTCTTAAATTTATTACGCATCAATTTGTAGCTATGACCCCTCGTTCAAGTTGATGGCATCATCACTGGAATAAAAGACTTTCATGTCAACCCATTCTAATCCTCTGATCGTCTTGTTTGCCTCTATCAAATCCCCTCTTGACCTTTTCCTTTCCAATGAGAATACAATTAAAGTCTCTCAGCCTTTCCTCATAAGGCCTTCCCTCCAGACTACGCAACATCCTGGTAAATCTCCTCTGCATCTTATCCAATGTTTCCACATCCTTCCTGTAATGGGGGGACCAGAACTCTGCACAATATTCCAAGTGCGGCCACACTTGCGTTTTGCATAATTGCAGCTTGACATTACGGCTCCGGAACACAATCCCTCTACCGATGAAACATACCATAATGCATGCCTTCTTAATAGCACAACCTGGCTGGCAATTTTCAGTGAACTATGTACATGGACTCCAAGATCCATCTGCGCATCCACACTGCCAAGAATCTTTCCATTGACCCAGTATTCGGTCTTCCTGTTATTCTTCTCAAAGTGAATCTCCTCACATTTATCAACATTCTACTCCATTCGTCACCTCTTAGCCCAATTCTGCAGTTCATGCAAGTCGTCCTGAAACCTGCAACATTATTCTAAACTATCCACTACTCCAACGACATTAAAGTCATCTGCAAATTTACTAACACATTCGCCTACCCCTGCACCCAACTCTATTACAAAAACTACAAACAGCAGTGGTTCTAAAACAGATTGTTGTGGCACACCATTAGGAAGCTGACGCCAGTCTGAATATTTTCCATCAATCACCAATTGCTGCTTTCTTGCAGAAAGCCAATTTCCAATCAAAACTGCGAAATTAATCTCAATTCCATACTCTGCATTGTCTCCAACTGCCCAGCATGTGGAAACTTATCAAAGGCTTTCCTCAGGTCCATGTATACCATGTCAACTGCCCTTCCCTCATCGACATGCTTGGTTAACTTCTCAAAAAAAACTCAATGAGGTCGGTGAGACTTGCGCTGCCTTTGATGAAACCATGTTGACGAGCTGCAATCCGATCACGACAGAGCCCACACACAACTTCCCACTTCTATCTTTCAATGGCGCGATCACGATTCTAGTCATCCTTTTCTTCCTCACATAATTGTAGAAAGCTTCATTGTTCTCCTTTATTTTGCCTGATAAAGACTGCTCATGTCTTCTCTTTGATCTTCTGAACTCTCTCTTTAAATCCTACCTAGCAAATTTGCAACTTTCCGTCGTCTGACCTGAACCATGTCGCCTCATGGTCACATAAGCCTCCTTCTTCCGCTTAACAAGCGATGCAATTCCTTTAGTAAACCACAGTTCCCTGATGTTATCACTTCGCCCGTGCCTGGCTGGGATATATGTATTAAGGAAATGCAATATCTGTTCCCTAAACCAGCTCCACATTTCGAATATCTCTATCCCTGTATTTTGCTACCCCTTTCTTTGCATCCGACGTCTTGCCTCATCCTATTATAATTGCCCTTCCACCATCTGTATCATGCCTGTGGCATGTTCTATCCATCTTCGTCTCTGAACTAATCGAAACCGAAGTATGGTCGGTTTCCAAAGTACTCACCTGATACTAAATCAAACACCTGGCCTGGTCCAATACCAAGTATTCGACCCACTGTTGCCGTCACTCTTATCGACCCTTCGACATACTGTGTCAGGAAACCTGCCTGCACACATTGTACGAAAACTAATCCATCCGACATCCTCGAAATATAGCATTTCTCATGAATGCTGTGGGATTTAAAGCCCCCCATAATGACCACGCTGTACATTTCACTTCTACCCAGAATCGTTTTGCCGAAACTCTACTCCATATTAGGTGCGGCACGGTGGCTCAGTGGTTAACACTGCTGCCTCCCAGCACCAGGATCCCAGGTTCAATTACAGCCTCGGGTGACTGTCTGAGTGGAGTTTGCGCATTTTACCTGTGTCTGCGTGGGTTTCCTCCGGGTGCTCAGGTTTCCTCCCACAGTACAAAGATGTGGAGGTCAGGTGAATTTGCAATGCTAACTTGCCCAATGTGTTAGGTCAATTATCAGAGGGGAATGGGTCTTTCTGGGTTACTCTTCTGAGGGTCGGTGTGGACTGGTTCGACCGAAGTGCCTGTTTCCACACTATCGGGAATCTAATCTAATCCCTGGAAATCTGCGGAGGCCTATAAATAACCTCCTAGCAGTGTAACCTCTCCTCTCTTGTTTCTCACCACAGCCCATGCTCTCTCAATAGACGAGTCCTCGTTAGAAGTTCTTTCGACTACCATTATACTTGTCTTGACTAACAAGGCCACACTTCCCACACACCCTATTTTACCTCCTTCCCTGTTCTGAATGGAAGATCTAAACCCTGGAACCTACAACCTCCATTCCACCCCCTGCTCTATCCACGAATAGCCACAGCATTGAAGTCCCAGGGACCTATCCATGCTGCAAGCTCACCGTACTTATTTCGGATACTTATGGCTTTGAAGAAGACTCACTTCAAACCAATATGCTACCTGCCAGCCCATTCCTGTGACCACGAAATCCTGTCCATGTCCTCCCTACTCTCATCCTTCTGTGCATTGGAACTACACCTCAGGTTCCCATTCTCCTGGTGAGTTAGTTTAACCCCATCCGAATAGCACCAGCAGATTTTCAATCCAGTATATGTAGACCCACCAGCTCAGCGAGCAAACTTACAACCGGACACTTGGTCTCTTCTGTATTCTGTACGCTCCCATGGAAGTAGAGAGTGAGTGACATGGAGAGCACTTATGTTTTCCAGAAATTAGGGACAGGACCACATAGTATCTCATCTCATTTTTGCTTACCGAATAAGGAGTGCTTGTAACATTCTAACGGACTCGCGTGAAATCTCAGAACCACACTGTGGGTGGTAAATTACTTATGACGTACCTGCAGAATATCCAGCATTACAGAATTGTGTCGGCTTCAACTCATACACAAAGAATGTGGAACATTTCTTGATGATGATGTCTTGGCTGGAGGAGCAGTTATTATTATTCCAATTAAAACAGATAGTCCTGGTTACCTCCCCTTCACTCACGGAGGGATGGCGACCTGCAATTCCTTTTGTTTTAATCGGAAATGATTAAAAGATAAAATGAACAGTGCGTAATGGAGAATTAAATATGGTAGATAAATAGGTGGTTATACCATTTAACCAGCCTGTACTCCTTGTGCAGCAGTGATCAATTGGGATAGCATTCTCTGGCATCATCCATTCACCAGAACTGAAATAAAAATTACAGAGTCAGCTCCTGATCTGATCACATATATTACCTGACTGGTAAAATGTCCGAGACTTCCACAATCTGTGCCCCTTTCGAAAACATGCACTCTGAATGAAATATTTCCCTCCAGCCCGAATATATACTGTTAGCCCTTGGCTCAGGTTCAGGTATTTGCATAGAAAGTGGACATTCTATCCACTGTTTTTTTTTTCAATTATTCACACATACACGAACTTTCAAGCATGATCTATAGATATCCTCTCATCAACATTAAACTATCCTGGTTTATCCTCAATGTTTTACGATCTTTATTCCAGTAAGCACGTAACAAAAGTTGAAGTCAATACCCGTCCCTGTGGTCGTGAGCTGAACATTCAAATTATTCTCTTGATAGAGGAGTCTGTTCAGAATTCTCCATTAGATTCATGATTAACCCTCACAGCGATTGCCTCATTAATGCTTGGTTGAATCACTTTCAAAGAGAACACAGTTCTCTTCGTGTAAATTAATGAAAGACCGTGAATACCAGAGTAGGTGCCCCGCGTTTGCATAACCAGAATAACATCAAGACCAAAACAAAATGTTGTGCTCCTAATGCGGAGCACCAAACTGTGGACTGTGCTCTTTCTGTAAATTAACTGATGGCTATGGAGACAGGAAATGTGTGCTGCATTTCAATTGTGGTGTGATAAATGTTTAAAACAGAGTTACACATGATTATGAACGAGTTTGCTTTTAATTTTATAAAAATATCACGAATCCTTCCCTAAAATACATTTATGTTTCTCTCTTTGCGAAACATGATGTTTTCAGTTTCAACAATGAGGGAGATAAGTTTAGTTTTCCGGAATTACAGATGTTTTTGTTTCACTCCCCCCCTCATAGCTTTACACTGGTGCCGAGGACAATGAAACCATTGACAGTGCAAACAGTGAGCCATCACCCCGCCTTTTACAATTATACTAACGTTCCAAGAAAGCTCACTCTTTACCTATTAAAGATGTACCATCCCTGTTGGAGATTGTTACCACACTCATCTCGGTGTAAGCATTCTTTTATACTCAATTTTCTGCTCCTCCTGGTCGGGTCCAAGACTGTGTGGTTCACACATGGATCAGCGATTTTGCTGTTTGGGACTGAGGGTCACAAAAAAAAAACTGTTTAATATTATGTTGTAAAGAACAGTGAATTTGACATAGCAACATGAGCTGCCAGAAGCATCAAAACTATAATTGATATTAGCAGGGACGAGTGACACAGTAATCTGGAACGACTGAAGTTCCAATTGTAGTCATTTGCGAAGTAGAGGTTGAGTGCAGTTTTGAACAAAAACATTGAAAGTCACGAGTGGTTTTGACAGTGTCGATTACGAGAGAAAATGATCGTATTGACAGAAATATTGAAAACAAGAATGAAGTGGGAGACACGGTCGCACAGTAGTTAGCACTGCTGCTTCACAGCACCTGAGACCCGGGTTCAATTCCCGCCACAGGCGACTCCTTGTGTGGAGTTTGCACATTCTCCCTGTGTCTGCGTGGGTTTCCTCCGGGTGCACCGGTTTCCTCCCACAATCCAAAAATGGGCAGGTTAGGTGAATTGCCGTAGTGTTAGGTAAAGGGGTAAATGGAGGCGAATGGGTCTGGGTGGGTGACGCTTCGTCGGGTCGGTGTGGACTTGTTGGGCCGAAGGGCCTGTTTCCACACTGTAACTAATCTAATCTAAAAATCTAATCAGTTGCTTGAGTCATTGAGTCATAGAGATTACAGCACCGAAACAGACCCTCCAGTCCAACCCGTCGATGTCGACCAGTTACCCCAACCCAATCTAGTCCCATTTCCCAGCACATATTCCTACCCAGCACAAAAGATTCCTACTCATATACACATTCAAATACCTTTTAAATTTTGCAATTGCAATTGCACCAGATTCCACGACTTCCTCTGGCTGCTATTTACATACACGTACCGCCCCCTGTGTGAAACGCTGCCCCTTAGGTCCCTTTTATAACTTCCCCCGCTCACTCTAAGCCTCTGCTCTCTCGTTGTGGACTCCCCCAACCCAGGAAAAAAGACGTTGTCAATTTATCCTCTCCATGCTTCTCAGAATTCTATTAACCTCTATAAGGTAAATTAATGATATTCTGAAATGCAGATACATTGTTCTCCGCAGCTATTGGTATCAGGAACGTTTGCCGAAGAGTCTAATGGGGACAGTGGCAATCTGCTCTATGAGATGGAATTGGATGCATATCGGAACAGGTGAGGTGAAGGGTGATGAAGTGATTGCAGAAAATTGGTTCTTGGCAAAGGACACATTCTGAGACACAGCAGAGTCACGACATGCCAGTTGGCTTCCTGTTCTTCTTAAGCATTTCGCTGGAATCTAGTGTAGTGTAATGGATACTGTAGTGCTCTTTCCGAAATAATTATAAATTTTATGCTAATTGTTAATAACAAGGGAGACAATTTGACAATTTGCCCATTCAGTATATTACATAATTGTTTCTTTTTTTCCGTAAGATTAACTCCTATCAGCACTGAAAATACAAAAGGTATTTTAATACGATCACAAATGCACCATGGGTTATGTTTATGCGTGATTAAAACAATTAAACAGAGTGAAGTTTGAATGAATGTTCAGGAACTTACACATCAAAACGAGAACCAGCAGTAGAGTCCTCATGCAACGGTGTGATAATCTGTAAATGGGAACAGAGAATTACTATTAGAAAGTGTCAATGAAGAGCGACATTATGGGAGATTAATTAAAGATTGGTCGTCCTTGAATACGAATTACTATGAGTGGGTGGCTTCAACCCATCTTACATTCACTGGGGCAACTGCAGGAAAAATGAGATGTACGTCTGTGTTCCACCGGAACAACCACAGACAGGGTGCGATCGAACTCTCTCCATTATTTTTATCATCAACAGAATAAGAAGCACCTCTCTCACATTTGAGCATCTATCTGTTCACGTCCTTACAACTTCCATCTCATGTGTACACGTAACAGTTACTGCAAGGTAATTGTGGTCCGAACATCACAATTACCAGAACCTCAACTGACTTGAATGCTATGTTCTAAACAATGAACCAGCTCCATTTACTGTTTCATTACATGGTAATCTTTGAGAACAACTCCAATTGCAAAGACTTCAATCGGTAGAGAATAAGCAGTTCTCCCATCACCGAAACAAGTGAATATAAGTGACAGCTTTATGAGCTTGTTAGCGTGTTCCTTTAGTTCATTCCCGCTTACCTGTCTCTTTTGAAGTCAGTTTCGCTGAATTCCAGTTCAGCTGCTACCTTTTTAGTCCCATCAAACTTCTGCTATGCATTGTGCCAGTTGCACAACAACTCACACTACATCCTCAGAAGACTCTGAACAAAGTGCTGGTTGGCTACATAAGCAATGATTTAAATTGTGGCAACTTCAATGCAAATTAAATATTTTTTATGAAATGGCATACAGAAAGAGAACAATGACAAATCTTTCCTGGCGTTGGAACGTGTTGTTTGGTTGTACTTGATCCTAATGTCCGCTTCATTTGACGACCGCCACACATCCACACCCTCACACAAATGATGCAGGAATATTAGAATTGGCAGAGTACATGACCATGCTGTTGCCAGCACCGTCCAGCCTTCCTGAATTTGCATGGCCGCGAATCTGGCACTTGTAACGGCCAGTACATCGGGCAGCAGACTTGAGTACTTGCTGCGTTTGGGATACTAGGGGCCTGACGGTGTAAAATAGTGCCAGAGAGCGTGTCCGTTTCAAGACATTTCAAATTTTCAGAAAATACATTACCACCCGGGTATATATTAATTTCAGGATGGTATACATTTCAGGCTTTGTTCTCGACTCAGACTCTGTGTAAGTTTTAGCGCCTGTCTGTAATAGGGTCGTTATCATTTTTGCAGTTTCTATTAAGTGCAAGTTGTGCTTTAGTTGAAAAGACTGCATTGTCTTCAGGCTTTGTATCAATTTCAGAGCCGGGAATAATTCTGAATATGTGTCGGTTCAGGGTCTGTAATATTTTTACAGGGTCTACATTTGTTTCTGAACGTGCATCAAATTCAGAGACGTATTACTTTCTGATCTGTAAGTATTTCAGTGTCTGCATTTGGATGTGTAATTGATTAAAATGTGCATCAGCGTAAGGGGCTGTTTTCTCGTTTAATGTCTAAATTTGATTCAAGTACCATATCAGTTTCACGGTCTGTTTTCCATACAAGGCTTTTAAAGTGTTTATTATTTTCAATGTATGTATCAGTTTCAGTTATACGGTCGGCATTACTTTCATGGACTGCATCATTGCAGGGTTTACATCACTTTCAATTTTTGAAGAAGTTTCTGTTTTAGGGTGTGTATTAGTTTCGAGACCTGTGTCACTTACGTTGCAATTTTCAGTCGCGATTCGATTCAGTAGGAGTATTAGGTTCAGTTTTTTTAATAGTGTCAGCATCAGTAATAATTTCAAGGTCGATATCAGTTTCAGATTTTGTTTTCGATTAAGGCTATTCATTAATTTCAGGCACTGTATGCCTTTCAGGTTTAGCATTCGTTTAAGGATCTGCATTACTTTCAGGTTATATGTCCATTTCATAGTCCATATCAATTTCACTATGTTTTCGACTCGTCTGCATTGGCTCCTGACGAGTGATCAGTATTACTTTACAATACGCTCAGGTAATGTGCTGTCAATTTAGCCTCACTCCTCGAACCACTCCACGTCTAAAAAACAATTTGGAATTTCTTCGTTTGGTACACAGCAAGTTTGCATTTAAATATAATCACAACTTAACGAGGCTTTGTGTTTCCATTGGTACTCAATGCAGAGCAGTCCGTCTGTTGGACTTTGCCTACTTTTCTGGAGTTTCACAATCTTACATGTTCTGAAAAAAGCAGGTTCTCCAGCAGCCCATTCACTCTCTGCATTTATTTGCATTTCATTTGCATTTCTTGCCGCATGTGTTTTATGCAGTCCTTTATTCCCGAATAACATGTCAAATCACAATTCCTCTCAATATTATGCAATCAAAAATAAACCAAATCCCAGTATTTACGGAGAATGCCAATCATTAAATCCTGAGCTCCCTGCTCAACAGACATCGACCTTCTTTCTTTCCCTTGCTTTCCGAGTGTTTATTGTTTTCAGTGTTTCAATTTTAGAATCTGTATCACATTCATGAAGTGCAACTTTACAAGATTTTCATTACTTTCAGCTGCTGTCTTATTTTCTGTTTTGGGGCCGGCGTTAGTTTCAAGAAATGTGTCACTGACTGTCGTTTCAACAGTATTTATTAAATGTAGGAGATTTGTTCGTTTCAGCAAAAGTTTCATTTACAATATTAGGCAGATACTTTTCAAATTTCGCATTAAATTAAGAACAAACATTAGTTTAAGGGAATCTATTCATTTCAGTGTGTACACAAATTTCACTGTCTGATCCCAGTCTGTATACTTTCACAGTCTCTTTTAGATTCAGAGACAGTTTAAGTTTAAGAATGTGTGTCAGTATGAGGGTCACCCCAAGTTCAGGAAATGCGCTTTCAATGTAGCCTGGGTCCTCTACACTCCACCCCTGAAGTGCAATTTAACCTTCCAATAATTCTTTGTTGGTGACATAGTGAGTTTATATTTAAATAAAATGACCGTTTCACAACGCATTGTATTCCCAGTGTTACTCAGTGCCAAGCAATCAGTATGTTGATTTTTGCCTTCTGTTCAGGAGTTCCACAATTTTAGACGTTCTGAACAAATAGATAATCTACGAGATCTACTGGATAGTAATAACAGGATAGGACAGAGTCAGCATGGATTTATGCAGGGGAAATCATGCTTGACTAATCTTCTTCAATTTTTTGAGGATGTAACTCTGAAGTTGGACGAGGGAAATCCAGTAGATGTATTGTACCTGAACTTTCAGAAAGCTTTTGATAAAGTCCCACACAGGAGGTTAGTGAGTAAAATTAGGGCGCATGGTATTGGGGGCAAAGTACTAGATTGGATTGAAAATTGGCTGGCTAATAGGAAACAAAGGGTAGTGATAAACGGCTCCATTTCGGAATGACAGGCAGTGACCAGTGGGGTACCGCAGGGATCAGTGGTCGGACCGCAGCTTTTTACAATATATGTTAATGATATAGAAGATGGTATCAGCAATAACATTAGCAAATTTGCTGATGATACAAAACTGGACGGCAGGGTGAAATGTGATGAGGATGTTAAGAGATTACAGGGTGACCTGGACAAGTTAGGTGAGTGGGCAGATGCATGGCAGATGCAGTTTAATGTGGATAAATGTATGGTTATCCACTTTGGTGGCAAGAACAGGAGGGCAGAGTACTACCTCAATGGAATCAATTTATGTAAAGGGTCAGTACTGAGAAATCTGGGTGTTCTTGTACACCAGTCAATGAAGGCAAGCATGCAGGTACAGCAGGTAGTGAAGAAGGCTAATAGCATGCTGGCCTTCATAACAAGAGGAATTGAGTATAGAAGCAAAGAGGTGCTGCTGGAGCTGTACAGGGCCCTGGTGAGACCACACCTGGAGTACTGTGTGCAGTTCTGGTCTCCAAATTTGAGAAAAGACATTCTGGCTATTGAGGGAGTGCAGCGTAGATTCACGAGTTCAATTCCTGGAATGGCAGGATTACCTTACACTGAAAGACTGAAGCGACTGGGCTTGTATACCCTTGAGTTTCTAAGACTGAGAGGGGATCTGATTGAGACGTGTAAGATGATGGAAGGATTGGACACTCTGGCAGTAGGAAACATATTTCCACTGATGGGTGAGTGCCAAACCAGAGGACACAGCTTAGAAATACGGGGTAGACCATTTTTGACAGAGCTCAGGAGAAACTTCTTCATCCAGAGAGTGGTGGCTGTGTGGAATGCTCTGCCCCAGAGGGCAGTGGAGGCCCACTCTCTGGATTCATTGAAGAAAGAGTTGGATAGAGCTCTCAAAGATAGTGGAATCAAGGGTGATGGAGATAAGGCAGGAACAGGATACTGATTAGGAATGATCAGCCATGATTAAATGGCGGTGCAGGCTCGAAGGGCTGAATGGCCTACTCCTGCACCTATTGTCTATTGTCTATTGTATATCTTTCACTTTCATGTATTTTACTCGAATGTGTTCTTGAACGTGTTTTGTAAAATCCCTTAGTTCTGAATTCCATATCAATAGGCAATTGTTCTTGTTCTCTCAATATTCTGCCAAGATAAGAAAAGTAAATGCAATATTTACAGAGCAAGTATGTGGGGAAATCCTGAGCTCCTCCATCAACGAAGATCGACTTTCTTCCTTTTGCCATTCCACATTCTACTTCTGCCAGTTTTGACAACTCAACAAAAAGAAGAATTAGTGAGCCTGCTACAGTTGTCGCATAATCTCTGACTATTTCATTATTTTCTTTTCAAGACTGTGCTCAGCGACCTTTTCACACTACGAAACAACGGCAGTCCATCAGTGAGGGTAACTTTAGATTTGCATAATAATAACTGCACGTCATTTGTTTCACAATGGTCCGGAGTGTCTATTTATTTCCTTGTTTCTCAAAGCTCTTTCATTCTGCAGTTTCTAATTTGCATGAGTGTGTCTAATTAGTACTTTCTGGATAATGTTACAGCACACAAGCCCTGTTGCAAGTCAGAAAATCAATGACATCGATTGTTATTGAAATATTGTACCTGATCTTGACTGTGATATGTCCCCAGCCAAGGGTAGCTGTATGCATCCCAGTTGTGCCTGTCTATTTGCCGGTCATATCAAACATTCCCGCTTCAGCATTTTAACAGGTATTGTACCCGAACTCTTCCACGGTTACATCGATGGCTGCATCGCTACAGCGTCTTACACTCAGGCTGACCTGGAACAGAACATCGACTTCACCCACAACTTCCAAACCGCTATGAAATTCACTTGATCATTCTCACAGCCCTCCTACAACTTCCTCGACCACCCCATTTCCATCTCCAGTGACAGAATCAAACGGACGTCAACTATAGATACCCATAACTACCTGAACTGCACCTCCTCCCACCACGTATTCTGCAATAACTCCATCCCAATTTTCACAATTGCTCCAAATCCGCTGCATCTGCTTGGATGCAGACACGTACCAATCGCAAGCATCCCAGGTGTCGACCTGTTTTGAATATCCATACAGCCCTCCACCGCACCACCTCCTTTCCCATACCACCACTCTGAACACACTCCCTCCATTCACGATAAGAAAAGAGTGTCCTATATCGTCCTACCACCCCACCAGTCTCCGCCTGCAATGCATTATCCTCAAACACAACCACGAACCCAAACAAACCTCACAGTCAGGAACATCTTCCTGTCCCCAACCGTGTTAGGTTTCTGCAAGACCCGTTCCCTCCATCATTCCTTAGTTCACTGCACCTTCTCTCCCCCGCTGAACCCTCAGGTAACGTGCCCTGCAACCAGGAAAATGCAAACAAATGCAAGTATGCCACCTGCATCACCTCCCTCCAGGGCTCCAAACATACCTTCCAGATGAGACAAAAAATATTCTGCCTCTCTTCCAACTTAGGATAATGCATCAGAAGCTCACAATGATGTCCTCTCGACATCGGGGAGACAGAGTCCAAACTTAGGGTACAGCACACCGAATTTCATGGGATGGTCCGCAGCGGACGACCGGACTTCCCAGTCTCTGCCCATTTCAATTCGCCAGCCTTTGACTTTCCAAAATGCCCATCTTTGGCCTATTCCATGTCCAAAACAAACCGCAGCATCAATTGGAGAATCAACACTTTATCTTAAGGTTAGGCACTCTCCAGGTCGGAGGATTCAACACTGAGTTTGACAATTCCAACTAACCTCACTCCCAATCTCCCGACTCCCCTCCCAGCCCCTTCTCCTGACTGCCACTTCTCGCTGTCAACAACTGGATTCATTCATCCCATTAACTAAACAGGTCACACACATTACCTTCCATCATGTATCCTCACTTCACCACTCTGACCCTGGCTACCCCTTCAGCTGCAGCTCACCCATACCACACCCAGTCCTGAACAATGGTGAACCCGAAATGTCGACTTCTCCACCTCCTGATGCTGCCTAGCTTGCTGTGTTCGTTCAGACTCCTGCGTGTCTAATTTGAATTCCAGCATCTGCAGTTCATTCGTCTCTTGACTGTATTGACTAGACATTTGATCTGGAAATGAGGAGAGAGAAATTTAATGGAACACACTGCATCTTTGACTTTATAAGTAGGAGGAATTTCACTGAAATATACGTTCAGTATCATGTCTTTGGCACTGATTTTAAATTTCTAGCAATTTCACATTCACATGACCGACCCACCAGAAAGCACAGAAAGTTACACTCAGAATGGAGGTGTCTGTGACTCTTCAACATGGATGCTTTACTGTCAAATGCCTGAGGTCATCAGGTCAATGGAGAAGAATCCAAACTATTTGATTGCATTCAATTGCTGACTCCTTCATTCATCTGTCTCCATGGTAGTTCTGTCGGGATCAATGTCAGTGTTCCTGTTCTGTCTGCTATATGTAATCAACTTCTACTTAGATGTCTAAGAGTTGATAAGTAAGGTTGCGGATGATGAAACCTTTTATGCGGTGGTAAATAATGAGGAGAATAACTAGAGATCACAATAGGACATAGAGATTTGTCATAAGGGATGTATCATTAAAAATAAAATTCAAGCAGAATAAGTGTGACGTGTTTTATCTGGGCAGACAAACAAGGCAAGAGAATACATAATGAATGGTAGACCTTCAAAAAGCATGCCACCCATCCCAGACGTCCGTGGGCAGACAATAAAGTGGGGAAGTTGGCATATAGGGCAGTTGCAAATAAGATGTTTAAAATTAGAAGGTGCAATGATAGATTTGACACCAACGAAGTTTTCTTTTGAAAGAGAGATCAATAACGAAATGGTCAAACGTTTACCACTGGGGTCGAAAGGTACAAGGCAATCTGAGAACCATAAATCTTTTTATTTGTTAAGCCAGACGCTAATCGGAATCTAGAACAGTCTGCCTGTCATGCAGGATGAGACAGGGGACCTCAGAACACCGAAAACAATCTAAATGTGTACGTACAATGCCCAACTATACAAGACAATGGGCCAAATTTGTTGCATTTGCCCAGAATAATATGTGGTTGCTGTTGAGCAGCTTAGATTCTAAAAGCCAAAAAGCCAGCACCTGCATTCTTCACCTCCTTGGATCCCAAATACTGGTTGGTCAATCAATCCTTCTCCAGGTTTACCCTTACCGGAAAGACTGTCCAGCAAATGCAGCCTCAGAGAGAGAAATCAGTCTCTATCAATCGTGTGTTACTTGCACGGAGACTACCTGAGTCTTGTTAGAGTTAGAACAGCGATGTAACGAGAAGATATATTCAAATGGTCTGTGTAGAATGAGATTTCTGATTGGAAGGCATGTACAACTTCTTTGGTTGAGACGATGAAAATGCCAAAGCAACAGTTAGTTGTTGACTGCTACATAATTTCCAACATTAATTTAAAATTTAAACAAGTAGCTTAACTCAGACTGATGCTACCTGTGTAAAGATCTATATTGACGTTAGGGTCTTAGTTACAGTCAGAATATGCATTACCGTCAGTATTTATGTAAATATCAGAATATCTAACAGTTTCAGAAAATTCCATAATGCCTAGACTTCTGCAGGTTTCCAGGCCTTTGGTTGAATCAATGCCTCTGTGAGTTCTGAGCCTGTTTGGGCATCAGTATCTACATTAGTGTGACGTTTTCTGTTGTGATTAGACCCTCTGTCAGTGTCAGCATTTTGTTGCAATGAATCATATAATTTTTCAGCAAAGTCCTGAGCCTTACCAGTGACTACAGAACAGAAGCTGAGCTAGTTTACTGACTCAATTTTCTCAAAGAATTAACTGTAATTTGTGTTTGAGCTGAAGGTTACAAATCGCTTCTGCCATCCTCCCAATCTTCCCATGCACTGTTTATGGTCCAACCATCAGAAAACTGAGATACACGCGAAGGCCAGCATCAATAGTCATATCTCTGTTTCTCATATTGTAGTCCAAGTCCCCAAGAGGGCTGTCATTTGAAAGTTAATTGGTGTACGTAGTCAGGAGTGATTTTGAGAAAGGAAAACCTGACACTTGGCTTCTCTCGGATAAACCTGAATTTCTTTGTGGACCATCTCGCTGAAAGGAGTGGCGTCAACATTTCAGAGAACTGGCTGTGGTGTCCAGACAACCAGAGCACCAGATGGTGCCAGCTTATCCAAATATATCACCTTTTGTCAGTTTATTCTCAATGGTGAGGTACACTGGGCAGCAATGCGTAGAAATGTCTAACTGTAGATGACAAACTACACTCACCAGATATTATCCATCATAATATTCTGTGAAATTTGTAATTCTCTTTGAAAAATAAATAAGGGCAAAAACATTTCGTAACATATTCAAGTCTTCTTACACGTCGCTGCTCAGAGATTCTTGCAGTGGCTGTCTCTGTTCCTACAGGCACCAGCATATTGGAATGGCATGTATGACTGAGACAGGTATTCTTGCAATTTGGGACAGGGCAAAATGCCACATATTATATTCAGTCATAACGGCTGCTTCGAGAGATCGAAGCAATAACGAAAATGAGAAACAAGGGCAATATGTGCCAATTAAAGGAAATAAGGTGTTTTAGATTTGGCGACTGCAGGCACGAGATAAATCAACAGCAACACGGAGCACGCATCAGAAATGCATCAAGCCATTCAGAAGCAGCTCGAGCGTACATTAGCGAGACGTATGGAAATCCACCACATATAAGAAATAAAGACGTCTTTTATCAGAGACAAATCAAGCTTTCAATGGATGCGAATCGATCCATACCAGAAATAACATTTACACAAAGCAGAGCATAGCCACCTGTTAGAAGGGACAATAGAACATATAACACAGAACACAGAACAATATAGCACAAAACAGTCCCTTCGGCCATCGATGTTGCGTGGATCTATTAATTATTCTCAGCTCGTCCCCCAGCAATATCCCATCATCGTCCATGTGCTTATCCAAGGATTATTTCAATCTTCCGAATCTGGCTGAGTTGCCTACATTGGCAGATTGGGCATTCCCCGCCCTTAACGCTCTCTGAGTAAAGAACCTGTCTCTGACATCTTTGTTACCCCTCAATTTGTAGTTATGCTGCCCTTCTCCAAGCTGATGTCATCATCCTATGAGGAATGTCTACCTTATCTAATCCTCTGGTCATCTTGTATGTTTCTATCAAACCCCTCTTAGCCTTATTCTTTCCAATGAGAACAGACCAAAGTCTCTCAGCCTTTCCTCATAAGACCTTCCCTCCAGAAAAGACAACATCCTGGTAAAGGACCCCTGCACCTTTTCAAATGCGTCCACATCCTTCCCGAAATGTGGTGACCAGAATTGTACACAATATTCCAAGTGTGGCCGCACCAGCGTTTTGTTGAATTGCAGCATGATATTCCGGCTTCAGAACTCAACCCCTCTACCAATTAAACCTAACACACCTTGTGCCTTCTTAAAAGCACTGTCAACGGAGTTGGCAACTTTCAGGAATCTATGTACATAGATTCCAAGATCCCTCTGCACATCCACATTAACACGAATCTTTCCATTGACCCAGTACTCTGTCTTCCTGTTATTCTTTCCAAAGTGCATCACTTCACATTTAGCTGCATTGACGTCCATTTGCCACCCCTCTGGCCGATTGTGCAGTTTATCCAAGTCTTGCTGCAACCTGTAACATTTTTCCAAACTGTACACTACTCGACCGCCTTTTGTATTATCTGCAATTTTACTAATCCATCCAACTATGCCTGCGTCTAAGTCATTAAAAAAATATAACAAACAGCAGTGGTCCCAAAACATATCCTTGTGGCAAACCAGTAGTAACTGGACATCAGGCAAAGTATTTGCCATCAACCATCACTCGCTGCCTTCTTTCAGAAAGGCAGTTTCTAATCCAAACTGCTAAATCACCCTCAATTTCATGCCTCGACATTTTCTCCAACAGCCTACCATGTGAAACCTTATCACAGGTTTTATTGAAGTCCATGTATACCACGTCAACTGCCCTACCCTCATCTACATGCTTGGTCACCTTCTCAAAAAAACTCAATGAGGTTTGTGAGACTCGACCTGCCCTTGACGAAACCATGTTGACTACTTGAAATCAAATTGTTGCTTGCTCGATGATCATCATTTTTATCTGTTATAATCCTTTCCAAAACCTTTCCTAGTACAGAAGTAAGGCTCGCTGGTCTATAACTACCTGGGTCATCTCCACTGCCCTTCTTGAACAAGAGCACAGAATTTGCAATCTTCCAGTCCTCTGGTACTAAACCTGTGAACAATGACGACTTAAATATCAAAGCCAAAGGTTCTGCTATCTCCTCCCTAGCTTCACCGAGAATCCTCGTATAAATCCCAACCGGCCCAGGGAACTTGTCTACTTTCACTCCTTCTCGACTTGATACCAACTATTTGTATCTAACGTTAGTCATTTCCAGTCTAACATCTCGTACCTCATTCTGCTTTTCTGCAATATTCTACTTTTCCGGACTAAAAACCGATGAGAAATGTTCGTTAACAACCTCTCCGATTTCCATCGGGTCTACTCTCAACTTCCCGTTTCTGTCTTTGACTGGCCCTATTACTACCCCAGTCATCCTTTTATTCCTCACATACCTACAGAGAGCTTTCGGGTTCTCCTTTATTCTATTTGCTATACACTGCTCGTGACCTCTCTTTTCTCTTCTTAAGTCTCTCTTTAAATTCTTCCTGGCTGATCTGTAACTCTCCATTACCTCATCTAAACCATCTTGCCTCATCAACACATAAGCGTTCTTCTCCTGCTTAACAAGAGATGCAATTTCTGTAGTAAACCACGGTTCCCTTACCTTATCACTGCCTCCCTGCCTCATAGGGACATAACTATCAAGGACACGCAACATCTATTCTTTAAACCAGCTCCACATTTCCATTGTATGAATTCCCTGCATTTTGCTACCGATTCTATGCATTCTAATTCTTGCCTAATCGCATTACAATTGCCCTTGCCCATCGATAACTCTTGACTGTGGCATGTTCTTACCACTTTCCATCGCTAAACAAAACGTAACTGATTTATAGTCACTCTCTCCAAAGTGCTCATCTACAACCAAGTCGAACACCAGGCCTGGTTCATTAACTAACAGCAAATCCAATGTGGCCTCCCCTCTTGTCGCTCCTTCGACAAGCGTCAGGAAAACTTCCTGTACACATTGCACAAAAACTGATCTATCTGACAAACTAGGTTATAGCATTTGCAGTCAATATTGGGGAAGTTAAAGTCTTCCATAATATCTACCCTTTTCCTTTCTCGCCTGGACAGAATACTGTTGCCAATCCTCTCTTTCACCTCCCTGGAACTCTGCGGAGACCTATAAAAATCTCCCAGCAGTGTGACCTCTCCTCTAACCTCAGCCCACACTACTTCAGTCGACGATTCCTCATCAAACGTTCTTTCAGCCACCTGACCTTGGCTAACAAGGTCACACCTCCCCTTCTTTTACCGCCTTGCCTGTTCTTAATTCAAGATCTAAACCCTGGAACCTGCAGCATCCGTTTCTCACCCTGCTCTATCCATGTCTCCGAAATAGCAACAATGCTGAAGTCCCGATATATAAGACAGTTTGACGGTCTGGCACTGTCAGCATTTTTCTCACCATATATTACACGCCGTATATCAGAGGCAAAGTCGAATCTAGTTACAGAAGAATTGCTCATTTACAGAGAAAAACAGATTCCACATTAAAGGTTTGTTTGTTATGCATCACAAAAAAAGTCCTTTCCTTTCCAAGCCATGGGAAAGGCAAAAAAATCCTGATCAAAATGAAGCTGGATCATATTTTGACACTTCTATTTACTTAAAAGGCAGATGTCGATGAAGAAATTGATTTGGCAGGTGTATAATTCGACTAATAGTGCAATGCATAGAGTAACGTAAAATGGAAATTAGTTTATCAGTTGTATAATGAGATTAATAGAGCAATGCATAGAAACATGTAATGTGGAAATTAGTTTGGCAGTTGTATGTTTAACTTGATGGAGCAATGCATAGAATCATATAACAAATGAGCAATAGATGAGTTAATTCTGTCAATAATGGCAACACGATATGGTGGGCTAATCAAATCACGTGATAAGTGAGTTTATGTGCTAGATGATGATAGTATAATGTGATAGGTTAAGTGTAAAGTAGAAGTCCATTGCGGCAGAGGATAATTAATTTAGAAAAGCATTGCAAGCTAGTGTGATTGGTTATTACCATGACACCAGATAAGCACGGCAACTAGACAATTATAAAAAGTAGTGAGCCCCAAGTATCGGGGGCAGCCAGGAAGCAATTGTCTGATTGTTTCAGCTTTTGTCTGCAAGTAAAAGTTCAAATTCGCGATGAATGTTCTGTGCCTCCTTGTGAACGTCACAGAGCATTGCATACAAACTTTCGACAACAAATTTGGCGCTGCGAGTAGACTCGGGGTAAACAAAACACTTCTGAACAGAGGCAGCAGGCAGACGGCGCTTCCCAGTCGATTGGGGACCCTCCTGAGCCTGACAGAATTAGGTTTGGCCAAGCTTAAATACATATGATCATTTTTCTGATATTTTGGATTAAATTCTGTTGAGCAAGGGATGATCTCGGGGATGCAGACGTGCAGAAAAGCAGCTGAAAGGTTGCTCTGATCCAAAGAACCAAAGAGTCCGGTAGTAAATTGAAATTTCAGGAGACGCAGAGGATTATTCAGGAATACTGCAAAGTGGTGTGATTAAGTGAAGAGCAAAGCGATTGGCTGAGATAGAATTACACGAAGTGTTACAAAATCACTGTGGACACCACCTTGCGTGTAACGAGCGTCTGAACAGTCAGGCTGGACCATCCTGCAGATGCCGCACTAGGAAATTAGCAGGTCTGAATGGGACGGTTGGAAAGTCCCTGTGGATACTACTGTGCCGGTAAAGAGAGTCTGAACGGTCAGGGCAGGATGATATTGCGAATAATGCCGCAGGGAATTAAGGTGTTTGCGCAGTCAGGGAGGAATGTTTTATGGATACCGGTCTGGAAATAGAAGGGCTCTATACAGGCAGAACAAGTCAGGAAAGACTACTTCATCGTTAGTATTATTGATCCTGATTAAAACTGAATGCCAGCAATTTGGCAATAGATGACTAAAGTAAAAATAACTGAGAATAACCACATTTTCCCAAGCGCCACGAGACTGTTAAGTAGTATCAAGACAATTACAGTATGATAACTGGACTGATGTAATTTTAAACATCACCAAAGGGATAACAGTTGAAATATTGAGTAAGAAGTTCCCAGTCACAAGAAATAATATTGTAAATTCACCGAAAAATGGGGAGAAAACTCAGAAATTTCTATCGGAATGGCCAAAGAATGCACCTTTGATATAAATAGGTTGAAATGGAAGGGTTTACTTTAGATTAGATTACTTACAGTGTGAAAACAGGCCCTTCGGCCTATTTAGTCCACACCGACCCGCATACCACCCAGACCTAAACTCCTACATTTAACCCTTCACCTAACACTACGGGCAATTTAGATTGGCCAGTTCACCTAACCTGCACTTTTTTTTGGATTGTGGGAGGAAACCGGAGCACCCGGAGGAAACCCACGCAGACACGGGGAGAATGTGCCAACTCCACACAGAGAGTCGCCTGAGGCGGGAATTGAAACCGGGCACTCGGCACTTTGAGGCAGCAGTGCTAACCACTGTGCCACCATACCGCTCACTTTAGTTAAGAACCACAAACAAAAGGTAAAACTAAAAAGAGGAAGTACAAAAGGGAATGGAAGGCAGAAATATTAACATTTTTTCAGATGAGAGGTAGAAAAGCTGATAAAAATCGTACCAGGCACCTGGAGTGACCAGGCAGGCTGCTAAAGAACAAAAAAAGCACTCTGTGGAAAGTGGAGTTCAGAAAGCTATTCTTTATTTGAGTCAAGACTGAGGCGAACTGGACAACCTTCTACCTACTGGATCACAGACAACACAAAGCCATCACCTTTGATAAAGGGAACGGTGGAAATAGAAGGAGAAATTGAATGGGTTGAGGACAAGGACGAGAAAGCTGAACTGAATCAGAGATCGGAGGGTGTGAAGGGGTTAGTCAACGAAAGGCAGAAAGAAAGAAAGGTGTTTTGAGGGCAAGTGAAAAAGGCAAAAACACAAAGGGAAAGTTAGACGAGGAACTCAGTTTCCTTTGGACAGTACGAGAACAAAGCTCTACGCGGATTTTCTAAACTGTAAACGGAGTATTGAATAGGCCCAGATGAAAAATGAGCCATAGAAGGGACAAAATGGGGTAGAGAAGGCCTGGTCGGTAGCAGCACGGGACGGTTGGGATTAGTTGGAGATGGAATAATGGTCAGGATCTGAAGGGTAGTCCCTGGATGAAGATGATAACATGGATAAAGTGCCCCCATACTAAAACAATGATGGCTCTGCTCAAATAAGTTTGCGTGTGTGTGTGGGTGTGTCCGTGCGTGTGAATCCTTGCAGTTTGTAGAAAGGTTAACTGTTTGTGATCTAGTTTGAATGCACCTTTGGTTGATGGTGATTGAATGTTTGTTTTTTTTATTTCTGGAGCTCAACATACAGGACTGTTTCGAATTTATTTTGCATTTTGGAAATTTAGAACGATTTCTTTTGAGGGATTCAGGAAACTACCAGTGATTATGAAAAACCAATTTCATGAATAAGTGGTAATACTAATGAAATATTAACTCACCCGTTCTTCTTACGGACCAAGGCAGCTCTACTGTCAACTTCTAACTAACCACATTTTTAAGCTTCTGTGAAATCCAACCCTATTTAAATTCAATCAGTTTAATATGGACGAAGACGGCATAACGATCCTTTTTTTTTAAAAAAAAATGTCTTCACCTTAGACTCTGCACCATTTAACATCAGTACAAACTTGCTTGCAAATTCCCCATATTTTCATGTGGCTGCCAAAGATCAGTTTCACACCTTTCACCCCAACATGTTGGACGAATGAAATAATTGGTTAAAGGAAGTAAAAGCAGCCACACTAAGTCGTGGCCTCAGGTGCAGAATCATTCTGGCCTCGGATGAGAGCAGGTCTCAGCTCAATTTCATTTAAAATAAACTATACCTAACATTGACGAAAATCATCTCCGACTATCACATTTGCTGATTGAGTGGAGGAATTACGTGAACTTGAATATTCGTTAAATATTGTAAAACTGAAAGTATGAAGACAGATTCTAAATATCACAAACCAATAATATAGTTTTCAGAAAATGATTGAAGCAGAAATGATTTGTTTTTGTTTCGGGCTATTTTGTTTCCGCTGAAGATGTTGCATCTCGTTGGTGATTATGGAGTACCAGTTGTAGCTTTATTCAAAATTAATTTGCCTCTCTCACTGAGAAAATAAGTTTTGGTTGAACATTATGCTGTGAAAATCATGTAACAAGAATTAGAATCCTATTGTGAATATCGGTGTGTTTGGGTTCGGCCAATATTTGTGGATTAGAAGTATTTTGATACCATGCAAATAGACAAGGTCTTTTAATATAGCTGCAGTCTTTTCACATGCTGTCGCATTCTAATTGAGCAACGTTTGGTCCGAACCGTTTAAGGTACCAAATCAGCGATTTGAATTCAGGGACTAGAACCAAGTAATTATAATGGATTGCAGAGTTGGACACTATGTGAAGTTTACATTTTTAAATTTAATTTTGAATAAATAAATTTCCAGTTTACATTGGTGACTTTGAAAATGTTTTAATCGCTTGTTCAGTTTCCATCTTTCAATTATTTATAATGATTCTACTCATGAATAGTTATAAACCAATTGGATAAGCCCTGAATTGCAAAATCAGAATTAATTGGCAGGATCGTTTGGTTTTATACCTTAACACATTGTCAGTGACCTCTGTCATTACCTCATGGTTAAGTTGAAGCATGGCAGCATTGATTCATTCGTAATTAGAAAATGGAAGGATGGCGCCAATACTAAATGAAAAGACACCTTACTGGCCATTAGAATAACTCTGCATGTGATACGGGTAGAGGGGTATTCAGCAGAAGTATCTCCAAAAAGCTGAGGAATATGCATATATTAAAAGGTTAAATTAAAAACGCTGTAAAAACAAAGAACTTACATTCTACTCATAATGCAGAGCCTATGTCTGGCATACAGACACTATTTGATGAAAGCGATGGGGATTTTCCCCTAATATATCCTGACTGTTCCCAGCCCATCCCACGATAATAAACCTGCTCTGAAGATGCAGAATCCAATATCGGTATCCACCTTCATAGCTGCTGTCATTGGGGTTAGTGGCATGAGCCATCTGAAACAAGGGGCTATGGCGGGAATTACAGTTCTCTTCCTAAACCAAACCCTGTCAGGGGAAACTGGCCCAATTTGCAAAATATGTCCAAACAATGATACAGATGTAAAGGCAGCATAATTCTGCGATTGAACTGAATCCAAATGACTTTTGTTAGAGGGCTAAAAGAAGTGGCCACCTGTCTGACAAAAGTGGCATAAATCCCAAAAATGAAGAATGATCGAGAAGCTGACTCATCTTTGTTAAACCCTCTGCTTTTGCAATGCATTCCTTCTGCTGTCACCAACATGAACAGGCAAAACCATATGAATTTGTCCTGGCATTTCGGGTTGCTAATGTGATGACCAGTGGTTTTCTACTGGGTTGGCGAGAACTGGAATGAACCACGATGCAAGCTAAAGGTAAACAGCAATTATGTCGTGAGACCTCCTGAACCCTATACAACATGTGTCAACCTGGAAGAGGTCGATTAGTACCAGCATACCCACTAGGGGCAGAACCAACCTCAGGTGTCTGCTCAGTGATTAATGCTGAACAACCCATTCCTGTCGGGGCCCTGGAAGTGGAGACAGGCAGGACTCAGTGCAACCGCTTGGGGACTAAGTATAAGACTGCGGATTACATCCATTCACAATGTGATGTATGCGTTCAGAATAATGTTAAAAACGGAATCTCGACCCCTATAGGTCACATACCTGTGTTCTAAAGACCATTTAAACATGTGGTGATTGACGATGTGGACATGACAAAGACGTTGAGAGAAAGAAGATATATGTTTGTGGTAATCGACAGATTCAATAGATGGGTAGAGGCAACTCCATCTAAAGACTCAGGGACAGCCACAGTAGTGAAATTTTTAACGAATGAAGTTATTCTAAAGTTTCTCATAGCGTCAGAGATCAACTCACACAATGGGTCTGCCTTTATAAAAAGAGTGGTTAAATGGGTGCTGCAGACTTTGAGGATCAAGCCGAGATTTAGATGTGTGTATCATTCCCAGTCACAAGGCATGGCGGAAAGGATTAATGGAACTTTTAAATCTAAGTTCAATAAAATTTGCGCGAGTACAATGGCTCAATGGACTGCCGCTTGCACTAATTTGCTCGCGCATGTAGACGAATTGCATGAAAAACGTGCCATTGCAATAAATACTTACCAGTCGACCATGCCAGTGCCAAATGGAGGGTTCTGTATGAAGGACCTAGCTTGAATGAATTGTAGCTAGATGTTAAGTTGTACATGTAACAACTAACTGTGATATATGAATCTATCTGACAAAGAGGACAGACATATTAGACCCGGAGACCAGGTATATGCGCGTTTCCCGGAGAAAGTGGAACGAGCCGAGGAGAGAGGGGCCCTCCGCGTTGAGCACCGACTTGCCCGTAGCCGTTCAAGTGGAGGAACGTTACACTAGAGCTGTCCCGCAGATGCTGACTGACACCAGAGCTGAGGTAGGTGAGATTGAGGAAGGAGCTGCAGAGCCTGAAGGGAACATGCTGAAAATCAATACCCCTTTACGAGACTATGAGCAGTTGGTGAGTGAGGTTTTTTCCGATAATTACGCCTCCAAGACTATCAGAAATTAGTCTGTGAAAGGTGGTCTGTCTCCTAATTGTATGGCTTGGGATGGTCCAGGTGTGGTCAATGATGAGACATTCCCCAGTCGTGATCCTTTCTATGAGTGTACAGACTTGTAGGCCATCGACTTGCCAGTCATGGTGGATCTCGCTTGATAATGCCAATGCCCTGCAAAGCCTAGGGAAACGGTATAGAAGAATGAGGAGTGTGGAGCCCACTCCTCAAGCAATGTTGCTGACTGTAGTAACCAGTGGTAACAATGGGCAAATTACACGGCAGCATTGCTGACGAGATAGGACTGCTTCCTGTGCACTGAGGCGAAACCATCATACTTCGTTGCCCCTCTGCCCGATAACTCTTCCACTTGCTTTCAAAGGTAAGAACAACAAACCCATCGTCCAATTGACTGAATGACGTGTCATCACCGGTGCAACACAAGTGTCTTCTCTGGTGCCTCCTCATGCAGGCTTCCACGTATATGCAACGGAACGGAAACGTCAGGCAGCAACTTCGACAGTTGTGTAATTGTGGTACCGCTTAGTCTACCTGTAAAAGTCACCAGACCTTCCCCATGGCTACTTTCACGGTGCACAAAGGCTTAAGATTTGACCGTTTCAGATGGAATGTCTCTGTGCCGGTAGGCCATTTTGAACGCCATTGTGCGGACACAGTTCACCTTCGGACTGACACAACTTCTGAAGCCATGACCCACATCTCTGGTTCATTCTGAATTGGCTGCACATCACGTTAGCAGACACCTGGTGGCGTGTGGCTTGGAAGAGGGGCAGGGTCCGACGCTTCCTCCTGGCTGGGATTTGACCTGCACCCGTGTTCTGGTCCTCCTTGAGGTTGATGTGTCACCACGGGCCCACATTGACTCTCTATCGCGACCAACCTACACAGGCGGCGACGGGAGTGTGCCCCTGACCTTACAATGCAAATTGATAGTATCAGTCAGCCAAGTGGCATCACCATTCGAATTCAAGGCTCGAACCGAAATCGCCACAGGGTGGGAGTCATTTCATTCTCCTACAGGACTTCACAAAAATGCAGAATGGATTAACTACATTTTTAAAACCAGCAGTGATTCATAAATTCCACTGATCATGCCCTCTCAGCCTTGGAGGAGCAATTGGATGCAACTACCAAAATGACATGGTGGAATAGCCTTTGGACTGGTTGTTAGCCAAAAAAGGAGGTGTTTGTGTGATGTTTGGGAAACATTGCTGCACCATCATATCCAATAATACTAACATGGAGGGAACATTTATTAAGGCGACGGATAAGCTGAAGTATCTCAGACAAGAGCTTAAGGAAAATGCAGGGCCCGGCCATCAGTTTTTTTCACTGGCTGGATAGCGTTTAGTATGGATGGGAGCTTGACTCGCCAAGATTGGGATTGTTGCAGGTATCGTGATGAATATTGTTGCAGTTGTCTCTTGCTGTGCTATACCTCTTCTCAGACTTGTTTTAGTACGTCTCACTGCACGGCAGTTTCCTGTGGTTCTGCTGAACATCTCCCTCTTCAAATAATACTCCAACACTGAATTATTATGATCTAATAACTACTGACGTGCTGAAGCCTTTTCCAGACAAATACGCCTGAATAAAATTGTGTCATATGCATGCTTAGATTGTGAGAGTCTTTGGGTTATTTTTCCTATTCTGGATATTGAGTGACGTGTTTTTGGCACATTGACACCAGGCACGGAGGAGAATCATTTGAGAATTGGATCGTGGAATTATTCCTTCCCGCTTTTGGGACTGTAACTACGAGTTTGGCCATTACTCCTCCAGCTCATTGTATTCTTTCTCTACATAAGACCAATACATCTCAAAGGGGGGAATATATGGAAATTAGTTTGGCCGTTGTATGTTTAGATTAATAGTGCAATGCATAGAATCAACTAATATGAAAATTACTTTGGCAGTTGTATGTTTAAATTGACGAAGCAATGCATAGAATCATGTAACAGACGAGCAATAGATGAGCTAATGCTGAGAGTAATGGACACATAATATGATAGGCTAGTCAAAGCACGTGACAGATGAGCTAAAGCTTAAAATAATCGTTGTGAAATGTGATAGGTTAAGTGTAAAGTAGAAGGCCATTGTGGCAGAAAATGATTAGTCTGAAAGACAATGTAAGCTAATACGATTAGTTAGGATAATGACACCAGGTAGGGGCGGCAACATGACAAGGTTTCACTTCGTGAAGAATGTTCTGTGTCTCCATATGTTTCTCGCAGAGTATTGGGTACTAACGCCCCACAACATTCACTAATCTAATCATCTTTTCCCCGTCAATGATTGAAAAATTCCTTTATCTGCTCGTCATTTTATCTTTACGGTGATCAACCCTGAGTACATCGTGCCTTTTGAAGCAATCACAAGTCCCAAGTCAGCTGGTCACGGATTAATGCCAGAATGATTTATTAAAAAGAAAGTTTTCTAATAAACTCAGTGACGTCGACTTTTGCTCGACAGAGAACAATTGTATTCGTCATGTCGATACAAAGTCCGTAATTTTCAGAATTATTGCATTATATTCCAAAGTTGCAGCCTTTTATGACCGGTTAATACGTCAGATCTACTTCTGAACAACAGGTACTGTGCTGTCCTATTCTGTGCTCTATGGTCATTTTCACTGGTCGTGACGCTAACAAAGGACGTCAAAAAAACTTGCAACATGTTAGATGTGTATTTATCCTCAAACAGTCGTCACCAGTTATTTCCTAGAATTTTCAAATGACAAAATAGGGTAGCCACGTATTGTGTAATAGGAATTATGCAATTTTCTTTTGGAATCTTGAAGTCAGATATTTAAAAGTTCGCATCCACTCTAAAATGTGACTTGAAGCCTCTCAGCAATAACTGGAGTAATTACATCCTCCTTTCCAATTGCGAAAGGACTGGATCATGAATATGGGTTATGCTGTTTTCCAATTTGTCAATCAATATCAACAACCGCTCTGCCACGAGACGAC
The DNA here is from genome assembly GCF_004010195.1 of Chiloscyllium plagiosum. Taxonomy (NCBI): domain Eukaryota; kingdom Metazoa; phylum Chordata; class Chondrichthyes; order Orectolobiformes; family Hemiscylliidae; genus Chiloscyllium; species Chiloscyllium plagiosum. The sequence goes on along the minus strand of NC_057717.1, from coordinate 82,195,587 downwards.
ACTCCAACGAGACGACCACGCTATGGAAGAATGACGAAGAGGGTCAGGATGCAGACAAGATTTAATGTAGCATGACAAGGGCTTGAATATGTGAATCAGCAGGTATTGTTCCATTTGTCAAAGGCCGCAACACCCATTTGAAGCATGTTGCTAGATCGCCATAAGACGTAGGACAGGATGGGAGCCATTCATTAAACCTAATCCGCCGGCCATTTAAAGAGATTTTTTGGATGTTTCTTCTGATATGTTTTCGATTGCACTTATCTGCACTTTCGTCAAAACATGCTTTTCTTGGCATCTTACGTATTACAAAAGTCATGGTAAGGAAGTACCAAGAAATTTCCTTTCTGCACGTTTTGTTTTTTATGTCCCTTGTCAGCATCATGTTCCAAGAGGTCATGAGGCAAGGATTCCATATTAACATCTAACAGTGAAACCACAAACCTGTTGTCTATCGCTATGCTTCCATTTCTGTTGTGTCTACCCGTTGGATGGATTTCTGGTAAATTGACATTCAAAGAAAAAAGTCAGAGCAAAGAAAGTACAACATAGCAACAGTCCCTTCGGTTCTGTAAGCCTGTGCTATTCGAGATCCTTTATTTATACCTGTCAGCTTTTTAAAAAAATCTTTATCCCTCTGCACCCTGCCCATTCATGTTTATGTCTGCATAATACAAAATGACGCTATCGTTCCCACCCCGACCACTTCCGCTGGCAATGCGATCCACGCTTCCACAACTTCTCGGTAAAGTAGATTCCACACATATCTCACTTAATCATTTCCCTTGTCACGTCCACACATATCTCACTTAATCATTTCCCTTGTCACGCTGAACTCGTGACTCCCGGTAATTGAATCTCCCACTCTGGGGAAAAACCTTATTGCTATTTACCCTAAATATACGTCTCATGGTTTTGTAACTATTGTCAACCTCCGTCTTTATAATGAAAATAATCATAAGCTACTCAACCTCCCTTCATGACGCCCTCCATACCAACTCCTGTGCAGCCACTTCAAAGTATCCAAATGCTTTTGGCAATCTGGCGACCAGAACGGTATGCAGTGTTTCAAACATGGCTGAACCAAATTCTTAAACAAACGTAACATGGCCTGCCTGCTCTTCCACCTAATGCCCCATTAGATAAAGGAAAACATTCCAGTGACGCTACTTCCACACCACCACAATTGTCACTTTTGGAGATCCAATAAATTTACCTGCTCACTCAATCTCAGCAAGAACATTCAAAGATTGGAAATAATACTTTCATCAGGGCCCAACTCATTGCATATCTGACTGACAACAACACCAGTACGATGTGATATTATGTAGGAAGTTCAACTTAGCAGGCGACATGTATTTGTCAAAAGGGCGTACAGAGACTCAGGACGCAATGCAAAGGGGGTTTGGAGATCTGGAAGCGTCGTCGATTATGAAGACAGACTTTAAAATAAATTAATGACAGTTTTATGATCACACCAGGGTATACGTTGAGATATTTGCTGTGATGGAGAAACGGATAGAACCAGAATAATGCAGTAACGTATTCGTTGTGTCATAGGCTGGGGCGCATCACACTTTTTTTATTAAGGAAGAATGGGAAGGAATAATGATTCATTTTTAAGACAAACTACTCTCATATTGAACGTAGTGGATTGTTCATGCGTGTTAAAGACGAAATACTCTCCAAAACTGCATTAACAACACGTGCAAATTGGAGACTGTTCACGCTGGCAGATTATCTGTGTCTTCAGGACATGAAATGTTTCGGCATTCTTGAGAAGCCGACAGTGTCAAATAAACTCACAGTTCTGCGTTGAAAAACAGTGAGGAGGTAAGCTGACGGATGTGGATAATTCATTTAAATAGAAACTTAGGCGTTTGCACAGCGGAGTTGTCGAAAGTTCAAACAATATCTCAGGGATGGGAGAGTAAGCGAAGTGAGAAAACACTTCGCCAAATATTATGCATGAAACGGAATGATTATCTGTTCTAAAACTAATACAGAACCTCAAAGTAAGACAAACCCTATAACTATTAAAGCCGTTAAAAATGATAGAGACCTTAGAAAAGTTTTGCTTGCATAGAACCGGATTTGAAATCAACGTCTAGTACAGATGTTGAGAGTTACACAGACCCCGAAATTAATAAATAAGCTGAAACTGATGCAGATTCTGAGACCAAGACAGAATCTGCGTCAAAAGAATGTCATTGAACTCACAGAGGCTCGGAACATGAGTGAGTGGAATCCGAAACAGATACAAAAGCTGACTCTCAGAATGTACTTGGAACAAAGATGTGCTAGTCTTTTTGGTGCCATGACCTTGGTTGCAGTAGGTAAAACTTGTTCTATCGAATCCAGCCTTACAAAGCTACTGTTATCTCAACACACCAGACTTGTGAAAATACAGCAGTATATTCGTGTCATTACAGCTATCGTGGTAACTGGACGCAGTTCCTGGATGTGGGAAATGTGTTATGTTCCGAACCTCTGCTCATTCCAAAAAAGCTATACCGCCCTTATGACAGAACTGGCGGAACACAAATACGAACCAGTTTGCTATAAACTCTGTTAGAAATGCTCCTCTACTTTTCTTGTTCAACTCCTTTCATGAAAATTGTTCAATATGCATCTTTGGTATCACAATTTTTGGCATTATTCCATGTATGATATTACAAAACAAAATAAAATCACAGTGTTCGTTGCACTGTGAGTCCTATGAGGTGGGAAGTGCTAGGTCTCCAGAGACTGACACCTCTCACAACAGACTGGACCTGAGACAGAAGATTGAGCAGGTGAACTGGAAACCCACTGCTTCTGACTCCGTCAGACCTCTTTGAGAAACATTTGAAGATGTATAGAATATATCCACAGCTACGAAAATTAAAAGCTGAGGCGGATGACAGTTTCTGTGCAGAGGAACAGTGGTTGATATCATGGTAACCCTGTCCTGATACAGGTGTCAGGAATTAGAGTTTTGCTGAGATATTAGCAAGTGATTGAGTAGGGGCAGAAAAGGGCGTTAATTGTTCAGGATCACATAAACGTGAACTGACTGATGGGGAGGGAAGTTTTCAAGACAAATACAATGATTGGAGTCAAGGAACTGGTAATTACAAAGAAGATGGAACAGAACGTTAGCAACTGTGGTCTTCGGATGTTCCAGTAACAAGACACAATTTTCACGAATAAGCCTTATGATCTGCCATTCCTGAATCGACAAATTTTGCTCTTCCACACTAAAACAGTCTTCACCTCCAGGATCGATACCTCTGTATTGCGTTTCTATTCATGTATCCGTCCAGGTGATTCTTAAAGTTTGCTTTCAACAACCCTTCTGGCAACCCGGTCCAGGAATGCACAATCATTTGTATGAAGAACTTGCCTCGCTCATCTCTTTTAAACTTACCTTTCAACTTTGATCCTGTGCCTCGCAAGTAATTTACCCCTCCGCCCTGAAAAAAACGCCCTGAAAAAAACCTTCCACTGTTTCCACACCGTCAACTTGTATCCGATCACCCATCACACTCCAGCATTACAGTGAGAACAAATCCAAATTATTCACCCTTTCTTCATAGCTTTCCTTCCCTCAGACCAGGAAACAGCCTAATAAACCTTTTCTATGCCATTTCCAAAGCATCTAATCCTTCTTATAGTGTGGTGACCAGACTTGTGCACAATATTCCAAGTGTGGACTGGCCTAAATTCTATAACGCTGGATTATAAATTGCCAACTCTCATTTTCAATGCAACATGTAATGAAAGCAAGC
>NC_057717.1:82182430-82191317 GCF_004010195.1 Chiloscyllium plagiosum | reverse complement strand
GGACTAGGAAATCGCCTAACACAATTGATCTCTTGAAACCCGACGTAACCCTCGTTGCACTAGAATCAGTCTCAATACCAGAAACTTGGCTGTTCGTGCTATGTTTCCCTGAGAATCAATCAACCCCCACATTTTCCAAACAGCATACTTGTTTGAACTGAGTATAGCAACAGAAGGATTCTGCACTAGCTGCCTAATTCTCTTACTTTCCTGGAGTTAATCCATCAATGTGACCGTATCTGAAACTTTCCCCCCTTCTTATAACTGCCATCCATCACATAACATTGCTTTTGCAAATTCCTCATTGCTTCTAATCGTCTCTAGAACCAATCCATTCGATCTGATAAGATTCGCAACCAACAGCATTTATCGCAGATATAATCCGCAGTAACCCTCAAACTCTCTTTCACCTCACATATCTGACTAGAAGCGCATGTCACTCTACAAACGGCCATTTTTGCTCCATCACAACCTACTGACCCTGAAAAACATCACGGTCTTATTCCTCAAAACAAACATTGCCCCAGTTTAAATTAATAGTTATGGCTTATATTTTTGGTTTAATCAAGAGACATATCGCAATAAAAAAAACATATAATCAAGAAAGAACCCAGCATACTCACCACTACAAACTTTCTGTAGATCTCACTTAAAACAATACACTTACCTGATTCTGTGCTGTGAACTTCACCCAAACAGTTCCTCCAAGATCAATTGTGAATTTTGCTGTTTGTTAATTTTCCCAGATGCACTCCAAAGTCCAGTGATACATGAAGTTAAACAGCAAAGACAGTAACTGTGCAGGTCACTGTCAGTTTCTTTCTCTCTCTCTCTCCTGCACTGACCTCACCATGTGCTTCCTTTGCGTGTCCTTCCCTTTTTTAAAACTGCTGTTGCTTTGATTTTTTTTCCAAAGTTTCAAAACAATGAAACAGCATATAAAACTGTTGTGGTTCTATTCGCCGAGCTGGAAATATTTGTTGCAAACGTTTCGTCCCCTACTATGTGACATCCTCAGTGCTTGGGAGCCTCCTGTGAAGCGCTTCAACCCAGCATACTCACCACTACAAACTTTCTGTAGATCTCACTTAAAACAATACACTTACCTGATTCTGTGCTGTGAACTTCACCCAAACAGTTCCTCCAAGATCAATTGTGAATTTTGCTGTTTGTTAATTTTCCCAGATGCACTCCAAAGTCCAGTGATACATGAAGTTAAACAGCAAAGACAGTAACGGTGCAGGTCACTGTCAGTTACTTTCTCTCTCTCTCTCCTGCACTGACCTCACCATGTGCTTCCTTTGCGTGTCCTTCCCTTTTTTAAAACTGCTGTTGCTTTGATTTTTTTTTTCCAAAGTTTCAAAGCAATGAAACAGCATATAAAACTGTTGTGGTTCTATTCGCCGAGCTGGAAATATTTGTTGCAAACGTTTCGTCCCCTACTAGGTGACATCCTCAGTGCTTGGGAGCCTCCTGTGAAGCGCTTCTGTGGTGTTTCCTCCGGCTTTTATAGTGGCCTGTCCCTGCTGCTTCCGGTTGTCAGTTTCAGCCAGTACAGCCACTACAGCGAACTGACAACCGGAAGCGGCAGGGAGCGGCCACTATAAATGCCGGAGGAAACACCACAGAAGCGCTTCACAGGAGGCTCCCAAGCACTGAGGATGTCTAGACAGGGGGGGACGAAACGTTTGCAACAAAAATTTCCAGCTCGGCGAACAGAAACACATTAACGAGCACCCGAGCTACAAATATTTACCCAAACTTTGAGCATATAAAACTGTAATTGCTGCTCCTGGAATTCGAGGAAATCACCTCCAACACCTAAAGTGCCTCAATAAAGGAGCAGCTGTTACAGCCAGACTTTTTTTCCGTCCTACATCTTGGATTACCCAGAATCCTCAATGATAGATCATGATAATATTTTACCCGTAGCGAACGTTTCTGAGACAAGAGGGCATTAGTTCAAAGTGAATTGTCATTGGTTTATGAAGTTCTGAAAAGTTTTCATTCATCAAGGGAAGCAGAAACATTGACAGTGCTGCCTGAGATAGTGGTGGAGCCGGGAACTCTCGCAATGTTTGAGAAGAATGTGAATGTGCACATGAAATGCCAGGGCATGGTACACTGTGGACCAAGTGCAAGTAAAAGTGGTTAGTGTCATTTGATTACTCTTGGTGAGTGGAGATATGCCACGACAAAGAATCTCTTTCGATTCTGTATGAATGAATGCCTCTCTATGACACTAACATAGGCAGTGATGATTCATTGCAATTTACTGACAGTTTATTAAGTTTGTTTAGAAACAGCAAATCATTTCCGATGCATTCAATAATTAGATTTTAAAAATGCAAACCAGCCAACAGAGGCGAGTTTCCTGATATCAGAAGCAAACAATGTCTCGGTGCAAAATATTTCATTTTTGTTAAAATGACACGAGTAATGTCCTCATCTAAAACTGAGGTAAGTGCATTTCTTTATTTAATCTTCCTCTCCCTTCTGATTGGTGTTCGACCTTCTTGGTGAATGCTGTTCAATGAAGACATCTCTCTGAGAATCTAGAGATACTTTCCCAGAAAACAGAATTCTGCTGCCTGGTAACTAATCTATTCTTAGTGTCAATTCAAACTGCCCAGCACGCAATTCCGAAAATTGTGCAGTTACGAAAATGCAGCATCCGTCTCGCAAACTTTAGCCGCTGCATCGCATTTGCAGCATGGATTTGGCTTCCAAAATATTCTTCTCTCCTAGTGTGGTTATTCCAGAATTGGAGTAGGTGAGTTCTTGTGTGTTTCCCCCAAGTCTATTATCCTGAGCACTCCTGTCTTAGCCGTAAACGAATGGAGCTCTCTTATATCAAATAACGTGTTATCTTCTGTATCGATTAATTGCCTGAAATCATATCGAAAATAGTCTTGAGCAAGGCAGTCATGATAAATATCCTCCTAACCTGCCTTCGTCTAGGCAGCAATGTCAAATCCATTTTCAGTCCATTTATATAAAAAGGAAGCAATTTAGAACAGGCTGCGTTTGACACCAAATGGATTCGTGATGGTAGTCTTGGACTTCACATGGTAATTTTGGACTTTGAACGTTGGTGCCTTTATTCAGAATGCTGTTGTCAAAGCTATCTCACAAAAAATATTCATGAGAGCATCATTGGCGAGATCAACATTGATTCCGCTTAACAGACTGCAGTTAGGTGTAACTCACATTGTTGTGTGTCCATCGTCGCACAGAGGCCAAAGTGGTGGTGTCCTTCAGTCAACGACATGAGTGAACCAGACATTCGATTCATCGTGCTCAATAAAATGACAGCTCCAGATTTCGTCTCAATTCGGTGTTCGATCTTCTTGGTGAATGCTGTTCAATGAAGACATCTCTCTGAGAATCTAGAGATACCTTCCCAGAAAAACAGAATTCTGCTGCCTGGTAACTAATCTATTCTTAGTGTCAATTCAAACTGCCCAGCACGCAATTCATACAGCCCCTGTGCAGTGACGAAAATGCAGCATCCGTCTCGCAAACTTTAGCCGCTGCATCGCATTTGCAGCATGGATTTGGCTTCCAAAATATTCTTCTATCCTAGTGTGGTTATTCCAGAATTGTACTAGGTGAGTTCTTGTGTGTTTCCCCCAAGTCTATTATCCTGAGCACTCCTGTCTTAGCCGTAAACGAATGGACCTCTCTTATATCAAATAACGTGTTATTTTCTGTATCGATTAATTGCCTGAAATCATATCGAAAATAGTCTTGAGCAAGGCAGTCATGATCAATATCCTCCTAACCTGCCTTCGTCTAGGCAGCAATGTCAAATCCATTTTCAGTCCATTTATATTAAAAGGAAGCAATTTAGAACAGGCTGTGTTTGACACCAAATGGATTCGTGATGGTAGTCTTGGACTTCACAAAGTAATTTTGGACTTTGAACGTTGGTTCCTTTATTCAGAATGCTGTTGTCAAAGCTATCTCACAAAAAAATATTCATGAGAGCATCATTGGCGAGATCAACATGGATTCCGCTTAACAGACTGCAGTTAGGTGTAACTCACATTGTTGTGTGTCCATCGTCGCACAGAGGCCAAAGTGGTGTTGTCCTTCAGTCAACGACATGAGTGAACCAGACATTCGATTCAGCGTGCTCAATAAAATGACAGCTCCAGATTTCGTCTCAATTCAACGTAAATTTTACCATGGCATGATTCAATTTAGGTCTGCAGAACAGTTCCACATTGTCACAGGAATGTACTCGATTACAGTACCACTGCATCATCGCTTCCCTTTGGATGAAGGCGCAATGAAATCTCATGCTGATTTGTAAAGACAAGGAATATTTTGTATTTAAAAACCACAATATTTAGCAGTTTTATACGTTGCAGTAGAGAAACAGCTCTTTTTCACTACAGTCTTGGTTAGGACATTTTTTTGGATTAACACTGCTCTATTGCAATCATACAACGTTAGGTCAAGGATGCTTTAGCCAGTTTTTTGTCAAAGGCCAAGAGGCCTGTATTCATGTTCTGCACATCGCGACCAATTCACTCAGCAGCACGCGTCTCTCCAGCAAGATTCCAATGTGTCAACACAGGTCTGAGAGGGACATTCACATTCTCTGGAACTGAAATCACTCGGATTCCCAAAAGTGTGATGTGATGACCCCCGGCAAGACAAAAATGGCAAGTAAAAGCATGATGAATTTGAGGACCCCGGGATCAAAAAAGGCAAGATATAACTTTTATGCACTTGTTTCTGATTATGGCTGGTCAGGGAGGGTTCGTGGTTATGAATGCCAGTGTGATACTTGCTTTTAGTAGCCGATGTATACACTTTACGAATGTGCAGGTTGTGAAGAGAACTGTATAACATTGATTTGGTTTGGTCACACACTTACAGTTTTACTTACAATTCTGGAATGCACACAAATGGTCACACTAGAAATTGGGTAGAGAGGAGATTTGTCGAAATCTCCAGCTTTTCCCCATCTCTGCTTGATTTGAAACTTACCACCATTGAGCTGTAGGAACGTTGGAATTCCGTCCTAACCTCTGACAAACTCTTCCCTCTGTAAAGCAGATCTATTTGACTAGACTGAGTTGAGATCACGTTACTGGTTCATGTGTCATATTTTGGTTTGACGTGGCTCTATAGAGATTACTTGAAGTTATTCATGAGGCTAAGGACAGGACATAAATCGGCATTCACAAAAGGGGACACAGAAGTGTAATTTCTCCACTTCCCCTCATCTGGCTAAAATGCAAGAAATTCAGTAATGAAAAAAATATGAGCATTTCTGCAGTGCTAGAATAACTGAATGACAATCCAAGCAACATGTGGATACATGTTTGATTGGTAAATCTCAATTTTGGTCCACCAACGAACTGGGAGTGGGTTGCAGTGTGAGAATTTTGAGGTATCCAGAAAAGGATTGTCAAATGTCGATGGCTATTTTTTTTTGAGTTTCGTCAGCTGTTATACCTGATTCTCATCTCCCTCACAATATCTTTTAAGTTTGCAAATTAGATTTTGACTCAGTGGTGTAGGACTTTCGAGATCACTCCAGATGTTGGCAAAATGTCTCTCAGCAGGTCTGATTCACCGGTGAGCTTTACCTTCAACTGTCGACTCTCAGGGGCAAGTATCATTTTTTAGATCAAATTGAAGCATTTTAAAATCTCATTGGCTGCCCATGACTGGGACAAGATTAAAACTTCTGGAACAAAAGTCCAGTGCACTCCAGCCACCTCTCACCTAAGAGCGCAGAAAATAAGTGTTTTCAACCAACGTGTTTATTCACACTGCATTCACTCCACGAATCTTCCCCTCAACATTACGTTCATTGTTTTTTTTTTACTTCAAGCTATGTTAATTCAGTCTCTAACCATAGTCTTGTTTGGAGATGAGGAAGAAGACAAAGAGATATTGGTGAGTGTGTTTGAGGCACAAACAGGTGAATGCTGGGATGAAGGAAAATCTTTAACGAGATCGACAGAATTGGGCCCATGCCACTAATAGATTCACTAATTGAAAATTGACTTGTGTAAATACTCTGGAATGTTGATTGTCAGTCCTTGGATATTTGTCTGGAGAAGCACGGTGGCTCAGCGATTTCATTAACATTCTGTTCTATCAATTATTTCAAGGCAAGTTCTCTTCTAAGTCGCACTTACTCTAGTTTATTCGTCTTACAAAACGCCAGTTTTACATCATTTCCAGTACGGGTATTTGCAACTTCGCATATGACGTCTGAAGTGAAACATGAGTATAATTCATCAGTCATCTCTTTGCTCCCCATTACACATACTCCCGTTTCTGAATCGGGACCAATACCTCATAAATCTGAAACCATAACGGACAAACTATCTTTTCGGCCTCAGTTTTTTCTACTTTATTCATAATGCACTCTTAGTAATCTTGAGATCCCTACCTTTGCAGTCCTAAATTCAGTTTGCTTCCTGCATTTTTGATCTCGTTATTTACTCCTGTCATTTTTCCCAATGTGTAATCTGACCTCTGGCTTTTCACCTTCTACTTTTAAGATGCACTATAACGGTTCTGAGGCATTCATAAGTCAAACATCGGGGAGGCATCATCGTATTCTTGATTCTCGTTTGCGCCGATCCATCCTCCTCATAATTGGTTGAACTTTGCCTTTCAACTTATTTTGGATCATTCCCTTAGTAACACGCACATCAAGGTGCAATTAAATTGGTTTTAGCTGCTTAATCCAAGAGAACATCTCTCTCAACACTATCTGAAGATGTATACCTTTTCTCAAGAAAATGCCCACGGGGGAGTCTCGCATAGCCTTTTTAGTCGTCTTTCTCTACCAACAATATCTTTTCTGCTTCTGGAGTCTTAACCTGCGATGTGGCCATCTCGCTGCCTTGCTTTCTGCATTTTTCCCAGCTTCACAGTTGTTTTACAGTGACCTCAGACATTGCTCCAGTTCCACAATCTATAATTCAAGCAGTTACAACTGGAGACATTTCCTGCTCACAGCCTTGCGCGAGGCAGTGGTGCTTCTGGAGTCTTAACCTGCGATGTGGCCATCTCGCTGCCTTGCTTTCTGCATTTTTCCCAGCTTCACAGTTGTTTTACAGTGACCTCAGACATTGTTCCAGTTCCACAATCTATAATTCAAGCAGTTACAACTGGAGACATTTCCTGCTCACAGCCTTGTGCGAGGCAGTGGAAATATTCCCAGCTTAGTCCGTATTCCTGCAGGAGCACACCACTGTTTGTTGCTCTTCTGCCTGACTTACCCCAATATCTTTGAGAGAAAGTGAGGGCTGCAGATGCTGGAAATCAGAGCTGAAAATGTGTTGCTGGAAAAGCGCAGCAGGTCAGGCAGCATCCAAGGAACAGGAGAATCGACGTTTCGGGCATAAGCCCTTCTTCAGGGATGACCCTGAAGAAGGGCTAATGCCCGAAACGTCGATTCTCCTATTCCGTGGATGCTGCCTGACCTGCTGCGCTTTTCCAGCAACACATTTTCAGCTCTGACCCCGATATCTTGTACGTTTTAGAAGATACTAACTATCGGATTCTCTGGTTCTTTGGACTATAATCAAGGGAATTTGGCAACATTAGACTTAATATTCCATGATCTTTACTGTCACTTTTTACTACGTTACCATGCAAGTTATGAAATGCGAGAGTTTGTCGACAATGTAGCGCAGGAGCAGGCCATTTCGACAATCGTGCCTGCAACAGGTTTTCAAAAGTACATACTTTTTTCATACCAATCTCCTGTTCCTCCCTACAGGCATGCATTACCTGTTGTTTACAACAGTAGTGTACATGCACATTCTTCACTGTGATGATGATTGTTTTTGACTCGGTGTGTGAATTTCTTTAATTTTGCTTACTTTTGAATGTCGTCACATTTAAATATAGACTAAAAATGTGTGTTCAATGCCCATGTTAATTTCTCCATTCTCATTGCTAATTCCGCACGTTCCCCACTCAGCAATGAATACTTTCTGTGTACTTTCTTCCTTTGGCTACCCTCGTGGACTGTGAAATCCTGTGCTTTGCAAACACTTCTGGATAATTTACTTTTGCACTCCATTTTCCCATTTTTTAAAAGATCATTCATTGCTGATTTTAAAACTTATTCATGCCAATACATTTTACCTATTGGTCACAACGTTGTTCGCTTTGATACAATCCTTATATTTCATGTTTAGTCATAGAAAGTAGAACATAGAACATTACAGCACAGTGCAGGCCTTTCGCTCTCGATATGGCGCCGACCTTTGAAACCAATCTAAAGCCCATCTCACCGGCACAATTCGATTCTCATCCATATGCCAATCCTATGACCGTTTAAATGCCCTTAAAGTTGGCGAATCTACTACTGTTGCAGGCAGTGCATTCCACTCTCCTCCTCCTCTCTGAGTAAAGTACGTCTGACATCGATCCTATATCTAACACCCCTCAACTTAAACCTATGTCCCTTAGTGCGAGCAATCACTCTTCGAGGAAAAGGGTTCTGGATGATGCATCCATTTCATTCGAGAATCTCTCGGCGAAATGTATGGCGTTTCAGAGACCGAAAAGCCTCCGTAAACGTCTCGTACAGCTTCTTTACCGACCTGAGTTTTCATTTCGTTTTTAATTCCCCCCGTCGACAGGACTGAATCATGCTTTCATGGATTTATGTGTGTGCTATGAAAATTGCAGGAACAACATTCAAATCAAAGTGTCCCACATAAACAAAAACTGATGATATTTCATCATGTCACGATCAGTGTTGAATAGACAATGTGGAGGCAAACCTGCTTCCCTATTTATCTTTTTTATGCTTAAATTCATACACACAAATGCACACATGCATGAGGATACACACCCTTGTGTACAGATAAACGAGTGCAGAAACAGAAATAGC
>NC_057717.1:82160738-82181278 GCF_004010195.1 Chiloscyllium plagiosum | reverse complement strand
AGAGAATTATGATGGTTATTACGTTAGCTGAGGAACATAAACAGTGAAGTTATTGGTTCTGCTCGGATCAAAGAGATCAGATTTCCATGCTACTTAATGTGACATACAAATAGGATACTGTTATATTGTTCTACCAAATGTTTATCACAGTATTAGGGTTTTCTGTTGCAGCTTGTAGTCGACCTTACATAATTTGATTACAAATGAAAATGTGGGATAAGGTAAATCGAGTGGTTTTCGTCATGTATAACTCTATGACTGTATGTTATAATGCATATTGCTGAAATTGGTAAATCCCACAGGTGTGATGTTGTTAAAGTCAATCGAAGTCACGTCAGTCGGATATGATGTCCGCACTTTGATCATGATGATTTTTCTTGGGTAGTTTGATGTTGCCAGTGTTGTCCTTTCCCTTAGAATTCCTGAGTACCCATGTGTAATTGTGAATAATCCATCCTGCATTCTGAAGACTGTATAGCAATCAACGACCCAGCATTGGAGTGTTGGAAACGGAAATAGTCACTTTTTCTGAACTGTCCTCATGCAGAGATGGTAGCGACTGCGTGCAGGCTCGAAATGGGCAATTGCTCACTTCTGTTTACTCATAGAATACTCTCTCCCTGCTTGGACCAGTGCCGCTCTGACATCATTCTAGGACCTGACAGCATCATGCCAATGTAGTGCACTCAACAAAAACCAAGCTGACAACTTTAAAAATCAATCACACTATCAACAATATGCACTGCTGCACCTCCAAAACACGACTTCGATAATACCGTTCAAATCACTGACCAAGACCTGGATAATGCATTGGCACCAAAGGGAAAGCATGGGTATCTGTGACCAGAACGAAAGAGTGTAGATTCACTTTGACAACTGATTTAAATGCATGGCGATTACAATAATGTGTCAGTATTTCCTCAATAAGAGAAATGAGATAGCGACATTTAAATTACTGACAGCGGGAATCAGAGACTCATCAGGCTGACCAGAGGCAAGAATTGAATGTCAAGCACGGTAATATATTTGCTCAGAGTTTGTCAATAATAAACCGCGGAATTATCAGATACAGCAATGGTTGCACAGTAATTCCAGGGTGGATACAAATTGGAAAGACTTACCAAGGAGACCAACAATAGCAAGAATGGGATAATAAACCAGTTGAATGTATTGAAGGGCTCTTTCAATGCGATGTATTAGACTCAATCGATCAAATTGTACAGACGAGTGACTCATCCCAAGGAAAACCCTCGCTATTGTTGGGCCGTTCCAGTCTATGTTTCTCACTTTCCATGTCTTTGCATCACCGTACCAAGTCGTTGTTCCCCCATTCCAAGCTGTTATTGTACTATTCCAACTCAGTGTCCTTGGATCGCAGTCCATTGCTGGATCTATGCAGTTGAAGGTAGTTAGATTTCAATTCACTTATTCATCGTTGTGATATATTGTTCAAATAGCTATCTAGGTACTTGTGTTACTCATCTCTGTTCGTGTTGGGTGTACTGCTCTCACTGACAGTGTCGCAAACATATCGAAGGATGGCCTTATTATTCCAGAGGGGCACACTCCGGTTGCACAATTACGGTCCGTGGAGACTGACATTCATGAGACCGATTACATGAAACGATTCATTTAACTCATTTCACTCCATAATCCCCTCTCCCAGAATGAAGGGATTCACTTACCAGTATACTGAGAACAGAATAATACAATTAGGGGACATTCTGGCTGTAAGGGAAGACTGGAACCGGAGGCTGGTTAGTTCTGTGCAAGAAATAGACAGAATAGGTCCTGAAACGACACAGTAGTCCACAAGCTGAAAGGCACGTCCTAAGTCGCCACAGCCAGACATGATGAAAAGAAGTTGTGATCAGTACTTAAATTAATATGAATATATCGGATGTTTCATCCTGTGCAGATCACCCCATCCCACACATGACGAATATTCTCGGATATTCCAGATAACTGTAGGAAACAGTCCTGTTAACCTCAGTGGAAGTATATACTTTCCTGCCAAAGTTACCATAACTGTGCATAATACTAAAGGAACAGTCTCACCATTGTTCTCTGCCAATGAAACATCAAGATTTCTTTGATCCTGCGCTCAAATTCTCTTGTGATGAATAAAGACAGAATATTGGCTTTCCCACCTTCTTCCCAAACTGCTGCCTCACAGGGCCAGTGACCTGGCTTCGATTCCAGCCTCGACCAACTGACGGTGTGGAGATGGCACATTCTCCAAGTGTCTGCGTGGATTCCCTCTGGTTGCTCCTCTCAGAAGCCAAATGTAGGCGGTTCAGGTGAATTGCATTGCAAAATTGTCCATATTGTTCAAGGGGTGTGTAGGTTATGTGCATTAGTGAGGTGTAAATGTAGAGTAGCAGTAGAGGAGAAAGTGTCTGGATGGATTACACTTTAGAGGGTCGGTGACGACATTTCGCCCCAAATGTCCTGTTTCCACAGTGAAGGGATTCCATGATCTCTAGGATGCATGATATCACTTCGTCACAGACCATGAAGGCCGCACGGTTGTCTTCAGCCACTGATGATTTCCAAAAATTTATTTTTATTGCTATTAACAACTTTGATACCAACGTGAGGCGTTACTTGATTGATTGCACGTTTTTTTTTTTGTGAGTGTTTATCTGTTTCCTATCGTGGTTATTCACTGAAGAATATTCAGCAGTTCTGCAAATTTTCTATAAACACTTCTCAGTTATCTATAAATTGTGTTGTTTGATATTTTAGGGAATTTTAACTTCGCAAATATAGTTTGGGCTGCTGGAGTGTTATTGGCTTAAACGGAGAGGAAATAGTTCAGAACGTAAGAAAATAAGAACATAAGAAATAGGAGTAGGCGTCGGCCATCTGGCCATTCGAGCCCATTCTGCAGTTCAACAAGATCATGGCTGCTCTTATCGGGTGTCAGAACCAGTTAAGACACTCTCACCATAACCCTTAATTCCTTGACGTTAAAACAAAACTATCCTCTTATTTAAAAATAAAAAGAACTTTAAATGAGGAAGCCTAAACTACATCAGTGTGCATGCATTTCCACAGTTTAACAATCCTCTGGTGACGAAGTTCC
Organism: Chiloscyllium plagiosum; assembly: GCF_004010195.1. Taxonomy (NCBI): domain Eukaryota; kingdom Metazoa; phylum Chordata; class Chondrichthyes; order Orectolobiformes; family Hemiscylliidae; genus Chiloscyllium; species Chiloscyllium plagiosum. Next base: position 82,178,190 of record NC_057717.1, on the reverse strand, counting down.
TTCTCAATACGGTCCAAAATCTAGTTCCCTTATTTTGAGGCTGTGCCATCTTGTCCATTTTTTTATGCACCATTAAAAACATATTCTCTGTTTCCATACTATGTAAACAGTGGCTTCATTGTTTTAAATGTTTGTGAAGGAGCCCACCTCACTGTTCTAAACTCCAATGAATATAATCCCAATCCAGGCAGACGTGGGTACTGCAGATGTTGGAGATTAGAGTCAGTATTCCAGTGGTGCTGGAAAAGCATAGCAGAACATACAGCATTCGAGAAGCAGGAGAATTGACGCTTTGAGCATAAGGCTTTCGTCAGGAATGACTTGATCAAGAGCATATGTCTGAATGGTCGCTCTCCTTCTCCAAGGATGCTGCCTGACACGCTGTGCTTTCATAGTACTACGTTCTCGACTCTGATCTCCAGAATCTGCAGTCCTCACTTTCTCCTATTGAACCTGCAGACCCACCTTCTGTGGCTCGTGGAAAAGGACACCCAGGTCTCTCTTCACAGCAGTATGTGTACCAGAAAATGTTTTGTCCGAATGTGTTATTAAATCTAAGAAGAATCCAGGGTAATACAGATTGATGAGCCAAACATCAGTTGTGGACAATTGTTGGATGGAAATCTGAATAACCGGATTTTTGGTATAGTGGTATTTCATAAGGATCAGTGGCCGGCCCCACTGCTTTACATCACGTGTATAAATAATTTGGATGTGAACATAGGAGACATGGTTACTAAGCTTGCAGATGACACCAAAACTGGATTTATAGTGGACAGGGAGGAAGTTTACCTCAGAGTACAACGGGATTTCGATCAAACCTGTCAGTTCATGAGTATTGGCAGGTGGAGTTTAATTTATATAAACGTGAGATGCTGCACTTTGAAAAGGCAAATCAGGGCAAGACTTATGCAGATAAGGTGAATGTACTGATTCATATTGCCAAACAAAGAGAGGATGGAGTTCAGTTTCAGATTTCCTTGAAGTTGTAGTCTCAGTTGGATAGGATTGTGAAGAAGGCCTTTGGTATGGTTGCCTTTACTGATCAGTTCATTCAATGGAACAGGTCACGTTTCAGTAATGTATAAGGCATTAGTTAGGCCACTTGTAGAAAAATGCGTGTAATTCTTGTCTCCCTGTTAAATGAAAGTATTTTCAAACTTTAAAAGAAAAAAGTTATATGGGCTTTGCCAGAGAGAAAGAGTTTAGGCTTTTGGTAGAAACTCCTAAGATTGCATCTATTTTCAGCAAGCAGGGTTACTTGATCCGTGGCTGTAAACATATGACAGGCATGGACAGCATGAATAGCCAAGGTCTTTTCTCTAGTGTTAGCGGAGTCCAATACCAGATGGTGAAGATTTAAGGGGAGTTGGGAAAGATTTAATAGGCACCGAAGGGGCAACGTTTCCTACAGAGGGTGCTGCGTGTATTGAATGAGCTGCCAGAGAAGTGATGAAGGCTGCTAACTTGCAACATTTATTAGGAATTTGAATGGGTATATGAAGAGTAAGTGGTCAGAGAGATATGGAGTAAATGTTGACAAATGGAATAGATTTTTTTCAGATATTTCTTCGGCATGCACGAGTTGGACGTAAGGGTATGTATCCATGTTGTACAGCGCAATGAGTCAAGACAGCAAAAAGACATTACTTAAGTGATGGACAAGAAAATTCAGAAAAAAATTGGGATAATGTCAACGGTTCCATTCAAACAATTTTAACCCAGTTTCAGAAACCATGCATCAGAGAAATGAAGTCAAAGGAATTTGCACACCTTATTTCCACTCCTAAATCTTCAACGTTATTGACATCTTTGAGGTTATTTCCCATCAATAACGGAGGGAATCTAAGTAGAGATTTTGCTGAAATTCACATCGAAGAAGAATGGGTGCTCAAATTTTCATGATTCTGGACCAACAGATTTCCAAATCTCACTCTCGTGGTTTCACGCTGAATCTTTCCGACAATGTAGCGATGCTCTTCATCGCCCGAGCAGCCGTCCAGGGGAAAGGCGAAACTTGTTTCCAAGATGAACTTCTATATTCTATGAACTGAACGGAAATCAAATGTCAGATGTTGTTGCATGAAAGAGTTTGTGATCACCAGCACTATTAATCGCCTGTCGGGATTGTTTTGCCAGTTTATTAGTTTTGTTCCACAAAACCTGTTTAGGCGGTTTACAGGAACTAAGCACGTAAAGAAATGATAAAAGCTTGCCAATTGGGATTATTATATTGACACCAAAGGGCGATCATGCTCTCGGTACGTTTTCTTTTAAGTCTCGTTAAATTAGTGGGAACAGTACCCTGTTGTCGGCCGGAGGAATTAGCGAACATTTCCCTCTATCTCCATCCTCTCTTCCTTCTCTATCTTCCATCTGTCTGGTGGAGAACTATTCCAGTATCCCTGACCGAAAAAAAATAACCTCCTCCACCTCGAGGTCACCCTCGTTTTCGTTCATGTTCAGATGCACCAGAGCCGATTTGATTTGGCTATCGTCAAGTAACTCAAGCATGGAGTCTGCTTTCTAACCTCTGCTGCCCTCTGTTTAGAACACATTTGCATTCGCCAAATCCCTTGCCGTCTGTATCTTGATTTCAGCTGAATTGATCTCATCTTTGTTGGCTTACCAAAGCACTTCCTGCTCTGATTACTTCGCTCTGATCCTGGAAATTATTTTAATATATTTAGAACAGCCGTTATTTTCTCTGTTTCAGACAATTCACTGAACGTTTTCGAAAAACCATTGCCAGAGAACATCTTCTTCTAATGTCAGATGTTACTTTACCGAACCGATATCGTCGGAGGCTTACCTGATCTTTTTTCTAAGGCGAAAGTGAGGTCTGCGGATGCTGGAGATCAGAGTCAAGATGAGAGTGGTGCTGAGAAAGCAAAGCAGGTCAGGCAGCATCCGAGGAGCAGGAACATCGACGTTTCGGGTAAAAGCCTTTCATCAGGAATGAATCAGGGAGCCTCCGTGGTGGAGACAAAATGGGAGGGAAGTGGTGCTGGGGCGAACGTAGGAAAGGGTATAATATGTGGGTGGAGGTGGAGTTGAAAGTGATAGGTCGGAGATGAGGGTGGAGTGGATAGGTGGAAAGGATGATTGGAAGGTAGGACAGGTGATGAGGATGGTGCTGAGCTGGCAGCTTCGAACTGGAGTAAAGTGGGTGGGACGGGAAATGAGGAAATTGGTGAAATCCACACTTATGCCCTGTGGTTGAAGAGCTCAGAAGCAGAAGATGAGGCGTTCTTCTTCCAGGCGTCTGGAGGTGAGTGAGTGGCGGTGGAGGAGGCCCAGGAGCTACATGTCATCAGCAGATTGGGAGGGGGAGTTGAAATGTTTTGCCACAGGGTGTTCCGGAGATGTTCCGTAAAGCACTCTGCAAGAAGGCTTCCACTCTCACCAATGTAAAAAATCGCATCAAGTGCAACAGATGCAATAAATGAAATTGGTGGGTGTGTAAGTGAAGTGCTGATGGATGTGGAAGGCTCCTTAGCGGCCTTGGATGGAGGTGAGTGAGGAGGTGTGAGCACAGGATTTTAAATTCCTGCGGTGGTTGGGAAGATGACAGGCGTGTATAATAGGTGGTTGAGGGCCGTGGACCTGTCCAGGTAGTCACGGAGAGAACGTTCTTTGCAGAAAGTGGATAAGGGTGGGGAGGGAAATATATTCCTGGTGTTGGGTCTGTTCGTAGGTGACGGAAATGTCGGTGGATAATGTGGATTATGCAGAGGTTGGTAGTGTGGAAAGTGATGGCGAGGGGGTTCTGTCCTTGTTGCCATTGGAGTTTTGGGGTTTGAGGGCAGAGGTGTGGGAAGTGGATGAGATATGTTGGAGGTCATATTCAACCATTCCCTTCCCCAGTGGTGGGAAGTAATACTACTTTCGGAATGCCAGGGGAAAAGTCATAAACAGACAACACCAGGTTGTATTCCAACAAGTTGATTTGGAAGTACTGCCGCTCCTTCGTCAGTTAGCTGGATGGTCAGAACGCTTTCTAATGAGCATACTCTCTCACTTGTAAACACACACACTCCCCACACTCCATGTTTCTCTCTTACTCACACTCAATCACATGCATATATAAGTCAAGGTAAAATTGCACTTGCACGTTTACATTTTGAGAGGGGTACATTGTGTTCAAACAAGCACTGTCTGTCGGCAGTCAGTCAATGTCAAATTATATAAATTTCTAATTTGAAAGTACAACCGGTCTGAGTCAAGTTTGGAACTCAGACAGACTCTAAATGCAACAATTTTAGTATATTGTCTGAGCTGAGATGGCGACTTTAAAAATAACCCTAATTTATCTTTGGACTGCATCGTGAAAGAAATGTTTGAATTTACATATTTAGCAATCGAAAACAGAGTTCCCGTTCCAAGTGATTAAAAACCGAACAGCAATATAGGTTTGTGCACTGTGTTGCAACACCCGTATGACACTTTAGTCTTTTACCAAATATTCTGAAAACTTGAATATTCAATTACACCTGTTGGACAGTAACCTGGTATGTGTAATTTTGAACTTTATCCACACCGGTCCAAAACCAGCACTTCCTCATTGTGACTCCAGTAAAGATACTATGTTGCCCATTCTTTTTAACGTGCTCCTGTCCTTCATGGAGGCAGTACATTGGTGAAAGAAACGAACTTAGAAGATAGGAGGGGAGTTGGCCACTCAACTGATCTGACCTGCTCCGCGTTTCATTTTGATCCTGACAGATCATTGACCTCAATGCCATAATGCCACCTTCCTGATATCAAGGAGAACGTTTGCCCACAGATAAAATTTGATTGCCTTCTTGCAAATACATCTTAATTTGGTCTCAAACACTTGTTGTGATCGTAAATTCCTTAGGTCCGCATTCTGTGCATGATCAAACTCCTCCTCATTCCAAAATTAATTGTTTGAATGATTTTGTCGAGAGGTGAGAGCAACAATCATAGGGCTGCTGGGAAGGTGAGTGATACTAAATAAAAAGCTTACCTCGGGCGTCGGACACGGCATTTGTCAAGAGGTGAAAGTGAGGACTGGAGGACTGTGGGAACGTGACTGAAACCGTTTTAAAAAAACTGACCTCGGGCGTCGGGTCCTCCATTTGTTGGGAGGTGAGACGGAGGACCAGAGGGCTGCTGTGAAGGTGACTGAAACCTTTTAAAAGCTTACCTCGGGCATTGGAGCCTGCATGTGTCAAGGCGGGAGAAGGAGGACCAGAGGTCTGCTGGGGAAGCTAGTGAAACATATTTAAAATCTTACTTCGGGCATTGGAGCCTGCATTTGTTGAGTGGTGAGAGCGGGGACCAGAGGGCTGGTTGGAAGTTGTGTGAAACCGTTTTACAAACAGACCTGTGAATTCGGGACCTCCATTTTTCGAGAGGTGAGAGCGAGGATGAGAGGGCTCATGAGAAGGTGAGTGAAACTGTTTTAAATATTTTTCTCAGGTCTCGGAACCTGCATTTGTCTCGAGTTGAGAGCGAGGACCAGAGGTCTCTTGGGTCGGTAAGTGAAATTACGTTATTAGGTAGCGGCTGAACCCAAGGTACGTCATGTGTCTTGTCTCCCACCCGCCCTCCTCCTCTCATGAAAAAAAGTTCTTGAGCTGATCAGGTATCGACTTTCTATTTCTTTTTTTATTACTTTATCGAGTGATTTGGTGAAAACATTGCTTTTTCATACACGCGAAAGTGAGGGACAAAACTATTGCATTTAGAAAAAAATGAGCTATTCAGTAATGGGCAGCATAGATTTGTGCGGGGAAAGTCAAGTCTTACAAACCTAATAAAATTATTTGTTGAGGTGGCAAATTATATTGATAGAGGAAGGGCTGCAGAGGCCAGAAATTTGGACTTTAGTAAGGCACTTAATAACGTTCCTCATTGTCGGCTGATGGGGAACGTGAAATCGCATGTGATCCATCGTGTTCCAGGTGGATGGATCGAGAACTGGCTGGACAACAGGAGACAAAGTGTAGTATTGGAAGGGACTTGCGACCACAGGGATCAGTGCTTGGAACACTGTTGTTTGTGATGTATATACATGATTTGGAGGAAGTAATCAGGTGCCTGAGTAGCAAGTTTGCAGATGACACTAAGATTGGTGGAGTCGCAGTTAGTGAAGGGGAATGTCAGCGAATACAGCACAATGTAGATAGTTTGGAGAGATGGACAGAAAAATGGGAAAAGGAGTTCAATCCTGGCAATTGTGAGATTATACATTTTGGAGAGCGAACTTTACAGTAAATGGAAAAGTCCTGGGAAAAATTTACATACAGCGAAATCTGGGAGTTCAGGTCCATGTTTCCCTGAGGGTAGCAACGCTGTTCAGTAATGTGGTCAAGAAGGCATACGGCCATGCTTTCCTTCATTGGACAGTGTATTGAGTGCAAGAGTTGGCGGGTTATGTTACGGTCGAGTAGGATTTTGGTTCGGCTGCATTTGGAATCCAGCGTAGCGTTTGGTCGCCTCATTAACAAGAGGATGTGGATGTTTTGGAGAGTTTGCAAAGTAGATTAATCAGAATGTTGCCTGGATTGGACGGTGCTAGCTATGAAGAGAGGTTGAACAGATTAAGAATATATTCAATAAGAAGAGAGATTTCGGGTGGAAGTGATTAAGGTCAGCAAAATCGTGACATGTGTAGACAGGGTGGAAAGCAAGAAGACTTCTTTCTCAGCGTGTTTAACTTAATTACTGGGGTTCACGAGTTCTAAGTGTGATTTGAAAGGTTGTGGGAAGATATTCGGAGGACGTTCTTTACACAAAGGATGGGGGGAGGAGGCTGACTGCATTGCCGACGGAAATGGTAGAAGTAGAAAGCATACCATAATTTATAATGTATTTTGCTGGAAATTAAATCGACTTAACTCAATTATTAGCAAGAGCAAAGAAAGGATCTTTATTAAAAATTCTGCAAGATTTTGACTCATTACACTATGTCAGATCCCTCAATGCAAACAGTACTGAAATATTTGCATACGCCTGTCTTTTAGCATTCCTTATCACAATCTCAAGGGCAAAGACCGGGGGAAGCTCAAGTTGTTATCCGCTTATCCCCGGTTCTAGACATAACAGTCCTTCAGCTTTCGCTTAGTTTGACTATCGCAATATCTAGTTGACTATTTACAAAATTCAAACAGAGATAAGCTAACTGCAAATCTTTATCAAAGCATCATTACAAACCTCAGTACAGCACTGAATTTTAAAAAGGTATTTTCTTTAAATTTCACATTAAGTGGATAATTTTCCATTACATGTATCTAGATAGATACAAGAATGGGCAGGGAGCAAAGGCATATAGATCTAATGAAAATAGGCGGCAAGTTTAGATGCAGTGTCTGGATCGGCGCAGGTTTGAAGTGGCGAAGGGCCTGTTTCTGTGCATTTGTTTGGTCTTTGTTTGTTCTTCGTTTGGCTTATCAACAAACGCTCAAGTTTATTTTGGACTCTCCCACCATCGTTAACATCGTTCTTGCATCTAGCCTGTCTAGTCATTTTGAAATTAGGCTGTTTTCTATTATTTCTCCCGTTCAATCTTCTAAACTCCAGGGAATACTTTCTTAAACAACCCAATCTCTCCACATATGTCAAGGGTGTCATCCCAGGAAGCATTTCGATAAACATTCGCTACTTTCACTGTAGAGCAAGAACCTCCTTCATATTTTAAGTATTCTAAAACAGCTCAAAATATTCCATTTATGGCCTCATTAATACGTTGGAAAATGGATGCAAGGCAATTTTCTTTCTGGCACACGTATCCTTTGCCCGATCAAAAGGCAAAATACAGCTTGCCTTCTTTTACACGTGCTGCACCCATACTGTTATTTACTCAGAGACTAATGAACACGGGCCTCTCTGATCAGGGCTCTCTCTCAAACTGTACTCAATTAAATGCGTATATGGTGAAAGTGAGTACTGCAGATGCTGGAGATGAGAGTCAAGTTCAGACTCGTGCTGTAAAATCACAGCAGGTTAGGCAGCATCCGAGGAGCTGGAACATCGATGTTTCGGTCAAAATCCCTTCATCAGAATTAGAAAAAGAAATTACATGCAGCCGACAAATAGGAAGCCATAGCTGGGGGCAGGGGAAGTGCTTATTGGTGCCTGTGGAGATGAACTGGATGTCTATAGTGAAGATGACGTCTTGGGAGCCTGGCACACGGAAGTCTTGGAGGAGATGGATGGCAATAATGGTGTTCGGAAGTTATGCTGGGAGTTCATGGACTGGGGGAATGAGACAATATCGGAGTAAGTGTGGATGAATTCGGTGGGGCTGGAGCAGGCTGAGATGATGGATCAGCTGGGGTAGGCAGGCTTGTGGATCGTGGGTAGGACATAGAATCGGGCTGTGCGGCGTTCCCGAAGTATGAGGTTGGAAGCTGTTGGGAGTTCCATTGAGGTGCTAAGGTTGTGCATAGTATGGGAGGTGATGATTTGGTGATGGGGTTATCGTAAGAGGGTGATAGGAGGAGGTGGCTTCAAGTTGTGTCGAGATCAGTGCGTCAAACTATCACTGCACGCACCCACCTCCTCCCCTCTTTGTGCGCTGGTTTAATGGTGAGTTAAGGGACGGGGCAGAGCGAGTGGAGGGCTGCACGTTGTGAGGGCGAGAGGTTGGAGTGGGGGAAAGTGTAGGATAGATTGAGGTTGTAAATATCTCGGTTACAGTTGAAAATAAAGATGTCGAGAGCGGCTAATGAGGACGGAGTGTCCAGGTGGATGGGGTGTATTGGAGATGGGCGAAGGGGTCGTTGGAAGGTGGCTTGATGATTAGCTTTTGCCCAGACTTTTCGAACAGTAGTGGTGCCAGGCGGTTGAACACCTTTCCTATCTCCATTAACATACAGCTCAGTTGCGCAAAATCGACATTTTAAACTACGCTGTTGCTATCATTTTTCTAACTTTGCAAAGTCCACATCAAATTTCTCATTTATTATCTCGGTTATAAATTGATTCAGGGAGCAGCTGAACCTGTTTGTTCCTTATAGACTCCACTTTATCCTTCATTAACCTTTCACTGTTAACAGATTGAAGACTGTCTTTTCTCTCTGATTTAGTGCACCTGGCACTCTTTCCTTATTCTTCCTGTTAGCCTTCTTTATTTTTCTCACTATGGCTCTCCACAGTTGAAATACTCTGGCTCATTGGTATTAATAGCATTCTTTCAGTATGTAGCATATGCCTCTTTTCCTTCCTTATTTCCTCCATGATTTCCTTAGTCAATCGGGTATGTTGTTAGGCTTAAAGTGCCTAATGGATAACATCAATTTTCATCAAAATGAGTGAAAGAAGACGTGAGTTTTTATTCAAATCCATGTTTTTATTTAAGCTATTTCAGTTACAACCAAACTGATGAGTAAATGATAGAAGTATGGAATATCTGCTCTGTGGAAACGGCTATTTAGTCCATTTTTTTTCTGCACTCTTTATTCGAAGTGCTTTCAAATTAGATCCAGCATTTCTATTGTATCCGTGTAATGTGATCTACACAGCCTGCACATGCATGAACACAATGGACAATTTAGCATTGTCGTTCCACCAAACATGCATATTTTTGGAGTATCAGCTTTAGTCTGCTGTCTTACATGATGTCAGACATATTCAACAAGCGAGCCTCACTTCCATTCTTGCATTGGAGTCTGTTGTGTCAAGGCTGGCAATTTACAGTCCTGTCTCAGCCTCCTGAACATGAGTCTGAGATGAAAAGTTCTCCCTGGTTTGGAAAAGTTATCGACATCAATACTATTCTAACATACTGCACTGCCCTCTCGGATGACTCTACCAAGCATGAGTTCGGGCATAAACTCATCCAGGTGTCTCTCTCTGATTTTCCTCAATTGTTTGTTCCCAAGCCATCTGCGGTCATGGAAGTTACAACTGAGACAGAATTGACTATTTTGTTTATTAATCCTCAGTGTTTTATTCACTTAATTTTCTTCTATTGTTCTTGTTAAACAAACAACTAGCAATTGAACCTTAACTAACAGGTTTGAATGTATCATTTCTAAGCATAAATGTACATCAGGATACTTTATCCTGGAATATCCTGTCTTTCCATTTCGCATAGCTATATAGCTACTTTGAATGCTGTATTCTCTTTTCAAATTTTCCTATTACATATTAAATCTTTTATCCAACAAAACACTTTTCCAAACAACCTTCCCAGTTCATCTTTAAACAGGGAAATTCTGCACTTTATCAGTCTTATTTCATAAGCGTTGTAAGATATTTCTGCTTTACCAACTTAATATTTTTATTGATTACTTTATGATTGTCTCTGATTATGATCCCCCACGCTGACATTCTTCAATTGGCAGCCTCATTTGCAACTACTATCAGTTCCTCTCCAGTACGATTGGAAATCAGCCCATGGCAAGAAGGTTTACCCAGAGATGGTTCAGTGGTTGGATACCAGTTGTGAGAAACGCTGTCCATGAGGAGGTGTGCATGTTGCCTGTATTCATCAAAGATTCGATGAATGAAATTCTGTGCGTTTTAATATTCATGATTATTTAGGGAATAGAGGGGGTATGTGATAAGGTTGTACACCTTGTTAGAGAGTGTAACATTAGAATCTCTTACTTCAGAATAAAGAATGTCAATTTAAGAAAACTTGGTGGAGGACTTCCCTCCCTTATGTTATGAAAGGCGAGAAATGTACAGTATCTTGACGAGATTTGAAAAGCTAGCAAGGACTGACCCAAAGTGCAGCTTGTCCTGAGCAAGGTAACAATGTAACACTTGATCAAAACAAAGAGCAGCAGTTGGGTTGCCAAAAAAAAACACACTCAAATTCGGCCAATCAGTTTAAATTATACCCCAATATATCAAAATCCAACCAAATTTGTATTTAGTATTTTGATAATATTAAAACAATCTTATGTTTTAGGTATAACATCGAACAGACTGAACAGTTTGCGGCCGAACTGCGAAACACCAACAAATCTAGAGTGCAAGCTGAAGAGCTCTCATAAAACTACTGCCTGTGGGGGATTTCGCGCAGCAGAATATCGAGGCTAACCTGAAAGAATCTACAGCGGAAAATTTATAAACAAGAATCGGCAAATCTGATTGGTTTTGAAATGTAATTTTATTTTGTCAGGCTTAATCTCTTTCTTTATCAGACGAGTATTGTAGAGTGGGAGGAGAAAGATAGGTTTAGCAGAAAGCAGTTCAATATAGTTGTTGGTTTTCATATTGTCTGTTGGTCTTAAAAAAGAAAATTGTTAATTATTATATAAATAGTGACCTCTGGGATAGTTCTTTGCCTCTTGAATTTGAACAGGTTACAGCACTGCCCGCGTGTTTTCTCTGTGGCTGTTTTAAATTAGCAGAGGGGATTACCCCTTGTCGTAACACATGGAGGGTCTCGAATTCCTGATTGGATTTGCCACACACAGCTGTGGATGTTGGGTTCTTAAGTGTATTCAAGACTGAGATAACATGATTTTATGGGGGAATTGAAAGGTTATAGGGAAATGGCAACAAGGTAGATTAACTTTAAAATACTTTAATCTTCCCGACAGCCGACTGAGCAGATCATTCGAACAAGGCCTTCAACTTCTGTCTAATATCAAAGTGCAGAATTTAAAGAGACAAAGGCCTTTCTCGGAAATTAAGAGATAACCTTACAAACACAATTGAACTGTTTCATACTTTTGAACGAAATTTGCAATGTTCCTTCCAATACACAGCAATCCAGTTTTGAAAACAGTGAATACTGTTTCCTTTGATAGAAGGAAATTTATTTCAGTTGTTGTTTGTTTGTGGCAGGGCTTTTATGATCGTTTTGATTGTACGTGATTACAGAATTATGTTGTTTTGTTTTATTAGTCTTTATCTCTTTCTATCTGTTGTCATAATCACGACATTGCATTTTCATTTAGTTTTGTTTGTAATGCAATACACGCTAAAATGTGGAGAAGGATGTTTCGCTTTGCGTTCTTGATTTGGCATTGTTTTCCCTTGGTCAGAATAAGTTTCTGGGTTAGGGAGTCTAAACTTGTTTCAATAATTTGTTAATTATTATAATGATGAAACTCATTTTTTCTGAGAGATGGTACAACATGGAAACAGACCATTCGATGCCACTCATCCATGTCGACCAGATAGCTAAGTTAGCCTAGCTCCCTTTGCCAGAATTTGGCCCATGTCCCTCAAAACCCTTCCTATTCATATATACACGCTTCAGCCGTTTCAATATTGTAACTATATCAGCCTCCAAAACTTCTTCCGGCAGTTCATTTCAAACTCTAGTTCTAGTCTTTCACTTTCTCTATTTAGCCTACTCATGCCCCTCATGATTACAAAAACCACTATCAGGTCATCCCACAGTCTCTTACACTCCAAGAAAAACACGCCCAGCCTATTCAAAATTTAACTGTAACTCAATCCCTCAAATGCTGGTAACATCATTTTAAATTTTACTGAAACGTTTCAAGTTTGACAACATACTTTCAATTGGACAGAGAACAAGATCGCAGACAATATTCCAAAAAATAAAACAATAGCAAAACAGACCGTTCGAATTATGCTGGGATTACTGAGTGCGTAGTTTTAAATTTCAGATTTGACATTAGATTTTTAAGTTGTATTCTGGAAAATCAATATTGTCAGTTTTACGTATTTTCAGCACATGTACAACAATGCAGTCATACTACAGTGAAATAGATCCTTCAGTCTGAAAGGTTTACACTTACCAGGCGTCCCAATCTTATCCTGCCTAGTCATAGATTATAATTCCTTACAATGTGGAAACAGGCCCTTCGACCCAACCAGTCCACACTGACCCTCCACAGAGTAGCACACCCAGACGCATTTCCCCTCTGACAAATGCACTTAACACAAGGGGCAATTTAGCCTGTTAAATTCAGGTGACCGGTACATCATTGCACTGTGGGAGGAAACCAGAGTACCTGGAGGCAACTCACGCACGGGATGTGCAAACACCACCGTGGTGGTCATCCAAGGCTGGAATCGAACCTGAGACCCTGGGGTTATAAGGCAGTATTGCTAACCAGTGAGCCACCAACTTTAGTACAATCGACCAAAGGTGAAAATGTGTGAAGCTGAATCATACGTAGTTCACTCAGTGCAGTGTAGGCAATACACCATTGACTTGTTTGACTGCTTCTTTATAAAATTTGAACTTTCATTCCATCACTTACGTTTTTTCCCCTTAAAATTCGTTTTCTCCATTTCGCTTCCTGTTCCAGAATGATGACGAAAACAGTATTATTTTTGGTGAAAGGTATCGTGAGAGACGTGGATGAATTTCATTGCTTTTGCTCTTTGCTCAAGATTGTTATTTGTTGTAAGTATGTGGTGTCCCTTTCAGAGAGAATGTTAAGCTGGCAAGCACAGAATGTGCTGACAAATTTTAAACGTAACATTTGGCTGTGAAACAAATAGCTTGTTCTGAGTTGCCATGGGACATTACAAATTCCAATTTGGCCAATCAGTTTAAATGATGCCCCAAGATATCAAAATCCAATCAAATTTGAATTTTAATGTTTTGGTATAAACATTCCATTAAGAAGATCTGATGCATTCAGTTATATAAAATCGGACATTTTGAACAGTTAGCGTGAGCAGCAAAGAATACCAACATATTGTGTCTGCAGAATCGGTCTCTGAAAAGTATATTTTCATATGAATCTGTGAAGCATTAGACCGAAGAGAAGAAGACCAAAATATACAGGAAAATCGAAAGGAGAATGGTATTGGAATTCGTATGCTTGGTTCAACTTAATCAGAGATTTTTTTTTATTGAATCAGTATATTCCTGTGGAATGGGACCGAGACAAATTGGTCAGACCAGTGAGGTTTACAAGGATAGATCGTTTCGATTTTTTTTCATTTCAGTTGGATTTGAAGAATAAATTGTTAAACTTCTCTTTTTTATAGTAGGACATGGTAGTTATTTTCCAATCATACTTTAAAGAATTACGAGGTGAGGTGAGCTTTTCTGAGTCTGGTATTTCAATAAGGGCAGGGAATTAGTGAACAATCAAATAATCATCAGCAGAGTCCTCATCTTACTCTCTGACTTTCGAGAAAGGGACTCACAGAATTGCATTTGATGATCTCTGCATCTCATTCTTACTGGGATATTCACAGAACTTTCTCGCTCACAAGGATATTGACACACACTGCGTGAGATCTACACCAGGTGAAATCACATGGTATCAGTGTGAACTGGCAAGATGAATACAAAACTGGTTTCGTTATAGAAAATAGAAGCCAGCAGTGGAAGGATGCCTTTAGGCATGGAGAATCGTTGCTCGTGGTGTTCCACAGAGATCAGTGACATGACAGGTGCTAAATGTATTGTACAATAATGATTTGGAGGAATAAATACCTGGTCTAATTTGCAAGATTGCTGACTATACAAAGATTGTATAGTGAGGATGTTTGTTATAGAAACAGCATGATATAGATCATTTAGAGCTGTGCGAAGTAAAAACATGACAGATGGAGACTAATCTGGAGAAATGTGAGGTGATGCAATTTGGAAGACCAAGTCCAGGTGGAAATTATACAGTGAATGGAAGAGCATGTACGAGTACTGGTATGAAAAAGGATCTGTTTGTACAAGTCCACAGATCATTGAAGATATCAGCACAGGTAGAAATGGTAATAAAAATGGCCTACTGCATGCTTGCTTTCATTACATGTTGCATTGAAAATGACAGTTGTCAATTTATAATCCAGCGTTATAGAATTTAGGCCAGTCCTCACTTGGAATATTGTGCACAAGTCTGGTCACCACACTAGAAGAAGGATTAGATGCTTTGGAAAGGGCATAGAAAAGGTTCATTAGGCTGTTTCCTGGTCTGAGGGAAGGAAAGCTATGAAGAAAGGGTGATTAATTTGGATTTGTTCTCACTGTAATGCTGGAGTGTGATGGGTGATCGGATACAAGTTGACGGTGTGGAAACAGTGGAAAGTATGAGCGTTTTTTCAGGGTGGAGGGGTAAATTACTTGGGAGGCACAGGATCAAAGTAGAAAGGTAACATTAAAAGAGATGAGCGAGGCATGTTCTTCATACAAATGATTGTGCATTCCTGGACCGGGTTGCCAGAAGGGTTGTTGAAAGCAAACTTTAAGAATCACCTGGATGGATACATGAATAGAAACACAATACAGAGGTATCGATCCTGGAGGTGAAGACAGTTTTAGTGTGGAAGGGCAAAATTTGTCGATTCAGGAATGGCAGAGCATAAGGCCTATTCGTGAACATTGTGTCTTGTTACTGGAACATCCGAAGACCACAGTTGCTTACGTTCTGTTCCATCTTCTTTGTAATTACCAGTTCCTTGACTCCAATCATTGTATTTGTCTTGAAAACTTCCCTACCCATCAGTCAGTTCACGTTTATGTGATCCCGAACAATTAACGTCCTTTTCTGCCCCGTCTCAATCACTTGCTAATATCTCAGCAAAATTCTAATTCCTGATACCTGTATCAGGACAGGGCTACCATGATATCAACCGCGGTCCTTCTGCACAGAAACTGACATCCATCTCAGCTTTTACTTTTCGTAGCTGTGGATATATTCTATACATCTTCCAATGTTTCTCAAAGAGGTCTCACGGAGTCAGAAGCAGCGGGTTTCCAGTTCACCTGCTCAATCTTCTGTCTCAGGTCCAGTCTGTTGTGAGAGGCGTCAGTCTCTGGAGACCTAGCACTTCCCACCTCATAGGAGTCACAGTGCAACTATCGCTGTGATTTTTTTTGTTTTGTAATATCATACATGGAATAATGCAAAAAGAATTGTGATACCATAGATGCATATTGAAAATTTTTCATGAAAGGGGTTGAACAAGAAAAGTAGAGGAGCATTTCTAACAGAGTTTATAGCAAACTGTTTCGTATTTGTGTTCCACCAGTTCCGTCATAAGGACGGTATAGCTTTTTTTGGAATGAGCAGAGGTTCGGAGCATAACACATTTACCACATCCAGGAACTGCGTCCAGATACCACGATAGCTGTAATGACACGAATATACTGCTGTATTTTCACAAATCTGGTGTTTTTGAGGTAACAGGAGCTTTGTAAGGCTGGATTCGATAGAATAAGGTTTTACCTACTGCAACCAAGGCCATGGCACCAAAAAGACCAGCACATCTTCGTTCCAAGTACATTCTACGAGTCAGCTCTTGTATCAGTTTCAGATTCCACTCTCTCATGTTCCGAGCCTCTGTGAATTCAATGACATTCTTTTGTTGCAGATTCTGTCTTGGTCTCAGAATCTGCGTCGATTTCAGCGTTTTTATTAATTTCGGGGTCTGTGTAGCTCTCAACATCTGTACTAGACGTTGATTTCATATCCGGTTCTGTGCCAGCAAAACGTTTCTAAGTCTCTATCATTTTTAACGGCTTTAATAGTTATAGGGTTTGTCTTACTTTGAGGTTCTGTATTAGTTTTAGAACAGATAATCATTCCGTTTTATGCATAATATTTGGCGAAGTGTTTTCTCACTTCGCTCACTCTCCCATCCCTGAGATATTGTTTGAAATTTCGACAACTCCGCTGTGCAAACGCCTATGTTTCTATTTAAATGAAGTATCCACATCCGGCGGCTTACCTCCTCACTGTTTTTCAACGCAGAACTGAGTTTATTTGACACTGTCGGCTTCTCAAGAATCCCGAAACATTTCACGTCATGAAGACACAGATAATCTGCCAGCGCGAACAGTCTCCAATTTGCACGTGTTGTTAATGCGGTTTTGGAGAGTATTTCGTCTTTAACACGCATGAACAATCCACTACGTTCAATCTGAGAGTATTTTGTCTTAAAAATAAATCATTAATACTTCCCATTCCTCCTTCATCAAAAAGTGTGATGCGCCCCAGCCTATGACACAACGAAAATGTTACTGCATAATTCTGGTTCTATCCGTTTGTCCATCACAGCAAATATCTCAACGTATACCCTGGTGTGATCATAAAACTGTCATTAATTTCTTTCAAAGTCTGTCTTCATAATCGACGACGCTTCCAGATCTCCAAACTCCCTCTGCATTGCGTCCTGAGTCTCTGTAAGCCCTTTTGACAAATACATGTCGCCTGCTAAGTTGAACTTCCTACATAATATCACATCGTACTGGTGTTGTTGTCAGTCAGATATGCAATGAGTTGGGCCCTGATGAAAGTATTATTGTCAATCTTTGAATGTTCTTGCTGAGATTGAGAGAGCAGGTAAATTTATTGGATCTCCAAAAGTGACAATTGCGGTGGTGTGGAAGTAGCGTCACTGGAATGTTTTCCTTTATCTAATGGGGGATTAGGTGGAAGAGTTGGCAGGCCATGTTTCATTTGTTTAAGAATTTGGTTCAGCCATGTTTGAAACACTGCATACCGTTCTGGTCGCCAGATTGCCAAAAGCATGTGGATACTTTGAAGTGGCTGCACAGGAGCTGGTATGGAGGGCGTCATGAAGGGAGGTT
>NC_057717.1:82151743-82160724 GCF_004010195.1 Chiloscyllium plagiosum | reverse complement strand
GTTGACAATAGTTACAAAACCATGAGACGTATAGACACGGTAAATAGCAATAAGGTTTTTCCCCAGAGTGGGAGATTCAATTACCGGGAGTCACGAATTCAGCGTGACAAGGGAAATGATGAAGTGAGATATATGTGAAACCTTCTTTACCGAGAAGTTGTGGAAGCGTGGATCGCATTGCCAGCGGAAGTGGTCGGGGTGGGAACGATAGCGTCATTTTGTATTATGCAATCATAAACATGAATGGGCAGGGTGCAGAGGGATAAAGATTTTTTTAAAAAGCCGACAGGTATAAATAAAGGATCTCGAATAGCACAGGCTTACAGAACCGAAGGGACTGTTGCTATGTTGTACTTTCTTTGCTCTGACTTATTTCTTTGAATGTCAATTTACCAGAAAACCATCCAACAGGTAGACACAACAGAAATGGAACAGGTTTGTTGTTTCACTGTTAGATGTTAATATGGAATCCATGCCTCATGACCTCTTGGAACATGATGTTGACAAGGGACATAACAAACAAAAAGTGCAGAAAGGAAATTTCTTGGTACTTCCTTATCATGACTTTTGTAATACGTAAGATGCCAAGAAAAGTTTGTTTTGACGAAAATGCAGATCAGTGCAATCGTAAACATATCAGAAGAAACATCCAAAAAATCTCTTTAAATGGCCGGCGGACGAGTGGTGCCCATCCTGTCCTACGTCTTATGGCGATCTAGCAACATGCTTCAAATGGGTGTTGCGGCCTTTGACAAAAGGAACAATACCTGCTGATTCACATATTCAAGCCCTTGTCATGCTACATTAAATCTTGTCTGCATCCTGACCCTCTTTGTCATTCTTCCATAGCGTGGTCGTCTCGTTGGAGCATCGTCTCGTGGCAGAGCGGTTGTTGATATTGATTGACAAATTGGAAAACAGCACAACCCATATTCATGATCCAGTCCTTTCGCAATTGGAACAAAGGATGTAATTACTCCAGTTATTTCTGAGAGGCTTCAAATCACATTTTGGAGTGGATGCGAACTTTTAAATATCTGACTTCAAGATTCCAAAAGAAAACTGCATAATTCCTATTACACAATACGTGGCTACCCTATTTTGTCATTCGCAAATTCTAGGAAATAACTGGTGACGACTGTTTGAGGATAAATACACATCTGACATGTTGCAAGTTTTTTTGACGTCCTTTGTTAGCGTCACGACCAGTGAAAATGACCATAGAGCACAGAATAGGACAGTACAGTACCTGTTGTTCAGAAGTAGATCTGACGTATTAATCGGTCATAAAAGGCTGCAACTTTGGAATATAATGCAATAATTCTGAAAATTACGGACTTTGTATCGATATAACGAATACAATTGTTCTCTGTCGAACAAAAGTCGACGTCACTGAGTTTATTAGAAAACTTTCTTTTTAATAATTCATTCTGGCATTAATCCGTGACCAGCTGACTTGGGGCTTGTGATCGCTTCAAAAGGCACGATGTACTTAGGGTTGATAACCGTAAAGGTAAAATGACGAGCAGATAAAGGAATTTTTCAATCATTGACGGGGAAAGGATGATTAGATTAGTGAATGTTGGGGCGTTAGTACCCAATGCTCTGCGAGAAACATATGGAGACACAAAACATTCTTTACGAAGTTTAACCTTGTCATTATCATAACTAATCGTATTAGCTTACATTGTCTTTCAGACCAATCATTTTCTGCCACAATGGCCTTCTACTTTACACTTAACCTATCACATTTCACAACGATTATTTTAAGCTTTAGCTCATCTGTCACTTGATTTGACGAGCCTATCATATTATGTGTCCATTACTCTCAGTATTAGCTCATCTATTGCTCGTCTGTTACATGATTCTATGCATTGCTTCGTCAATTTAAACATACAACTGCCAAAGTAATTTTCATATTAGATGATTCTATGCATTGCACTATTAATCTAAACATACAACGGCCAAACTAATTTCCATATATTCCCTCTTTGAGATCTATTGGTCTTACGTAGAGAAATAATACAATGAGCTGGAGGAGTAAAGGCCAAACTGGTAGTTACAGTCTCAAAAGCCAGAAGGAATAATTCCACTGTCCAATTCTCAAAGGAGTCTCCTCCGTGCCTGGTGTCAATGGGCCAAAAACACGTCACTCATTATCCAGAATAGGAAAAATAACCCAAAGACTCTCACAATCCAAGCTCGCATATGACACAAATTTATTCAGGTGTATTTGTCTGGAACAGTCTTCAGCACGTCAGTAGTTATGAGATCATAATAATTCAGCGTTGGAGTATTATTTGAAGAGGGAGATATTCAGCAGAACCACAGGAAACTGCCGTGCAGTGAGACGTACTAAAACAAATCTCAGAAGAGGTATAACACAGCAAGAGACAACTGCAACAATATTCATCACGATACCTGCAACAATCCCAATCTTGGCGATTCAAGCTCCCCATCCATACTAAACGCTATCCAGCCAGTGAAAAAAAATGATGGCCCGGCCCTGCATTTTCCTTAAGCTCTTGTCTGAGATACTTCAGCTTATCCGTCGCCTTAATAAATGTTCTCTCCATGTTAGTATTATTGGATATGACGGTGCAGCAATGTTTCCCAAACATCACACAAACACCTCCTTTTTTGGCTAACAACCAGTCCAAAGGCTATTTCACCATGTCATTTTGGTAGTTGCATCCAATTGCTCCTCCAAGGCTGAGAGAGCATGATCAGTGGAATTTATGAATCACTGCTGGTTTTAAAAATGTAGTTAATCCATTCTGCATTTTTCTGAAGTCCTGTAGGAGGATGAAGTGACTCCCACCCTGTGGCGATTTCGCTTCGAGCCTTGAATTTGAATGGTGATGCCACTTGGCTGACTGATACTATCAATTTGCATTGTAAGGTCAGGGGCACTCTCCCGTCGCCGCCTGTGTAAGTTGGTGGTGATAGAGAGTCAATGTGGGCCCGTGGTGACACATCAACCTCAAGGAGGACCAGAACACTGGTGTAGGTCAAATCCCAGCCAGAAGGAAGCGTGGGACCATGCCCCTCTTCCAAGCCACACGCCACCAGGTGTCAGCTAACGTGATGTGCAGCCAATTCAGAATGAACCATAGATGTGGGTCATGACTTCAGAAGTTGATTCAGTCCGAAGGTGAACTGTGCCCCCACAATGGCGTTCAAAATGGCCTACCGGCACAGAGACATTTCATCTGAAACAGTCAAATCTTAAGCCTTTATGCACCGTGAAATTAGCCATGGGGAAGGTCTGGTGACTTTTACTGGTAGAGTAAGCGGTACCACAATTACACAACTGTCGAAGTTGCTGCCTGACGTTTTCGTTCCGTTGCATAGACGTGGAAGCCTGCATGAGGAGGCACCAGAGAAGGCACTTGTGTTGCACCGGTGATGACGCGTCATTCAGTCAATTGGACGATGGGTTTGTTGTTGTTGCCTTTGAAAGCAAGTGGAAGAGTTATTGGGCAGAGGGGCAACGAAATATGATGGTTTCGCCTCAGTGCACAGGAAGCAGTCCTATCTCGTCAACAATGCTGCCATGTAATTTGCCCATTGTTACCACTGGTTACTACAGTAAGCAACCATGCTTGAGGAGTGGGCTCCACACTCCTCATTCCTCTATACCGTTTCCCTAGGCTTTGCAGGGCATTGGAATTATCAAGCGAGATTCACCATGACTGGCAAGTCGATGGTCTACAAGTCTGTACACTCATAGAAAGGTTCACGACTGGGGAATGTCTCATCATTGACCACACCTAGACCATCCCCAGCCATACAATCAGGAGAGAGACCACCTTTCACAGACTAATTTCTGATAGTCTTGGAGGCGTAATTATCGGAGAAAACCTCACTCACCAACTGCTCATCGTCTCGTAAAAGGGTATTGATTTTCAGCATGTTCCCTTCAGGCTCTGCAGCTCCTTCCTCAATCTCACCTACCTCAGCTCTGGTGTCAGTCAGCATCTGCGGGACAGCTCAAGTGTAACGTTCCTCCACTTGAACGGCTATGGGCAAGCCGGTGCTCACCGGGGAGGGCCCCTCTCTTCTCGGCTCGTTCCACTTTCTCCGGGAAACGCGCATATACCTGGTCTCCGGGTCTAATATGTCTGTCCTCTTTGTCAGATAGATTCATATATCACAGTTCGTTGTTGCATGTACAACTTAACATCTAGCTACAATTCTTTCAAGCTAGGTCCTTCATACAGAACCCACTGGCATGGTCGACTGGTAAGTATTTATTGCAATGGCACGTTTTTCATGCAATTCGTCTACATTGACTAACTCGCGAATTAGAGCGAGCGGCAGTCCATTGAGCCATTGTACTTGCGCAAATTTTATTGAACTTAGATTTAAAAGTTCCATTAATCCTTTTCACCATGCCTTGTGACTGGAATGATACACACATCTAAATCTCGGCTTGATCCTCAAAGTCTGCAGCACCCATTTAACCACTCTTTGTATAAAGGCAGACCCATTGTCTGAGTTGATCTCTGACGCTATGAGAAACTTTAGAATAACTTCATTCGTTAAAAGGTTCACTACTGTGGCTGTCCCTGAGTCTTTAGATGGAGTTTCCTCTACCCATCTATTGAACCTGTCGATTACTACAAACATATATCTTTTTCCTCTCAACATCTTTTCATGTCCACATCGTCAATCACCACATGTTTAAATGGTCCTTCGAACACAGGTATGTGACCGAGAGGGGTAGAGATTCCGTTTTTAACATTATTCTGAACGCATACCTCACATTGTGAAAGGATGTAATCCACAGTCTTATTCTTAGTCCCAAAGTGGTTGCACTGAGTCCTGCCTGTCCCCACTTACAGGGTCCTGATAGGAATGGGTTGTTCAGCATTAATCGCTGAGCGGACACCTGAGGTAGGTTCTGCCCCTAGTGGGTATGCTGGTACTAATCGACCTCTTCCAGGTTGACACATGTTGTATAGGGTTCAGGACGTCTCACGACATAATTGCTGTTTACCTTTAGCTTTCATCGTGGTTCATTCCAGTTCTCGCCAACCCAGAAGAAAACTACTGGTCATCACATTAGCAACCCGAAATTCCTGGACAGATTCGTATGGTTTTGCCTGTTCATGTTGGTGACAGCAGAAGGAATGCATTGCAAAAGCATAGGGTTTAAGAAAGATGAGTCAGCTTCTCGATCATTCTTCATTTTTGGGATTTATGCTACTTTTGTCAGACAGGTGGCCACTTCTTTTAGCCCTCTTATAAAAGTCATTTGGATTCAGTTCAATCGCTGAATTATGCTGCCTTTACATCTGTATCATTGTATGGACATATTGAGCAAATTGGGCAAGTTTCTCCTGACAGGGTTTGGTTTAGGAAGAGAACTGTAATTCCCGCCATAGCCCCTTATTTCAGATGGCTCATGCCACCAACCCTAATAACAGCAGCTATGAAGGTGGATACCGATATTGGATTCTGCATCTTCAGGGCACAGGAAGGGTTATTATCGTGGGATGGGCTGGGAACAGTCAGGAGATATTAGAGGAAAATCCCCATCGCTTTCATCAAATAGTGTCTGTTTGCCAGACATAGGCTCTGCATTATGAGTAGAATGTAAGTTCTTTGTTTTTACAGCGTTTTTAATTTAACATGTTTAATATATGCATATTCCTCAAACTTAGTGTTCTTTTACATTCTCCCAGCTTTTTGGAGATACTTCAGCTGAATACACCTCTGCCCGTATCACATGCAGAGTTATTGCAATGGCCAGTAAGGTGTCTTTTCATTTAGTATTGGCGTTATCCTTCCATTTTCTAATTACGAATAAATCAATGCTTCCATGCTTCAACTTAACCATGAGGTAATAACAGAGGTCACTGAAAATGTGTTAAGGTATAAAACCAAACGATCTGTCAATTAATTCTGATTTTGAAATTCAGGGCTTATCCGATTGGTTTATAACTATTCATGAGTACAATCATTATCAATAATTGAAAGATGGAAACTGAACAAGCGACTAAAACATTTTAAAAGTCATCAATGTAAACTGGAAATTTATTTATGCAAAATTAAATTAAAAAATGTAAACTTCACATACTGTCCAACTCTGCAATCCATTATAATTACTTGGTTCTAGTCCCTTAAATCAAATCCCTGATTTGGTACCTTAAACGGTTCGGACCAAACGTTGCTCAATTACAATGCGACAGCATGTGAAAAGATTGCAGCTATATTAAAAGACCTTGTCTATTTGAATGGTATCAGAATACTTCTAATCCACAAATATTGGCCGAAACCAAACACACGGATATTCACAATAGGATTTTAATTCTTGTAACATGATTTTCACAGCATAATGTTCAACCAATACTTATTTTCTCAGTGAGAGAGGCAAATTAATATAGTATAAAGCTACAACTGGTACTCCATAATCACCAATGAGATGAAACATCTTCAGCTGAAACAAAATAGTCCGAAATAAAAACAAATCATTTCTGCTAGAATCGTTTTCTGAAAACTATATTATTGGTTTGTGATATTTAGAATCTGTCTTCATACTTTCAGTTTTACATTAACGAATATTCAAGTTCACGTAATTCCTCCACTCAATCAGCAAATGTGATAGTCTGAGATGATTTTCTTCAATGTTAGGTATAGTTTATTATTTTAAATGAAATTGAGCTGGGACCTGATCTCATCCTAGGCCAGAATGATTCTGCACCTGAGCCGACGACTTAGTGTGGCTGCTTTTACTTTCTTTAACCAATTATTTCATTCGTCCAACAAGTTGGGGTGAAAGGTGTGAAACTGATCTTTGGCAGCCACATGAAAATATGGGGAATTTGCAAGCAAGTTTGTACTGATGTTAAATGGTGCAGAGTCTCAGGGGAAGAGATTTTTTTTAAAGAAAGGATCGTTATGTCGTCTTCGTCCATAATAATTGATTGAATTTAAATAGGGTTGGATTTTGTGGAAGCATAAAAATGTGGTTAGTTAGAATTTGACAGTAGAGCTGACTTGGTCCGTAAGAAGAACGGGTGGGTTAATATTACATTAGTATTACCATTTATTCATGAAATTGGTTTTTCATAATCACTGGTAGTTTCCTGAATTCCTCAAAAGAAATCGTCCTAAATTTCCAAAATGCAAAATAAATTCGAAACAGTTCTGTATGTTGAGCTCCAGAAATAGAAAAAACAAACATTCAATCACCATCAACCAAACGTGCATTCAAACTAGATCACAAACAGTTAACCTTTCTGCAAACTGCAAGGATTCACACGCACGCACACACCCACACACACACGCACACTTATCTGAGCAGAGCCATCATTCTTTTAGTATGGGGGGCACTTTATCCATGTTATCATCTTCATCCAGGGACTACCCTTCAGATCCTGACCATTATTCCATCTCCAAATAATCCCAACTGTCCCGTGCTGCTACCGGTCAGGCCTTCCTCTGAACATGCATTTCTACCCCATTTTGCCCCTTCTATGGCTCATTTTCCATCTGGGCCTATTCAATACTCCTTTCTCTCTTTCTCAAAACACCTTTCTCTCTTTCTGCCTTTCGTTGATTAACCCCTTCACACCCTCCCATCTCTGATTCAGTTCAGCTTTCTCGTCCTTGTCCTTGTCCTGAACCCATTCAATTTCTCCTTCTATTTCCACCGTTCCCTTTATCAAAGGTGATGGCTTTGTGTTTTCTGTGATCCAGTAGGTAGAAAGTCTGTCCAGTTCGCCTAAGTCTTGACTCAAATAAAGTTTATCTTTCTGAACTCCACTTTCCAAAAAACTTCTTTTTTTTTGTTCTATAGCAGGCGGCCTGGTCACTCCAGGTACCTGGTACGATTTTTATCAGCTTTTCTACCTCTCATCTGAAAAAATGTTAATATTTCTGCCTTCCGTTCTCTTTTGTACTTCCTATTTTTAGTTGTACCTTTTGTTTGTGGTTCGCAATTAAAGTGAGTGGCATGGTGGCACAGTGGTTAGCACAGCTGCCTCACAGCGGCAGAGACCCGCGTTCAATTCCTGCCTCAGCCGACTCTCTGTGTGTAATTTGCACATTCCCCCCGTGTCTGCGTGGGTTTCCTCCCACAATCCAAAAAAATGTGCAGCTTATGTGAATTGGCAATGCTAAATTGCCTGTAGTGTTAGGTGAAGGGTTAAATGTATGGGTCTGGGTGGTATGCGGGTCGGTGTGGACTTAATGGGCCGTAGGGCCTGTTTTCACACTGTAAGTGATCTAAAGTAAACCCCTCCATTTTTTGGCCGTTCCCGATAGAAATTTCTGAGTTTTCTCCCCATATTTCTTGTGACTGGGAATTTCTTACTCAATATTTCAACTGTTCTCCCTTTGGTGATGTTTAAAATTGCATCAGTCCAGTTATCATACTGTAATTTTCTTGATACTACTTAACAGTCTCGTGGCGCTTGAGAAAATGTGGTTATTCTCAGTTATTTTTACTTCAATCAACTATTGCCAAATTGCCGGCTTCAATTTTAATCAGGATCAATAATACTAACGATGAAGTAGTCTTTCCTGACTTGTTCTGCCTGTATAGAGCCCTTCTATTTCCAGACCGGTATCCATAAAACATTCCTCCCTGACTGCGCAAACACCTTAATTCCCTGTGGCATTATTCACAATATCATCCTGCCCTGACCGTTCAGACTCTCTTTACCGGCACAGTAGGATCCACAGGGACTTTCCAACCGTCCCATTCAGACCTCTTAATTTCCTAGTGCGGCATCTGCAGGATGGTCCAGCCTGACTGTTCAGACGCTCGTTACACGCAAGGTGGTGTCCACAGTGATTTTGTAACACTTCATGTAATTCTATCTCAGCCAATCGCTTTGCTCAGTATTCAGTATTCCTGAATAATCCTCTGCGTCTCCTGAAATTTCAATTTACTACCGGACTCATTGGTTCTTTGGATCAGAGAAACCTTTCAGCTGCTTTTCTGCACGTCTGCATCCCCGAGATCATCC
>NC_057717.1:82150143-82151556 GCF_004010195.1 Chiloscyllium plagiosum | reverse complement strand
CCCCGTGTCTGCGTGGGTTTCCTCCCACAATCCAAAAAAAATGTGCAGCTTATGTGAATTGGCCATGCTAAATTGCCTGTAGTGTTAGGTGAAGGGTTAAATGTATGGGTCTGGGTGGTATGCGGTTCGGTGTGGACTTAATGGGCCGAAGGGCCTGTTTTCACACTGTAAGTGATCTAAAGTAAACCCCTCCATTCTTTGGCCGTTCCGATAGAAATTTCTGAGTTTTCTCCCCATATTTCTTGTGACTGGGAATTTCTTACTCAATATTTCAACTGTTCTCCCTTTGGTGATGTTTAAAATTATTTCAGTCCAGTTATCATACTGTAATTGTCTTGATACTACTTAACAGTCTCGTGGCGCTTGGGAAAATGTGGTTATTCTCAGTTATTTTTACTTTAATCAACTATTGCCAAATTGCCGGCTTCAATTTTAATCAGGATCAATAATACTAACGATGAAGTAGTCTTTCCTGACTTGTTCTGCCTGTATAGGCCCTTCTATTTCCAGACCGGTATCCATAAAACATTCCTCCCTGACTGCGCAAACACCTTAATTCCCTGTGGCATTATTCACAATATCATCCTGCCCTGACCGTTCAGACTCTCTTTACCGGCACAGTAGGATCCACAGGGACTTTCCAACCGTCCCATTGAGACCTCTTAATTTCCGAGTGCGGCATCTGCAGGATTGTCCAGCCTGACTGTTCAGACGCTCGTTACACGCAAGGTGGTGTCCACAGTGATTTTGTAACACTTCATGTAATTCTATCTCAGCCAATCGCTTTGCTCTGTATTCAGTATTCCTGAATAATCCTCTGCGTCTCCTGAAATTTCAATTTACTACCGGACTCATTGGTTCTTTGGATCAGAGAAACCTTTCAGCTGCTTTTCTGCACGTCTGCATCCCCGAGATCATCCTTCACCCAATGGAATTTAATCCAAAGTATCAGAAAAATGCTCCTATGTATTTAAGCTTGGCCAGACCTAATTCTGTCAGGCTCAGGAGGGTCCCCAATCGACTGGGGAGCGCCGTCTGCCTGCCGCCTCTGTTCAGAAGTTTTTTCTTTCCCCGAGTCGACTCGCAGCGCCAAATTTGTTGTCGAAAGTTTGTATGCAATGCTCTGTGACATTCATAAGGAGGCACAGAACATTCATCGCGAATTTGAACTTTTACTTGCAGACAAAAGCTGAAACAATCAGACAATTGCTTCCTGGCTGCCCCCGATACTTGGGGCTCACTACTTTTTATAATTTTCTAGTTGCCGGGCTTATCTGGTGTCATGGTAATATCCAATCACACTAGCTTGCATTGCTTTTCTAAACTAATTATCCTCTGCCGCAATGGTCTTCTACTTTATACTTAACCTATCACATGATGCTACCATAATCTATCACATAAACTCACCTATCA